>NC_041384.1:20341060-20347068 GCF_002162155.2 Triticum dicoccoides
GGGTTTTGGGGGGTTAATTTAGGTGTGTCATATATTGTGTTAGCTAGCTATAATTAATAGAAAGAAGTGTCCTCTCTTATGTCCGTGCTTGGTCGACGCTTCGTACTATACATACGTATAGAGAGGACTAGACACGCTAGCTAGCTAATAAGCAAACGAAGGAAACAGAAGATCGTCATGAACATATATGGATACAGAGAGAAGTGATATCGACCACCTCTCCTTCTCCGAGAGATTGGTCGAACAACAAGTTCTCGTATATCTATCCGACACTACCAGCTACATATATACAATAATTATCTCTTACAAATATAATCATACGGACTCATGGTCCACATAGTATTCTCCGTCTTCAGCGATCACGTGGTCAAGAAACAATGCCACCAATTACTCTTGAATTGCTCGCATGCGAGCTGTTGCTAGGAGTTCATCCCGCTTCCGAAACATCTAATTTGAAGAAGGGGGTCAATACATATATATATAAATGAATGAAACTCAATACAAATGATGGTAATAAAATAAAATTGTGAATGTTGTTATTTACGTACTTCATATTGTTCGTCAGAGTACCCGCCCCGCTCACAGGTCGTGTGGCGGATGGACTCGCAGACGTAGTATCCACAGAAATCATTCCCACTTTACAAGAAATAGAGGTCAATCAAATTGATAAGCAAGAATGCTAAATGGTATTGATGAAACTAGCGCTTGAATCACTAGGAGATGCGCGGAACATGCTACTATAGTACTTACTTTCGGGTGTCTAAATTCCAGCTCCTTCGGCAGTCCCGGAACTTTTCTGGTGAATTTTCTCCAAACCCTGCCGGACAAAGAAAACAATTACTTGATATCAGGAAATGAACAAAGTTGCTGATATGGTGGATAATGATCGATTTAACTTACTTTTTGAGGATTTCAGTCATGTTCGCATACTCCTGGGGATCTTTTCGTTTAGAGTCCAAGACGGTTACTACACCCTGCTCAAGCCTAATCTCTAGGAGAATATAGTGGAAACTGCACATGCATGCATAACTCATCAATTACATTACTATAACCTGGACTAATATATAAGGGAAACCGAATATGCACAAGACAGTAACACTCACTTGAAGTTGTAAGAAAAGAGTATTATATCTTTGTTTTCATTTGTTTTGAATGATCGTAGCAAGTTGGCCTCGGTATCTCCGGGACGATGTTGAACCTCAGTTGCATCTATGAGATATGTGTTAACGAACCCAATATCACCGATTTGTCTTTTCTTCAATTCGGCGATCTTCATTCTGCATAATATAGTGAGGATAATTATAAATACATGCAATGAAAGAGATGAGCTATATAGAGAGACTTAATGACAGAAGTAGTAGTACTTACAGACAGTAGCAGGTGATCGTTGTTTTATCGAGGGCCAATTGATTGAAAAACTGATAGAACTCCTCAAATGGAATAGGCAACAGTTCAATTCCAACGAGGTCATGCTCTGGTTTAACTCTCGCATACAAAGTACTCCTCCCCCCAGACTCTCTGCAGATTTTCAAGTACCAATCATGTAATCTTCGCATCATCGTTGTTAAAGATTTTTCATCTTTGACGAGAGGCTTCCCGTACTCGTATCTGTGTATCTGCACCTCCATGGGATCATAATGTACATCATCGGGCAGGTAATCGTCAACATTGCCATAACCGGGCACCATCCTCGGATCGACGATGTCGCTAGGCACCTTGAGGGGGGGGCATGATTGCTTCGCTTGTTCGCTGAGCTGGGCAATTTGTTTCCCAGCTTCTCGTCGTTCTTTCAGCCTTTGATCACTGACTGTACTTCTCAACCGCTCCGCTTCAGCCCATGTCTTTGCAATAATGCGCTAATAGTTGCCTTTCGACGGAGACTTGGGTGGTTTTGCCAGGGCAGCCAGAGTGCGCTTCACTTTCATCGGATCTACCTTCTCCTCCGGAGGTGGATGTCTCTTTGCTCTCAACCCTTGAAACCTGTCATCCACTTCGGTTCGTGCGATCTTCGCGTTCTCCTCCGGGGTCCTCTCGTATGGTAACTTCTGTGGACTCTTCGGAGAAGGACCGAATCTGTATGTCCTCCCGCCTCTGGTTGTACTGCTAGACACCGGCCGAGCAGACGAAGCGGTTGTCTTCTTTACTTGCTTACGAGGCGGAGGAGAAGGACTACGACGCGCCGGAGCAGCTGCTGGAGCGACGGCGTGTCTTTTCCGCCCTTGCTGACGAGGCGGAGAAGGAGGAGGCTGGCTGCTCGGGCGCGCCGGCGCAGGCGGAGTGCCGCCACGCGTCGGAGAAGGAGCCGGCCGAGGGCCCTGATCGTCACTCGCCGGAGGAGGAGGCGGTGGAGGAGGTGGAGTGCCCTGACTCGCCGAAGGAGGAGGAGGAGGCGGAGGCGTCCAGTTCGGAAGGTTGATGAGCTTCTTTCGCCATAGGCATGGAGTCTTCAGAGCAGACCCCAGCCGAGTCTCCCCTTCACCGGTAGGGTGGTCAAGCTGGAGGTCCTCAAATCCCTCCGTTATTTCATCCACCATCACCCTAGCATATCCTTATGGAATCGGCCGACAGTAAAAAGTTGCGCCGGGTTCAGTAGGATAAACAGAGCCAACAGCCGCTTGACCTTCAAATTCATCCATTGCATCATAAGGTGGTAATTTTGAGACTCCGTGATAGCATCCACGGGATAGCTGGCAGGAGCCATCCAGGCATGCTCCGGCTGAAGCAGCTCGGTGGAAGCCATGCTGCTTCTGCACTGAGATGGCGGGGTAGCTTCGGGGGAAGCTTCGGCAGTACGTTTGCTGCGATTTGCTTCTCGTTCCTCTATCGCGTCTACCCTTGCTTGCAGCGCCTGCATTTGGGTCTGCTGCACTTTTTTCCTCCTTTCATGGGATTTGTAACCGCCTGCGTCCGGAAAACCAACCTTCCACGGAATGGAGCCTGGCGTGCCTCGTGTCCGTCCAGGGTGCTCAGGATTCCCGAGGGTCATTGTGAGCTCGTCGTTCTCTCTGTCTGGAAAGAACTTCCCTTGCTGCGCTGCTTCGATATACTGCTTAAGCTTCCTGACTGGTATGTCCATTTGATCGTTCGTCCAAATGCACTTCCCTGTTACAGGGTCCAAGGTTCCGCCAGCCCCGAAGAACCAAGTCCGGCAACGGTCTGGCCAGCTAATTGTCTCTGGTTCGATCCCTTTATCAACCAGATCATTCTCAGTCTTGGCCCACTTAGGCCGGGCTACGAGGTAGCCACCTGACCCCGTGCGATGGTGAAGCATCTTCTTCACAGCATTTTGCTTGTTTGTTGCCGACATCTTCTTACTCTTTTCCGATGTCTTGTGGGACACAAATGCGGTCCAGTGATCTCTGATCTTCTCATATCTACCCTTGAATTCTGGTGTTTCATTATTTTCGACAAACTTATTCAACTCTTTCTTCCACCTCCTGAATAGTTCTTCCATCCTCTTAAGAGCAAAAGACTTGATTAATTGCTCTTTAACTGGGTTCTCTGGATTATCCTCTGGCGGTAGGGTGAAATTTGACTTCAGCTCAGTCCAAAGATCATTTTTCTGCATATCATTGACATAAGACACCTCAGGGTCTTCTGTAGCCGGCTTAAACCATTGCTGGATGCTTATCGGGATCTTGTCCCTAACCAGAACCCCGCACTGAGCAACAAATGCGCTCTTTGTCCAGAGGGGTTCAATCGGTTGGCCGTCGGGCGCGATTGCTATGATCTCAAACTTTTCATCTGAGCTCAACTTTTTCTTCGGGCCTCGTCTCTTTACCGAAGTTGTGCTCGATCCGGAGGGCTAGAAGAAAGAACAAAGACTTAATTAATATGTATACCTGGCCGGACTCGGTTCGGTCACCGGAGCCGTCATCACGGTCTCCTTCTTGCACCGGCATTGGGTCACCGGAGCCGTCCTCATGTTCTTCTTCTTGCACCGGCATTAGGTCACCGTAGCCAGCTTCTTCACCCTCTTCTTCCAGACCATCGGTGTCGTTGAGAAACAACGAGACGACATCACTTCCTTCTGCGATTATGTCCCTCAACAACGCTTCTTTTGCTTCGTCTCGGGCGGTGTCCATAGTTTCTACAAATATTTGCAACATGGCAATTATTATTCAAACATGACAGATGGATATATTAGTGCCAAATGTAGAACTAGCTACCTAATCATAGTAAGGAATCATATATATTAATTAGTGGCCTCGACCCCCCCCCCCATGTGTTGAAGCTATCAGGAGGGGGTATATATCGACAACGACGACACTACATCTATATGTCCCTCAACGACCCTTGTTCCCGATAAAAAAAGAGGAAGAAGAAGAAAAAAAAGAGGAGAAGCAAGAATAGAGGAGAAGAACTCCTCTATTCTTTCTTCTCCTTTTTTTTTTCTTCTTCCTCTTCTTTTTTTATCCTCTTCTTCCTCTCATGTTCGAGAGGATCGCCGAGGGGTCGGAAGGTTGCCTAGTGTCAAAGGATTCAACAAAACTATGTCTTCATCATTAGGCGAAAGTAACAGGTGCATGATGGTACGAAGCTCTCCAAAGTTATTTTGGAACGGAGTCCTAGATAGGATAATTCACTTTTTGGTACAAAGTTCAGCAAGAACCTTCCAAATATCGTGATTTGGAAGGGCTTTGCTGAAATTCATACAAAAAGGCAAATTATCCTATCTGGGACACCATTCCAAAATAACTTTGGAGGACTTCGTCATGCCCTGGTTACTTCCGGCTAATGATGAAGCCATGGATTTCTTCAATACTTTGACACTAAGAAACCTCTCTCGACCCCTCGGTGATCCTCGACCCCTCGAACCCTCGACGACCCTGGAACCCTCGACCCCTAGACGACCCTGAAATAAAACGAGGAGAAGAAGAAAGGAATATCTAGAGGAGAAGATCGAAGAAAAAAAAGAAAAAAAAAGAGGAGAAGAAGAAAGGAATAGAGGAGAAGAAGAGAAAATGTATTTTCTCTTCTTCTCCTCTATTCCTTTCTTCTTCTCCTCTTCTTTTTTTCTTTTTCTTATTTATTTTTCCCCTTCTTCCTCTCCTCTTCTTCTCCTTTCTTCCTCTTCTTATTTTCCTTTTTCCTCTCCTTCTTTTTCTTCTTCTTCCTTCTTTCTAGCTAGATATATAAAACTTTTCTAAAAATGTAACTTTTGCATATATACATGGAAAAAATTGTTATCGGGGAGGGAGTATATCGACCCCCCCCTCGACCCTCTTTTACTTCTTCTTCCTTCTTCCTTCTTCCTCTTTTCTTCTCCAACACAAAACACATCTCATCTCATCTCATTTCATCCAAAAATAATTCTTTGCATATGAACATACATACATTTACTTTTTTTCTTAAATGTTACATATGAACATTTTCTTAAATGAGCATATGAACATTTTTTTAAATATTAATGAGCATATGAACATACATATCAACAAAAAATAGACCTTTTTCTTGGTAACAAAAAAAATGCAAAAACGAGCATTATATATACAGCATATACAGAGCATTATACAGTGAACATACGTACATACATACATACATACATACATACATACATACATACAGTGAGCATATACATGAGCATTATACGGCGACGGTGACGATGGTTGGCGGTGGCGCGCGCTTACGGATGACGTGCGGGGACGGCAATGAGAAGGAAAATGGGTGGAGGCAGGGGCTCAAAGCGCGGGGAGGGGTCGAGGTCGCCGGCCGGAATCGGTGCGGGCGACGATGATGGCGTCGGCGGGGGCGGCGGGCGGCTTCGGGGCAGCCTGGCGGCGACGGGGCAGGGGCGACGACGGGGGCGTGCGGACGGCGTCGGGGCGGCGCGCGGACGGCGTCTGGGCGGCGGATCAGTATCGATCTGGGCAGCCTGGCGGCGTCGATGAGTTCGTCAAATTTTCCCAAGTGCTACTTATATACCCAGGCCTTTGGTCCCAGTTCGTGGCACAAACCGGGACTAAAGGGGGGCATTGGTCACGGTTGGTGACACGAACCATGACCAA
>NC_041384.1:20347266-20348169 GCF_002162155.2 Triticum dicoccoides
GGCGTCGATGAGTTCGTCAAATTTTCCCAAGTGCTACTTATATACCCAGGCCTTTGGTCCCAGTTCGTGGCACAAACCGGGACTAAAGGGAGCATTGGTCTCGGTTGGTGGCACCAACCGGGACCATAGGTCTCTTTTCAGCAGCCGAAAGGGCGGGAAGCAGAGGCCTATGGTCCCGGTTGGTGGCACCAACCGGGACTAAAGGGGGGCATTGGTCACGGTTGGTGACACGAACCATGACCAATGCCCCCTTTAGTCCCAGTTGGTGCCACCAATCGGGACCAATGGCCTTGTGCTGCCCCGCGCCCAAAAGTTTAGTCCCACCTCGCTAGTTGAGAGGGCTCGGAGGTGGTTTATAAGCGCTGTTGCGCCCACCCTCCCGAGCTCCTCTCAACTGCAGTCTTTCGGGCCTAATCTGTCACTGCAATGCCTGTGGGCCTACTGGGCCTGCTACGGGCCTGAATCCTGGCCCATGGTAGGGTTTCTAGTCGTATTCAGGCCGTGGTAGCCCAGTAGGTGGCATTTTTTTTGTTTTTTTGTTGCTTTATTTATTTTCTTTTGTTTTTTGCTTTATTTTTTTAATTCTTTATGCTTTTAGTTTCAGAAAAATTATAAACTTTTTGTTAATGCCATTAGTTTTCAAATTTGAAAATAATGTTTTAGTTTTTTTGTTTTCTTTGTTGCTTTATTTATTTTATTTTGTGATTAACTTCACTATAAAAATAGTTTTTTCCTGTTTTTTTGATTTGTTTTTTGCATTATTTATTTTCTTTTGTTTTTTGCTTTAATTTTTAATTCTGTTTGCTTTTAGGTTAGCAAAATTATAAACTTTCTGTTAGTGTCATTAGTTTTAGAAAAAATATAAACTTTCTGTTAGTGCCATTAGTTTTCAAATTTGAAAAC
>NC_041384.1:20348466-20375324 GCF_002162155.2 Triticum dicoccoides
TTTTGTTTTCTTTGTTGCTTTATTTATTTTATTTTGTGATTAACTTTACTATAAAAATAGTTTTTTCCTGTTTTTTTGATTTGTTTTTTGCATTATTTATTTTCTTTTGTTTTTTTCTTTAATTTTTAATTCTGTTTGCTTTTAGGTTAGCAAAATTATAAACTTTTTGTTAGTGCCATTAGTTTTAGAAAAATTATAAACTTTCTGTTAGTGCCATTAGTTTTCAAATTTGAAAACACTTTTTAAGTTTTTTTTATTTTCTTTGTTTCTTTATTTATTTTATTTTGTGATTAACTTTATTATAAAAATAGTTTTTTCCTGTTTTTTTGATTTGTTTTTTGCATTATTTATTTTATTTTGTTTTTTGCTTTAATTTTTAATTCCGTTTGCTTTTAGGTTAGCAAAATTATAAACTTTCTGTTAGTGCCATTAGTTTTAGAAAAATTATAAACTTTCGGTTAGTGCCATTAGTTGAAAGTTGGCATGGGCCAGGGACTAATGGTCATGGTATTACGAGGGCCAAACCATAAGACATGAAAGCATTTCAAATGAACTCTGAAAAAGTTGAAAGTTGGGATGGTATCATAATTTCACCCACATAGCATGTGCATGTACAAAACGAACAATGGTAGCATGTTCGTGTGTTACAAAGTTGCGGGAGAAAGTCTTCACTTTTTCTTCGCTTGTGTCATTTGCTTATTGCGCCGTAACCATGGATAATCTTCATTGTTTATCAGGATGCTTGGGTCAGCCGTGACATTGAAGGGAGGAATTTCATGAAACTTTTCATAATCTTCAGACATGTCTGTCTTGCCGTCCACTCCCAGGATGTCCCTTTTTCCTGAAAGAACTATGTGGCGCTTTGGCTCATCGTATGATGTATTCGCTTCCTTATCTTTTGTTTTTCTCGGTTTGGTAGACATGTCCTTCACATAGATAACCTGTACCACATCATTGGCTAGGACGAACGGTTCGTCAGTGTACCCAAGATTTTTCAGATCCACTGTTGTCATTCCGTACTGTGGGTCTACCTGTACCCTGCCGCCTAACAGATTGACCCATTTGCACTTAAACAAAGGGACCTTAAAATCAGGTCCGTAGTCAAGTTCCCATATGTCCACTATGTAACCATAATATGTATCCTTTCCTCTCTCGGTTGCTGCATCAAAGCGGACACCACTGTTTTGGTTGGTGCTCTTTTGATCTTGGGCGATCGTGTAAAATGTATTCCCATTTATCTCGTATCCTTTGTAAGTCAATACAGTCAAAGATGGTCCCCTGGATAACATGTACAAATCATCACAAACAGTGTTGTCACCTCTGAGACGTGTTTCCAACCAACTGCTGAAAGTCGTGATGTGTTCACATGTAATCCAGTCGTCGCACTGCTCCGGGTGTTTGGAGCGCAGACTGTTCTTGTGTTCATCGACATACGGGGTCACCAAGGTAGAGTTCTGTAGAACTGTGTAGTGTGCTTGAGACCAAGAATATCCGTCCCTACATATTATTGAGTGTCTTCCAAGAGTGCCTTTTCCAGTCAGTCTCCCCTCATACCGCGATTTAGGGACACCTATATTGTTAAGGCCAGGAATGAAGTCAACACAAAACCCGATAACATCCTCTGTTTGATGGCCCATGGAGATGCTTCCTTCTGGCCTAGCGAGATTACGGCCATATTTCTTTAGGACTCCCATGAACCTCTCAAAGGGGAACATATTGTGTAGAAATACGGGCCCCAGGATGACAATCTCGTCGACTAGATGAACTAGGACGTGCGTCATGATATTGAAGAAGGATGGTGGGAACACCAGCTCGAAACTGACAAGACATTGCGCCACATCACTCCTTAGCCTTGGTACGATTTCTGGATCGATCACCTTCTGAGAGATTGCATTGAGGAATGCACATAGCTTCACAATGGCTAATCGGACGTTTTTTGGTAGAAGCCCCCTCAATGCAACCGGAAGCAGCTGCGTCATAATCACGTGGCAGTCACGAGACTTTAGGTTCTGAAACTTTTTCTCTGGCATATTTATTATTCCCTTTATATTCGACGAGAAGCCAGTCGTGACCTTCATACTGAGCAGGCATTCAAAGAAGATTTCTTTCTCTTCTTTCGTAAGAGCGTAGCTGGTAGGACCTTTATACTACTTCGGAGGCATGCCATCTTTTTCGTGCAAACATTGCAGGTTCTCCCGTGCCTCAGGTGTATCTTTTGTCTGCCCATACACGCCCAAGAAGCCTAGCAGGTTCACGCAAAGGTTCTTCGTCACGTGCATCACGTCGATTGAGGAGCGAACCTCTAGGTCTTTCCAGTAGGGTAGGTCCCAAAATATAGATTTCTTCTTCCACATGGGTGCGTGTCCCTCAGCGTCATTCGGAACAGCTAGTCCACCAGGACCCTTTCCAAAGATTACATAGTGTAAATCATTGACCATAGCAAGCACGTGATCACCGGTGCGCATGGCGGGCTTCTTCCGGTGATCTGCCTCACCTTTGAAATGCTTGCCTTTCTTTCAACATTGATGGTTGGTCGGAAGAAATCGACGATGGCCCAGGTACACATTCTTCCTGCATTTGTCCAGGTATATACTTTCAGTGTCATCTAAACAGTGCGTGCATGCATGGTATCCTTTGTTTGTCTGTCCTGAAAGGTTACTGAGAGCGGGCCAATCGTTGATGGTCACGAACAGCAACGCCTTAAGGTTAAATTCCTCCTGTCTGTGCTCATCCCACGTACGTACACCATTTTTATTACACAGCTGTAAAATTTCTTCAACTAATGGCCTTAGGTACACATCAATTTCGTTGCCGGGTTGCTTAGGGCCTTGGATGAGAACTGGCATCATAATGAACTTCCGCTTCATGCACATCCAAGGAGGAAGGTTATACATACATAGAGTCACGGGCCAGGTGCTGTGATTGCTGCTCTGCTCCGCGAAAGGATTAATACCATCCGCGCTTAAAGCAAACCATACATTCCTTGGGTCCTTTGCAAACTCATCCCAGTACTTTCTCTCGATTTTTCTCTACTGCGACCCGTCAGCGGGTGCTCTCAACTTCCCATCTTTCTTTCGGTTCTCACTGTGCCATCGCATCAACTTGGCATGCTCTTAGTTTTTGAACAGACGTTTCAACCATGGTATTATAGGAGCATACCACATCACCTTCGCAGGAACCCTCTTCCTGGGGGGCTCGCCGTCAATATCACCAGGGTCATTTCGTCTGATCTTATACCGCAATGCACCGCATACCGGGCATGCGTTCAGATCCTTGTATGCACCGCGGTAGAGGATGCAGTCATTAGGGCATGCATGTATCTTCTCCACCTCCAATCCTAGAGGGCATACGACCTTCTTTGCTGCGTATGTACTGTCGGGCAATTCGTTATCCTTTGGAAGCTTCTTCTTCAATATTTTCAGTAGCTTCTCAAATCCTTTGTCAGCCACAGCATTCTCTGCCTTCCACTGCAACAATTCCAGTACGGTACCGAGCTTTGTGTTGCCATCTTCGCAATTGGGGTATAACCCTTTTTTGTGATCCTCTAACATGCGATCGAACTTCAGCTTCTCCTTTTGACTAATGCATTGCGTCCTTGCATCGACAATGACCCGGCGGAGATCATCATCATCGGGCACATCGTCTGGTTCCTCTTGATCTTCAGCAGCTTCACCCGTTGCAGCATCATTGGGCACATCATCTGGTTCCTCTTGATCTTCACCAGCTCCCCCCGTTGCAGCATCACCGTATTCAGGGGGCACATAGTTGTCATCGTAGTCTTCTTCTTCGCCGTCTTCCATCATAACCCCTATTTCTCCGTGCCTCGTCCAAACATTATAGTGTGGCATGAAACCCTTGTAAAGCAGGTGGGAGTGAAGGATTTTCCGGTTAGAGTAAGACCTCGTATTCCCACATTCAGTGCATGGACAACACATAAAACCATTCTGCTTGTTTACCTCAGCCGCATCGAGAAACTCATGCATGCCCTTAATGTACTCGCGGGTGTGTCTGTCACCGTACATCCATTGCCTGTTCATCTGCGTGCATTATATATAATTAAGTGTCCAAATTAATAGAAGTTCATCATCACATTAAAACCAAAGTGCATACATAGTTCTCATCTAACAACATATAGCTCTTCAGAGCATCTAATTAATTAAACCATACATTAAAACTATGTAAAACATTTCAATGCGAAAACAAATGCGATCATAATCGCAACCAAGGTAACAATTGATCCAACGGCATAATGATACCAAGCCTCGGTATGAATGGCATATTTTCTAATCTTTCTAATCTTCAAGCGCATTGCATCCATCTTGATCTTGTGATCATCGACGACATCCGCAACATGCAACTCCAATATCATCTTCTCCTCCTCAATTTTTTTTATTTTTTCCTTCAACAAATTGTTTTCTTCTTCAACTAAATTTAACCTCTCGACAATAAGGTCGGTTGGCATTTCCGATTCACATACATCCTAGATAAATAAAATCTATGTCACGTTGGTCGGCATAATTTTCATAAACAATAAATGAACCAATAGTTATAAAGATAATATACATACCACATCCGAATCATAGACAGGACGAGGGCCGACGGGGGCGGATACCAAAACCATCGCACTATATAAGATGCAATAATAAATGTAAGAAAATGATACAAGTATCTATCTAAACATACAAGTAAGAATATTTTTCCTTTAAGAAAGAAGATAAGAACAAGAGGCTCACCACGGTGGTGTCGGTGATGAGATCGGCGCGGGTGATCGACGGCGGTGAAGACGGGGACGGGGCGTGACAGACCGCTAAATCTAGACAAATCTCGAGAAAAATGGAGCTTGGAGGTCGAGCTTCGAGAGGAGAAAGCTTAAATAGTGTGGCTCGGGCATTCCATCGAACACCTCATGTGCATAGGAGGTGAGCTAGAGCAGCACAAAGCCCTCTCCCCCTCGGCCAGAGAAAAACAGAGCACTGGGGTGCTCTGCTCGCGAGCGAGGGGTATATATAGACACCTCATTGGTCCCGGTTGGTGACATGAGCCGGGACTAAAGGGGAGCCTTTGGTCCTGGTTCAAGACACCAACCGGGACCAATGGTGGTGGGCCAGGAGCGAGGCCCATTGGTCCCGGTTCATCCCACCAACCGGGACCAAAAGGTCCAGATGAACCGGGACCAATGGCCCACGTGGCCCGGCCGGCCCCCTGGGCTCACGAACCGGGACCAATGCCCACATTGATCCCGGTTCTGGACTGAACCGGGACTAATGGGCTGACCCGGCCTGGACCAAATCCCTGTTTTCTACTAGTGAGAGTTCCCCGGCCGACAACAACGTCTACGACAGTGTTGTTCTGCAGGACCTAAGTTTTTAACCAGATTAGATGATTGGCAGCAAAAGGAAGAGAAAAATAAAACAAGCTACTCATTATCCACCCTAGAGCTTTTTGAAAAAAAATCCATCCTAGAGTTGGGCTGGATATGAGGGGCGTTAGTCGGCCCGGACGCCCACGATCGATTTGAGGAGCCTAGTTTTGTCACGGTTTTATGAACAGACACTAACCAAGCAGTTTGCGTGGCCAGTTTAGGGACTCCAGTGTAGATGCTCTATAGGCTAGCACACCAAACTTTTTCTGAGAAACTGATGGTGAATATTACAACGAAGCTTCTCACTCCAAGCTCCAAATAGCAACGGCGACATGCAGAAACCGATATTTGTACGGCAAATAACACCAAAATCAACATACATCGCCAAGCCATTCGCTTCCAATATGTCGTGCGTGCGTGTCCACTTCCGTGAAAAACAATTGGGGCAGACGTCGTTGGCACCCAAGCCAACTGTAACTGCAAGTGACTGTAAGCATAGTAGATTTTGGAGTTTTGTCTTTAATTTCCCAGACGACTTATATTATACGAGTAATAATACCAAGTACTAATGAAGAGAGTTAGCATATTTGTCAGATAGGTTCGTTCCAACTTGCATGGAAGGCGCCACGGCGACCAGAGCAAGTACGCCCGTACTCTCACGAGCTGTACCAACAAGGAGAGATGATAAGATAGTGAAGCCGGATGGCGACAGATGGATGATGTATATCCAACCAACCCGCGCGGTCTCTGGTCGGTCGACGTGCAAGAAATCGTTGCTGCACATGACTAGTAGTAGCACTTTCCTTCGTTTGAAAATGAAAATAAGTGTCTTGAATTTAGTATAACTTTATACTAAAATTGATATAAAATTAAGACACATTTTTTGAGATCGTGGGAGTATCATTTCGGTATCTTGAGTTTTGGACGATCCCTGCGGCTGCCGGTCCAATGTTGGTAGTAATCAAAACCAAACTTGGCAACAAACGAAGTTGATTGATTGGACGGTCACAGGTCACGGCGTGCAATCTTAGTCGCAACGAGAACGACCCGTACGGAGCAGGATGGATCGATGGACGGTAAAAACGACGGACGCATGCTCGGAACATGGCAGTGTCCTCGACCCGGTCCCAAAATTCTTCGACCGCGATGCCTCACACGGGAGTACCCGCTGCACATTGCGACCACTGCCAGAGTAGTACGTACTATACTCCTACCAAGCGAGGAAAAGCGCGTGCGAGTACAAATCGAATCCAACCGGCAAATTCTTTCCCGCGTGGGCGGGGAGATGGACTCGCAAAGGTCGTAGTTCAGCGTACAGAAACGGCAAGGATGCGGATGTGTACAGTACTCCTACGTGTACGTGTGTAACAATCATCGCCACATCGCAAAAAAAGTAAAAAACCGATCATCGCAATAATATAAGTACATCCTTGTCAGAACAAGAGGGCGACGCACGGACAAACAAGCATGACAGGCATCGAATCTTCTCTACGAGTCATCAGCATGCATGCAGCACCCCCGGCCTAACCGCGTGTACGTACGTACGTAGACTTGACCTGAGCTACTCTAGATGGATCGGGTTCCCCGGCTGACAGTGACATGTACGCACGCACAGAGTGCGGCCATCAGTAGGAATAGGACCAACCAAAGTAACCGCACGACACGATCGATATATACGGAAAAAAAACGAGAAGCAGGAGGGAAGGGAACGTACTTTTGTGAACCGCGTCATCGGATCCTCTTAGAAGATTTAGGGGTAGATGGCATGACAATGATGGATGATTGCCAAAGAATTCATGCAAAGTGTACAAAAAGTGGGGCTGGCTGTTCTCTTCACTCGGTTTGGTTCTGGCCACCTTTCCTCGATCCCTTGTGTCGATCACAAGTGATTCTTCAGAACTAATTGTAGACAGGGTCACGCGGCACTGCAGACTGCAGAACCCCGTGGCCCTGCTGCATGTTAGCTGGTCGAAGGAGGGAAAAATGCCCCACGCGTTTCGGTCGCCAGTGGACCGTGTGAGACTGGCCACAATGGAAGTAACATCACTAGTAGTAGTAATATCACATTTTTTAAGATAATTTTACTTATGTGGCATATATTTAATAATGAAAGAGGCGATGGTGGTAACTTAGCTAGTTACTGTAACATCACACATACCAAGACAATATGAGTCTATAGGTTAATAAATGAACCATAACATGACAACACACATATGTTACTACCCACTGTGGAGGTAGTAATATAGCCTAGTAAAATGTGATGTTACTAACATAGCCTAGTAAAATTGTGACTAGTCTGAGAGGATGGTGAAAGTTGTTCTTTTTTTATCTGATGATGATGAAGAGAGACCATGGTCAAAGTTTTAGTTTTTTTAACATAGTACAGACACATACACTTATACATACGCACATACACTCGTTCCTATGAGTATCTTCGAAAGACTAAGCTGGTACATCTATGAGCATCTTCAAATTGGCGAAGTCGCTAAAGACGCCTTCGTAATCGGCGGGGCGTCTCCTCACACTAAGCGTACATCGTCGGAAGGACTAAAATACATGCCAGGCTGCCAGCAGTGTCAAATTTAGGACTCCTGGATTGGTCTTTTTTGCCGCATGCGTCTCGAATGCGCACACATGTGCATCTTGCTTGCAAGCAAAAATAATTAATTATTATTTTTAGCAATTTGACTGTTCATTGGGTTTATCTGAGCCCGGGCTCCTAAGTGGATTATCAAGCAAGTTACCCTACTCTACCGGTCGCGAAGATCAATTTCCGAGGACTGAGGACTGCACCAAGTTATTTTTTTATTTCTAAGTGATGGTGAGAAGAATTGCAAGGAAGCTTCTCAGTCCAAACTCCAAAATCCAAATAGCACCCACGGCAGAAACCGACATTTAGAGCAAGTACAATAGAGCCTAGTCAGCCGGCTGCAAGCCACTCCACATCAGAAAAATCCTACCTGGAGGGAAGAGAAGGGAGGAAAGAGAAGGGAGCGGGCGCTCCGTCAGTCGCCCGGCTACAACGCCAAAACCAAAGAACAGCCGCCCGCTTGCAGCCTGAGGCGGGCGCCAGAGCTGGCGATTCCGATCCGGTGCGCCTCCCGCGCTTCTTCCTCTCCCTGCGCGCCAATTCTTCCCATGCCTAGCCCCGAATCGCTTCCTGCACGCCACAAATCGAAGCCTCAAAGCCTCCAAATCACCCATAAATCAGCCCATCCCCAACCCTAGAACCACCGGCGGCGTCAAATCAAGCAAGCAGGTGGGCGTCGACGCCACATCTTGTCCAGCCGGCGCCTCAACCCGTCTCACCAGCGACGCCTCGTCTCATCCCGCCGGCGCCGCAGCCCGTCCTGCGACGGCCTCATCCCGCTGGCGGCCTCCTCTGCACCGGACATGTTTGCTCACGAGGCTGCAGCAACGAGTGTAGCAGGTACTTCGGGTCAAGGCCGTTGCTGGGCGCCGCCTGCTACATCTGCTTGGCTACACGACTGAGAATATTGACGACTCCGATCCGCAAGCATGGTATGCATCTAGGTTAACATAGTTAATCAGAATCTGATGCTTGTAGCTACACTCGTGTCCCTACTTATCTCAACGCTGAAAAATCAGATGCTTTTGAGGCGTCTTTTCTCTGTACGGTGTGGAACTGCTGTGCTTTGTATCATATATGCTCCATATATGACATTTTTTTAACCCTGAATTTGTATCATATATGGCTCCATATGTGACATGCTCTGTAATCTGTATGATGTGAAGCTGCTGTGCTTTGTTTCATATATGGCTCCATATATGCCATGCTTTTTTAGGCTGAATTTCTATCATATATGGCTCCATATATGCCATGCTCTTTTAGGCTGAATCTGTATCATATATGGCTCCATATATGACATGCTCTATATATCTGATGCTTGTAGCTACACTAGTGCCCCTACTTATCTCAACTCTGCTCTTTTAGGCTGCATTGTCCTTTCCTCTGTCATGGCTGCATGTTCATCTGATACTTCTAATTTAGATGTGGTATGAGTTGATCATCTAGTATACTCCTACTTGACACTAGGAGGCTGATTGAAATGGCCACAAAGTTGTTGTTTATATTGGATCACAACAGGTGATATACACATGTAGTATTAAATGTCTAAGTAATTATTAGGGCCAGTCTTACAGCCAGCCTAAAAGCCTGTCTATTGTGCGTGTAGGCTTTATAGGTGACGTGGAGATGGTTTAAAGCCAGCAGCCGGCTGAGCTATTAACCATGCTCTTACACGGCGATGGCACCAAAATCAACATATGTCGCCATTCCATTCCAATATGCATGCAGCCGTCGCCACCTCAGTCCCACGCAAGTACCGACACCACCCAGCTCACCCGGGTCGCTGCCCCAACGCCGTGTGTGTCCACTTTGTCCATGTCCACTGCGAGCTGTACGTCTTGAGCAGTGAAAAAACAATCATTTGTGCAGCACGTCGTTGGCAAGTGAACCAACTGTAACTGCAAGTGACATCAAGTATGAGAGCTAGGCAGCTAGCATTTGTCAGGTAGGTTCGTTCCAAGTTGCATGGCAAGAGCCACGTACACCTGTACGCTCGCGAGCTGTAGTCAAGGTTTTGGTTACCAGTCGAAATTTTAAGATTTTCCATGGTTACCGCGTATTTCCGTGCCCCTCGGTAAATCACCATACCGAGCAAAAAATACCATTCTTTTTTTTTTTTGAGTTTAAACACTCGATTTACAGTAAAGTATGTATGATCTAATTAATGCAATCAAAGTTGGTTATGGCATGTTGGTAGCAACCTAGTTCCTGTTTTGAGAGGTCTCTGGTTTGAATATTCGTTCATTCACTTATTTGAATTCAAAATTCAACTATAAAATTCGATCGAAATATTTCGGTATTTGTCGGTATTTCTCGGTAACCGTGGTAACCATATTTACCAGTCCCCCTCGGTAAAATTGCCTCATTCGGTAACCAAAACCTTGGCTGTAGTGACGACGAGAGATAATAAGGTATACAAATACAGTGCATACATGAAGGTTGCATTGGCTTGGACTTGTGCGACCAAAAGTAGGTGGAATCGCAGTTTTCGTGTAGGTACCAAAAGTACAGTGCATACATCGATGTATCCAATTTCCAATCCAACCGAACCCGCGACGTCCCCGGTCGGTCGACCAGCAAATGGAACGGACAGACGTATGCCTCCTACTCGCGTCTACGTGTGCCCGATTAAAGTAAACTTTACCGATTGTGTTGGACAGCACGCATGCGATCGATCCATGATGAGTATTTTGGTATCCTTTTGGGGTAGTTGATTTGGTATATATATCATTTTTGAAGTTTATTTTTTGATATGTATCTTGTTGTGTTGGACTTTCGGTGAACCCTGTGGCCGGCTACCGGTGGACTTCTCGTCGTTGAAACTCGAAATCATACTTGGCAACCGAGCGAAGTTGATTGATTCGGCATATCCTATGTACTCCGAGTAGTCACAGGTCACGCCGCGATCTAGCTTGGTCGCAGTGAGATGAGATGACACCACACCCACCGGGATGTTTGGACAAAAATTACCGCAAAATTCTCCTACGTACGTACCTCGTCACGTCGGGTCCCAGAATTCTCCAGCCGCGATGCCTCGCAAGTGCCCGCTGCAGTATCACACGGACCAGGGACATTTTTTCCTAAATCATTTCTCTTTTGAATAGCCATAGCAAGCCGTGAAAAGCGCGTGCGTACGTTCAACTACTGATCCAAGCGGCCGATAAGTTTACGGCCAGCAGGTGCCGCAGCTTCCCGCGTGGCCTTGAGAGATCTAGATCGACTCGGTTGCTCCTATCTCTACTTATATATTACTAATAAACAATCAAACATTATTTTTTCTACCCGCACCCAAGCAAATGTCTATGGACACACTACCGCCACAGGATTAAGCCCAGACGACTTAATCTAACAGCCATCATTAATCTAATTGCGATCTAATGTACGCTTAACAATTTACCTAGGCTGACCATACTCCACCAGGCTGAAAACCACCGTGTCCGCAACCCTGCCATATATCGCGCGACTAGAAAATAAGGAATAAATTGATTCGCGTGATTTGTGGCCTGCATGCAGGGGCGTTATCATGGATTGGTTCGTTTTCTTAGGTATTAATGACAAATTAAAAGGGATGATTACGTACCACGCAAAAAAAGAGGAAAGATTGGATGGAGAGAAGATATAATGAATGCATGGGGCACACACTAGGAAAGAGCGAGGCGGATGCATGTGATTAAAGGCTGATTAATTACACGGACGGTTTTGTATTCCCGGATTATCTGAGGATCATGAATAGACTAATAAACCTGACTGGAGAGTGCTAAAATTACGGGCTGCTATTCACGTTACGTTGTGCAAAAATCACGGATCTGTTGTTCACGTCACTATTCGAGGAAAATGACTCCTCTAAGCGCACGAGCGATAGGGTTTCACCGCCGCCGCCGTCCCTTGTGCTGCTCCGCCCGCTGCATCTCCTCCGCGCGCGACTCTCTGGCCCTCCAGGCCTTCAAGTCTACCTTTCTCTGCCCTTGCTACCTGTCTCCTATCCTAGGTCACGGTTCTCCCCCGATGTATCGATGCCGTTGGCTGTCGATTCTGCCATTCCGTTCCTGCTATTTGTGGGTAGGTGCTCCTCCCCTCGCCTGCGGGCGGCCTCCATCGTCAATCGTCTGTTAGTGCTGGTGATCAGCTGCATGCATCCAATGGAGAAGGGACGCGGCAACCATTCATGTTCTGAACACGCGTAGCAATAATCCACCCCAAAACCAGTCGAATACGAATGCAACCTCTAGGCACATTTTTTCTGTCTCTCTCTAATATTTTTCTCTCTCACACAGTGACATATCTGCACCATCGGTCCTTTCTTGCCGCTAATCTTCTTTCCGAGGCGAGCGGCCACGCAGTACGAGACTCAGTTGAACGATGACCATTGTCCAGAAGCGTTTGATTTTCTTTGTACATTTGGTGACTATATACAAATTTGATATTATTACCAAACTCATTTCATTGTTTGCTTGCAGTTTACATATTGGATTTGCCATGCAAAACATTCTATCTAGGCAACATTTTTTTTGCGGGAATAGACAACATCTTTTTGTTCAAGATATACGTGGGCGTTTTTTACCGTTTTCCACTTCCCTATATGAAATATGTTGCATACATCATCCCTAGCAGGCTTAGGCAGAGAGCAACGTATATCTCTACTGTGATTTTTGTATTACCTTGTTCTTTTGAGCACCATCAATAAAGAGTACAACAGCCCAAGAATATTACCGCTATTTAAAACACAGGTATCAGCTCATTGACCACATTTTAATGTATTTTGTACCGCCTCTTTCACTGTTATCGAATATTTAGATTGTCATCAACTAATGCCCATACCATGTTAAGCTATGAGCAGACTCACCCAGGTGATTATTTCCTATCTGCTCAGGACAGTGTATCAATGTGGAAAAATCAGCGGTGATGTTTAGCCCTAATACCCCAGCGGCAGAGCGGAACACAGTTAAAAATGTGCTAAGGATACACAGCGAGTCCTGGAATGAGAAGTACCTGGGACTCCCCGTGCATGTGGGGCGCTCTAGACGGAAAGCTTTTGCATACGTGAAAGGGGCTATTGCAGGCAAGGTGTATGGGTGGAAGGAGAAACTCATCGTGAAAACAGGGAGGGAAGCACTTGTGACTGCCGTCGCGCAAGCCATCCCTACTTTCGCTATGTCCTGCTTTGATCTCACCAAGGGCTTCTGCCATGAGATTAGCTCCATGATCGGCAACTACCGGTGGAGTCAACAAGATAAAGAAAACACGATACACTGGATCGGATGGGACAAGCTCACCATGCCGAAGGCGAAAGGGGGCCTTGGGTTCCGGGATATGCACAGTTTCAACATAGCAATGTTGTCTAGGCAGGCCTGGAGACTTATACAACAACCAGATACATTATGTGGCCGACTCCTTAAAGCTCGATACTTCCCCCACTCCCATGCATTAGCTGTTGAGGCTAAGGATGGCATTTCGTATGCTTGGCGAAGTTTATTGCAGGGGTTGCAGCTTGTGCGTGAAGGATATATATGGCGTATAGGAGACGGCGCTGATGTGAAAATCTGGTCTGACCCCTGGATACCTCGCCCTTGGTCACGAACTGTTATCACACCGAGGGGAAATAACTTGCTGGAAAGGGTTAGCGATCTGATTGATCCAGCAACAGGTCAATGGGATGTGCAGCTTGTACGGACGGATGATGCACGTCTAATACTCCAGATACCGCTGCGGGATGGTGTACAAGACTTTATCGCCTAGCAGTTTGATAGCAAAGGGGCTCACTCAGTCAAAAGTGCATATAAATTATACGTCGAGTTAACAAGGCAGAGGAAGAACGGAGGGCAGGGGATGAGCACTCATGTAGCTGGGAATCTGGACACTTGCCAGGACATCTCATGGAAGAGAATCTGGAAATTACCATGCCCCAGGAATGTGCAAATGTTCGCGTGGAGAGTTAAACATGAGTCCCTAGCCCTCTTAACAAACTTGCAGAAACGCGGACTGGAAGTGGAAAGCACACGCTGCTTATTCTGTGGACGGGCAGACGAAGATGGGGCTCACCTATTTATCAAATGCAAGGCAGTTAAGGAGGGCGGGAGGGAACTAGCGTTGGAGAAGGAAAGGATTGAGCTGGAACAAATTTTGTCCGTGCATGCAATGATGGACTACGTGTGGGGGCTAGATGAGAAGAAACGCATGCATATTCTAACCTTCTAGTGGCACTGGTGGAGTGTACGCAACAAGCTAAGGAAAGGGGAGCTAGCTGCGTCAGCAGCGGAGATTGCAAGGCGAACACGCACTGCAGTCATGGAATATATGCAAGTCTATCTTAGCCCACCGAAGGAAGTTTCCATGGACAAGTGGACTACCCCGCCTCATGAGATGCTGAAAATCAATGCGGATGGGTCCTTTGTCCCATGTGAAGGACATGCTGGATGGGGCGCTGTGGCGAGAGACTCGGCCGGGAGTATTATAGCAGCAAGGGCTGGCAGACAGGACCACATACATGATGCATTTGCGGCGGAAGTTGCAGCATTGTCCAACGCTGTAGCCCTTGCAGCTGAGGGTCATCTTTGAAACAGACTCACAACTACTAATGGAAGCCATGGATCTCCGGAAGGCCGACTCGTCAGCGTACGCGGCTATCATCGAGGACACGAAGTACCAGCTGAAGATGTGGTTCTCTCAGCATAAGATATCTGCATGTCGTCGTAGTGCCAATGCTGTAGCGCATGAATTAGCCAATATTGGCCGGTTGTACCCAGTAGACCACGTTATGAACTGGGGGTCTGATGTATCAGCCCAAGTGGCTGCTTGTGCCTCGAGCGATTTGCCCGAGCATCGTTGAGTTATAAAGCGTTGCTTTGACCTAAAAAAACATTATCTATACTTTTGAAAAATCTAAGTTATTTTTTTCTCTCATGCAGTAAGTTTTGACTTGTTGAAGATAGAAGGTATAGCAGCTCTAAGCCTGATGTAGTATTGGCGTCTAATGGGGCATTAACAAGCTGTGTATAAAAACTAATTTGCTTTACTGCTGTCGGCTCTGAGAGGGACGAGCATCAGGTTGTGAACATTTTTATCTTCAAAACCTTTTTTTAGTCAGCTGTTTCCATAAAGAATTAGTCAATGTTGTTTCTCATGCATCAACTTATTTTAGTGGAGCTGAGCATTATGAAGATTTGTAAAGGCTTTGGGGTTGCTAATCTGAACAACCATTATGATAAATGGTAGTATGTTCATTCATGTTTTTTTTTGAGGAAACATGTCATCATATAAAAGATCTACAATAAGCATCACTGCCCAGCGTCTGGATATAACTCGGTCATATCTGCTTGGGTTTGTCCCTACTAATTAATTGGACTAGCCCCTTTAATCCATGTATTTGTATCATCCAGTGCAGCTAAGTATATCTAGCAAATGAGTGCGACTGGGTTAATGAAGGCGGCCAAAGAAGCACATCCACCTTACACCTCGGCTTCGGCTGCCTTGGCTATCTTGTGAATTATGGGTTTGTATCCTTGTAAGACTTCTTTCTATGTTTCTTTTCTTGGTTTGATTTTTGTGGTGTCCATCCTGCATGGTATCAGATGCATCTAGGAAAAATAAATGTCGCTCCATGCTTGGAAACGCTGGCGTCAAGAAGCTCAATTAAGATATAAAATAACATGCAAATCAGTCGTGCATTGCACGTGCATGCTTACTAGTTCAACGTAAAAGGCTGGTACATGAACAAGAGGGCTGCCATGCGGATGTGGATACCGCTCTGGTCGTATCCATTTTATTTTTGTCAGAACAAGAGGGCGACGGAGGGACAAGGTAGGCATAGATAGAATCTTCTCAACGCGTCACCAGCAGTACTCCCTCATCCTCACCGCGTGTAGACTGAGACTCGAGCTCTGTCGAGTTCCCCGGGTGGCAATGACATGTACGCGAGTGTTGCTGGTAGAGTGAGTGGTAGGACCAAAGCAGCAGCAAAACGTGCACGTACTTTTGTGAACCGCGTCATCAGATCCTCTTTCAGACATGGCGACCAATGATGATCAGCATTTGATGCCAAAGAATCCATGCATAATAAGTACACAAAAGGGGGTGGCTGCTTCACTCGGTTGATTCTTTTTTTTTTTGAAACAAGGCAAAAGATTTGTCATATTCATTGAATAAGAAGGAGTATTAGGGGTCTTGGCCAAAGGCCAAATACAACGTATCACTCTCGTGGCATGATATTACACAAATGTTTCGCACCGGCCAGACACCATAGCGTCATCTCGTCTTTGATTCTAGCTACTAAAACCCCAACGGGCACTGCGACAGTACGAAATACCCTAGCATTCCGCTCTTTTCAAATTTCCCAAGAGACGAGCAACATAAGGCAGGTAAGCGGTCGTCGAGATTGCGTCCTGTTGGAAGCGTTGGCGCTCCACCACTTCTTCACCGTGTCAACCATGGCCCAGTTCTGCGGGTAAATGTCATGAAGGCCAAGCCACGCTTTAATCATGTTCCATACTCTAACCGTGTAGCGGCATTTAAAAAGCAGATGAGCGCCGATTCCTGAACTTGCTTGTACAGGGGGCACATGTTGCAATTAGGCCACCCTCGCTTCTGAAGCCGGTCTGCCGTCCAGATTCTATTGTTGATGACTAGCCAAGCGAAAAACTTGCATTTTGGGGGGGCCCAAGTTGTCCAAACAATTTGAGGCAAGTCCGAGTCGACTAAACCGAGAAACTGCGCACTGTAAGCCGTTGCTGCGGAATAGTGACCATCCTTGGTGAGCTTCCAAATGATGAAGTCAGGCATGTCAGGTATTAGCTGAACATGAGATAGCTTCTCCCATAGGTTGACGAACTCATGAAGATGGTCAACAGTCATGCCCTGAGAGGTCTTCACCTTAGACGAACTCGGTTGATTCTGGAATCCTAGCCCCTGTTTCAATATGATGTAATTCAAATTTGTCAGGTATAGCTGGGTTGTGCGACGTTGCTGCTCGAGAGGAGCGGTGGTATGTCGGGGCGGCGGCCCCGGAAGGCGGTGCCGGTGGAGTGTGCTGGGCGCGACGGAGCGGTAGATGTCGGGCGGCAGCCCTGAGAGGATCACTTTGGGGGCCAGGTTTCTGTGGCAACGATGATGGTGGGAGCGATGTCGGCGACGCGGCAATGGTTGCGGTACTCGGCTCTTTTCCGGCGTGTCCGCGGTATTGCTTCGGCTTGTTTGTTGCTGTGGAGTCAAAGCTGCGGTGGCGAGGCCCTGTGGTATACGATGACTGGCTGCAAGTGGCCCGTTCGGTGATTTTCCGTGGCGCCAACTTTTGTCTGGTTTTGTCCTTCCGAATTCTCCGTCAGAGTCGGAGCTGCGTTGTATGGTTGCAGGTCGACATGTTGTCGATGAGGGTGGACTTTGCCTTGTGTGTGTCAGTCTTTGGGAGTGGGCTTGGTCCTTGTTGTTTCAGTTTTTGCCCGGTTTTTCGTAACTAACTGGGCAATTCTCTTCTGCTTAATTAATAGATGTGGCAATCTTTGCCTCCGTTTCGAAAGAAAAAAATTTGCCAGGTAAACTGATGGAGATCGGTGGCAAGAATTACAAGGGATATGGCTTCCTGCTCTCTCAACGAGCACAAGATCTTGTAACATGGAGCTTTGCTGCTGCTTAGCTTGGGTCACAAAGCGCGCCGGAAGACAAAGACTTGTATTATCTATCGTCCCTCCGGTCAAGATCTCACTACGAATAATGCTGCACGTCGACCGATCCATCAATCAAACACTGTCCAATTCTTAAACAGTGGCGTAATATTTTGGGTTGACGGCAGGTGCCTGAGATTTTGATTCTCCTATATGCATGGCTATGGGACAGGGACAGGGTCGTTATCGCCGTTGGTGGGAGCGGTTGAGCTTGAGCTTCAGATCGAGCTCGAGCCATCGCATGGCACTCCCTGTGTCGCTGCCGTGACATGGAATCTGGATCGCCATGTCAGTCCTACGACGCGTGGAGACTTTGATGAGCATCCATCGCTTTCTTTTGTGTTGTTTTCTGAAACTCGTCGGTCCAACTCGTTTGCACTCCACATCTTGCATGCCATCTTGCTCCTCTCCCACTTGTTTTCCTTTTCCATGTTGTGAAGAAACGAAGGGCCATCTCACTATCTTTCTGCTAGGCTACGGTGGAACAGCTCTGAAATGAATCTACATGACGAACGAAACAAACAAATAAACCTCGTGCTTGTTAGTAACACATTACAAATTACGACGTGACCTTTGTTGACCTGATATTTACCGAAATAATGCACTAGGAATCTAGAAGGGGCACCTCTCTTGTGGTAAAGTTGCAAATAAACTTTGAGTCATCGGTTCCATTTCTCATACTGTTGGTCAAATTAGACAAAGGGCGGAGAATGCCCAAAGTCCTGTGAAGCTAGCATTAACAATAGGCAGTTAGCGACACAAAGTTGTTAGCACTAAACTATTGAGTCTGAACCAAAGCTGGTCTGCTCTGTCGTAGTACTAGACTAGACTTGTAGTCCTTGGTCTGTAGCTAGTGTACATTGAGTGACCGACCCTTCGTGATTTCTCATACAGATGTGGTAGGGACAGAGTACTATATATACTTTCCCAAGCACGCTGGATTATCATTTGGAAACCTTTTTGCAACCTCTTCTGTTCTCGGAGCTAGCTAGTTTAAACGTTGGCTTGATTAACATAGTTGCGATACGGTTAACGTTAAGCTACTCTAGTGCTGGTTGTGGGCCTGAGCTCAGTAGTGCACGAAGCAGTACGAAGTTACCCTAATCTATCTACTTGTCGGGAAGATCACTTCCGAGGAGTATAAGGACTACTACGCTACACTTTGTTGGAATAACTGGTGATGAGTAAGTAAAGATTACAGAGAAGCTTCTCACTCCAAGCACCAAATAGCGCCCCCGGCAGAGAAACCGACATTTACACGGCGATGGCACCAAAATCAACATATGTCGCCATTCCATTCCGGTGCGGGCCGTATGTCTTGATGAGTATAGTAGTGAAAAAACAATCAATTGTGCAACACGTCGTTGGCAATAGCCAAGCCAACTGTAACTGCAAGTGACTGTAAGAATAGTGGCATCTGTTTTTTCAATAAGACAAGAGAGTTAGCATTTGTCAGGTAGGTTGGTTCCAATGTTTTGCATCGAAGGCGCCACGACGTCCAGCAAGTACGCAAGCAGACCTGTACCGCTGTACGCTCGCCAGCTGCAGGGACAAGGCATACAAAGTACTCCACTATAAGCTGGCTTGGACGTGGAATCGCAAATTCCATGTAGGATCTCCTGAAATTTGAGATGGGCTCTAGGCCCATATAGCAATTTCTGAAAAATCTCTAAGGACCCACATCCATGTGGGTTATATGGCACTAAGTGTAGTGGGAAGTTTAGTCCCACCCCGCTAGTGGAAGAAGAGTTAGAGTGGTTTATAAGGGTTTCTCTTCTACATGCTATTGGAGCTTGAGAAGAGAAGAGGCCCTCGCGCGCTCCTCCGCCACCGCCCGCCTCGTCAGGCCGCGGGTTGCGGGATTGAGCCGAGCCGAGCTCACACCTACGCCAAGTGTGCGGTGATCACATCTGCTCCACGCGCACGCCCACCGTCGTTCCCCTGCTGCTGCTGTCGCCGGTGACTCCATCCCGTCCGCCGCGTACACGGTCGACGGGAGAGCAGGTCTCCAAAACCACGCCCTTCTGGTTCCTGTACGGGGTGAGGGGCGAATAGGTTTTTGGGCAGCGAATACGCGACTGCTCGTTTTCGATCGTCACCTTCATCATCACCATGTCCACCGACGCCGAACGTGCCGCCGCCGAGAAAGCTGAAGCCGACAAGAAGGCCGCCGAGGACGCCGCTGCCGCCACCAAAGCCGCGGCCTCTGCATGGCCTACTGGAGGGTATAACTCGTTTATCCCGCTCCTACTGTTTTCTGTTTTAGCCATGCTAGCGTTATACGTAGATCTTTCTGCAATTAGCGTAGTATGTGCTAGCTTGACTGAATATTAGTATGTGTTTATTTGTGTCAATGTCATGCTAGTGATTTACTCGTGGATTAATTTAATCGAGAAATTGCCTATTTACTCAACAATCCAAAAACCTATTATGTGTAGGAATTCTTCGGCAAGTGGCTCTGCCGCTGCATTGAAACCGGATAAGTTTACCGGTACATACTTTAAGCGTTGGCGGACTTATACCACGTTATGGCTCACGGCTATGAACATGTTCTAGGTCACCGGTTTCTTCACGGGAACGATTGCTCCTGAACAGGAGAAGGCGTTCAAGGAGGTTACCGTTGTGTTTCTCGGAGCAGTTCTTAGCGTGATCGGAGATAAACTGGTCGATGCATATTTACATACATGTGCATGTCGCCAAGGACTTGTGGGAGGCGCTCGAATCTAAATTCGGGGCCGCCGATGCAGGGAGCGAGATGTATATTATAGAGCAGTTCCACGATTAAAAGATGGTTGAAAACCGTCCTGTATTGGAGAAGGCTCATGAGATAATATGCATTGTTAAGGAGCTTGAACTTCTTAAGTGCGAGTTACCAGGCAAGTTTGTCGCGGGCTGCATAATCGCTAAGCTCCCTAATTCCTGAAGGAACTTTGCCACCACTCTGAAACATCAGAGGCGTGAATTCTCTGTGGAGGATGTCATTGGCCATCTGAGTGCTGAGCAGAATTCAAGAGCAAAAGACTCGCATGGAAAAGAGACCGAAGGGACTTCTGTCGCCAACATGGTGAACCAGAGGAACCATAACTCCCACAAGCCCAAGGGAAAGAATGGTGTCCACCAGAATACCGACTTTAATAAGAAGGGTAAGAAGACCTTCAAGAAGAACAAGAAGGATGAGGGCTGCTTTACTTGTGGTTCGGTTGAACATTGGTCCAACAAGTGCCCAAACAAGTACAAGAAGCGAGGACAGGACTCCAAGTCTGTCAACATGATTGTGGGCAACAATAAGAATGGTGCATCTGGGTACGGTAATTTATTTACTGTTTTTCAGTGTTTCAACCCAACGATTGGTGGGTGGACACAGGTGCAGGTGTTCATGTGTGTGTTGACATTTCGTTGTTCACTTCTTACCAGGTCACAGGTCACGGGTCCGTATTGATGGGGAATGGCGCGAGTGCTTCTGTTCATGGTGTTGGCACGGTCGATCTGAAGTTTACTTCGGAAAGGATCGTGTAGCTGAAGAACATGCAACATGTCCCCGCCATCAAGAAGAACCTCGTTAGTGGCTCCCTTCTATGTAGAAAAGGGTTTAAGTTGGTTTTCGAGTCTAATAAATTAGTTGTTACAAAATATAGACTCTTTGTTGGAAAAGGTTATGAGAGCGGAGGGATGTTCCGCCTTTCCCTCGCATATTTTTGTAATAAAGTCGTGAACCATATTCATTCGAATGTTAATGAATCTGAAGTTTGGCATTCACGTCTTTGTCACATTAGTTTCGGTGTTATGACGCGGCTAGCCAAGTTGGATTTAATCTCGAGTTTCAACTTAGCCAAAGGTTCTAAGTGCCTTTCATGTGTGCAAGCTAAGCAACCTCGCAAGCCTCACAAGGCCGCGGAGGAGAGACACTTGGCACCATTAGAACTCATACATTCTGATCTTTGTGAGATCAATGATGTGTTGACTAAAGGTGGAAAGAAATACTTCATGACATTGATAGATGACTCCACTAGATATTGCTATGTGTATCTGTTAAACACTAAAGATGAGGCTCTACACTACTTTAAAATCTATAAGGCAGAAGTTGAGAAACAACTTGAAAAGAAAATTAAACGAGTTCGGTCAGATCATGGTGGAGAGTACTTTTCGAGTGAGTTTGATTCTTTCTGTGCGGAACATGGCATTATTCATGAGAGGACGCCTCCCTATTCACCCCAGTCAAACGGGGTTGCCGAACGGAAAAACTGTACTCTAACTAATTTAGTTAACGCCATGTTAGATACATCGGGTTTATCCAAGGCATGGTGGGGGGAGGCTATATTGACGGCATGTCATGTCCTGAATAAAGTTCCGACAAAGGATAATGAGATCACTCCCTATGAGAAATGGGCAAAGAGAAGGACAACACTCTCGTACTTGCGTACTTGGGGCTGTTTGGCGAAAGTCAATGTGTCGATCCCCAAAAAGCGTAAGCTTGGACCAAAGACTGTGGACTGCGTTAATTTGGGTTACGCTAAGAACAACGTTGGCTATAGATTTCTAGTAGTGAAATCTGAGGTACCTGACCAGAAGGTCGGTACAATTATGGAGTCTAAGGATGCTACATTCTTCGAGGATATTTTTCCTATGAGAGATATGCAAAGCACTTCTAGACAGGAATCTGAGGAGACTCCTGAACCTGCCATTCCTATGAAATATTATGAACAAACATATTATGAAAATCCTGAGGAGGATGACGAGGAAACCCTTGGTAGGGGCAAGAGACAAAGGACTGCAAAGACCTTTGGTGATGATTTCTTCGTGTACCTCGTGGATGATACTCCCACTTCTATTTCAGAAGTGTATGCCTCTCCAGAAGCTGACTACTGGAAGGATGCGGTCCGTAGCGAGATGGATTCCATCATGGCTAACGGGACATGGGAGATCACTGATCGTCCCTTTGGTTGCAAACCACTGGGGTGTAAATGGGTGTTCAAAAAGAAGCTTAGGCCCGATGGTACTATTGAAAAGTACAAGGCTAGGCTTGTGGCCAAGGGCTATGACCAGCAAGAAGAGGAAGATTTCTTCGATACTTATTCACTTGTGGCTAGACTGACCACCATTCGAGTATTACTCTCGTTGGAGGCCTCGCACGGTCTTCTCGTCCATCAGATGGATGTTAAAACGGCTTTTCTAAATGGAGAGTTAAAGGAGGAAATCTACATGCAACAACCTGATGGCTTTGTGATAGATGGTCAGGAAAGAAAGGTGTGTAGGTTGATAAAATCTTTATATGGTCTGAAACAAGCACCTAAGCAATGGCATGATAAATTTAATACAACTCTGACATCTGTTGGTTTCCTTGTTAATGAGGCTGACAAATGTGTATACTATCGCCATGGTGGGGGAGAAGGAATTATACTGTGCTTGTATGTTGATGACATACTGATATTCGGAACAAACCTCAAAGTCATTGAGGAGGTCAAATCGTTTCTATCTCAGAACTTTGAGATGAAAGACCTTGGTGTGGCTGATGTTATCTTGAACATCAAGCTACTGAGAGATAATGAGGGTGGAATTACACTTCTGCAATCCCACTATGTTGAGAAGGTGTTGAGTCGTTTTGGATATTCAGACTGCACGCCATCTCAAACACCATATGATCCTACCGTATTGATTCGAAAGTCCAAAGGCATGGTTAAAGATCAATTGAGATACTCTCAAATCATTGGTTCACTGATGTACCTAGCGAGCACAACGAGGCCTGACATCGCGTTTGCTGTGAGCAAACTGAGCCGGTTTGTTTCCAAACCGGGTGATGTACATTGGCATGTTGTTGAGAGAGTTATGCGCTATCTGAAAGGTACTATAAACTATGGACTTCACTATACCGGATACCCATCGGTACTTGAAGGATATAGTGATGCGAATTGGATCTCTGATGCTGATGAGATGAAGGCCACAACTGGGTATATGTTACACCTTGGAGGTGGCGCTGTTTCCTGGAAGTCTTGCAAGCAAACGATCTTAACGAGATCGACAATGAAAGCAGAATTAACAGCATTAGACACATCTGGTGTTGAAGCGAGATGGCTTCGAGATCTTTTGATGGACTTGCCATTGGTTGATAAACCGGTTCCGGCTATCCTTATGAACTGTGACAATCAGACTGTCATCACCAAGGTAAAGAGTTCAAAGGACAACATGAAGTCCACCAAACACATAAGAATGAGATTAAAAGCTGTCAAAAAATTAAGAAACTCCGGAGTGATAGCGTTGGACTATGTCCATACGGCTAAGAATCTGGAAGATCCCTTTACGAAAGGGCTATCACGTGTTGTGATAGATAATGCATCGAGGGAGATGGGTATGAAACCCACATGAGTTGCCATGGTAGTAACACAACCTATGTGATCGGAGATCCCGTGAATTAGGACCTGGGAAAACAAGCCATTGGTGAACTGAGGAGAGTAACTATACTAACCCACTCCGTTGGAGATGCAATACTCTCAATACTGTATGGTAGGATGACTATTGTCTTAATGTGTTCCAAAGCTTATGTACGCAAGATGCTATCCTACAGAGCGATCTTTGGAAGAACACACATATGTGAGCCCGACTGCTGGTCATAGTCTATGAGATTGGGGTGATCTATAGTAAGCTCATGAATAGGCCAGGAGTGTGACTTATATGCTCCACCCGAGGGGTCAGCCTTCGGCAGCCTAGTACTAGTAAGACATGTAGTGAAACTTCTTTACGCCAAACTGACAATTCAAGGCATAGTCCATTGTTCAGTTGTGAATGAGTGTAGCTACCTGCTCTAGGTGAAGTTCAACCTTAATAGGTCTTCACTGACACACTGGTATATCGAAACAGCAATTGGAACAGAGGACACAATGGGCCCTCGAGATCTGGTGGGGGATTGCTGAAATTTGAGATGGGCTCTAGGCCCATATAGCAATTTCTGAAAAATCTCTAAGGGCCCATGTGGGTTATATGGCACTAGGTGTAGTGGGAAGTTTAGTTCCACCCTGCTAGTGGAAGGAGAGTTGGAGTGGTTTATAAGGGTTTCTCTTCTACATGCTATTGGAGCTTGAGAAGAGAAGAGACCCTCGCGCACTCCTCCTCCGCCGCCCGCCTCGCCACGCCTCGTCACGACGCGCCGCGGGTTGCGGGATTGAGCCGAGCCGAGCTCACACCTACGCGCTTATTTTTGCCAGTCACTAACGAAGAGTTCTCTGACAGCTGGGCCACGATCTGAGACGTCGGATCGTGGGCTGTCACGGACTCGGACGTGGGTCGAACCCACGTCTCTCCACGCGGCTGCGTCTATATAAGTGTGCGGTGTCTCCTAACCCTAGCCGCCACGAACAGATCACATCTGCTCCACACGCACGCTCACCGTCGTTCCCTTGCTGCTGCTGCCGTCGGTGACTCTATCCCGTCCGCCGCGTACACGGTCGACGGGAGAGCAGGTCTCCGAAATCACGCCCTTCTGATTCCTGTACGGGGTGAGGGGCGAATAGGTATTTGGGCAGCGAATACGCGACTGCTCGCTTCCGATCGTCTACTTCCTCTACGTCCGCATCGCCTTCATCATCACCATGTCCACCGACGCCGAACGTGCCGCCGCCGAGAAAGCTGAAGCCGACAAGAAGGCCGCCGAGGACGCCGCTGCCGCCACCAAAGCCGCGGCCTCTGCATGGCCTACTGGAGGGTATAACTCGTTTATCCCGCTTCTACTGTTTTCTGTTTTAGCCATGCTAGCGTTATACGTAGATCTTTTTGCAATTAGTGTAGTATGTGCTAGCTTGACTGAATATCAGTATATGTTTATTTGTGTCGATATCGTGTTAGTGATTTACTCGTGGATTAATTTAATCGATAAATTGCCTATTTACTCAATAGGATCGACGGCGACGGATCGATGCACTCAATCGCAAATTCAGCGCCGTCCCAGGTCGACGACGACGATGACGAGCCAGTAGCACGCCTCCGGCCACGTATGCTGGGCGTACGTGCTGTGCAAGGAACCGACGTGCGTATGCCCCCTGCGCATGGTCTATCGTGTGAGCGATTAAATTAAAACTTTGTCAGTTGAGTTGTGTTTGGTTTAGTGTAACCAATCGGGGCAATTATAGGAGTAGTACTATCTTTGGGCACCTTGTGATCCTGACTGGCTGGCTGGGAGTAAATTGCGCAAAACAACCACTTTGAATGATAGATTTGCAAAAAACACTACGCTATGTGAACGATTAAATTAAATTTTGTCATTCATGTTTGGTTTAGTTTAACCAATCAGAGCAATTATAGGAGTAGTAGTACTATCTTTGCCATCTTGTGTTGGCGCCTCCTCCTAGGTGATCCTGACGGGCTGGCAGGGAGTCGGCTTTTTTTTTCACTAGTAATCGAAATCAAACTTGGCAGTGGAAGAAGTTGAAGTTGATTGATCGTATACGTCTTAGTCGTGGTGAGGCTGACCCATACCGTCACGTACATACTACCCTGGTCGATCGGCGGAAAAATGATATCCGCATGTTTGGAACATGACAATTTGATGTCCTGAGAATTCAAACAAAACAGCTTGATTTGTGACGGATTATGAAGGAAAAGAAGAAGAAGAAGAAGAAGAAGAAGAAGAAGACCGGTATTCACCCCCAAAGAAGAAGAAGAAGAAGACCGGTTTTCACCCCCAAAAAACAAGAAGAAGAAGAAGAAGAATATGATGACTGGTTTTCACCTCAAAAGAAGAAGAAGAAGAAGAAGAAGAAGAAGAAGAAGACCGAGGCCAAGAATGATTTCATTCTAAAAAAATGAAAACCATGTAGGAATTCTGGCATGGAACGGTAGAATAATACGTACATACGTGTCACACGTGTTGTTCTGCGCTAATGATTGTTGGCGCACGCTACTATAGCATTGCTAGCTCGTCTCGTCGGGGTACCAAAATTCACAATTCTTTCACAGATGATGCCTGGCATGTATCAAGTCTACACCCTGCACGGACCACTCCTCTTGTTCCAACGCAATCGAGCGTATCACCACGCGGACCAGAGATAACTTTCGATCCAACTAAACGGCCTTGGCATGTGCTGCAGCTTCCCGTGTGGCCTTGGGAGATCTAGATCGACTCGCCAAATGAAACGGCTTGATTTGCGACGGATTATGAAGAAGAAGAAGAAGAAGAAGAAGAAGAAGAAGAAGAAGAAGAAGAAGAAGAAGACCGAGGCCAAGAATGATTTCATTCTAAAAAAATGAAAACCATGTAGGAATTCTG
>NC_041384.1:20375904-20376359 GCF_002162155.2 Triticum dicoccoides
CGTGTGGCCTTGGGAGATCTAGATCGACTCGCCAAATGAAACGGCTTGATTTGTGACGGATTATGAAGAAGAAGAAGAAGAAGAAGAAGAAGAAGAAGAAGAAGAAGACCGAGGCCAAGAATGATTTCATTCTAAAAAAATGAAAACCATGTAGGAATTCTGGCATGGAACGGTAGAATAACACGTACATACGTGTCACACGCGGACCAGAGATAACTTTTGATCCAACTAAACGGCCTTGGCATGTGCTGCAGCTTCCCGTGTGGCCTTGGGAGATCTAGATCGACTCGCCAAATGAAACGGCTTGATTTGTGACGGATTATGAATCGAGGCCAAGAATGATTTCATTCTAAAAAAATGAAAACCTTTTAGGAATTCTGGCATGGAACGGTAGAATAACACGTACATACGTGTCACACGCGGACCAGAGATAACTTTTGATCCAACTAAACGGC
>NC_041384.1:20377298-20388223 GCF_002162155.2 Triticum dicoccoides
CGTGTGGCCTTGGGAGATCTAGATCGACTCGCCAAATGAAACGGCTTGATTTGTGACGGATTATGAAGAAGAAGAAGAAGAAGAAGAAGAAGAAGAAGAAGAAGAAGACCGAGGCCAAGAATGATTTCATTCTAAAAAAATGAAAACCATGTAGGAATTCTGGCATGGAACGGTAGAATAACACGTACATACGTGTCACACGCGGACCAGAGATAACTTTTGATCCAACTAAACGGCCTTGGCATGTGCTGCAGCTTTCCGTGTGGCCTTGGGAGATCTAGATCGACTCCCCAAATCGTTATTCAGAGTCACAAGTAGGAGCAGTAACAAAATGGATATTGATCTTTACGTGTGTAGCAATCATTGTCGTATCCTTGTGAGAACAAGAGGACAAGCTAGGTACGCGTCGTCAGTAGCACCCCTCACCGCGTGTAGACTTGAGCTCCATGGAGTTCCCCGGCTGACAACGACGTCTACCACAGTGTCGTTCAGTACCAGGACCAAATCTTTAAAACAAATGATTGGTAACAAAAGGAGGAGGAAAATAAAACAAGCTACTCATATCCATCCAGTTGGGTCATGGTTTTGTGACCGGACACTAACCATGCAGTCCGCCTGGTCAGTTCAGGGAGTCTAGTGTAGATGCTCTATGGACTAGTACACTAAACTTTTTCTGAGAAACTAATGGTGAATATTACAGCGAAGCTTCTCACTCGAAGCTCCAAATAGCAGCGGCGGCATGCTGAAACCGACATCTGTACGGCGATGAGAGTAAAGTCAACATATGCCAGCCAAGCCATTCACTTCAATATGCCGCCGCCGCCACCTCAGTATCCACTTCCGTGAAAAACAATTGGTGCAAGACGTGGTTGGCAAGCAAGCCAACTGTAACTGCAAGTCACTGTAAGCATAGTAGATTTTTGTTGTCTTTAATTTTCCCGACGACTTACTATATTAGACTCTTAAGCCTTAGTAATAATAAGTAAAGAAGAGAGTTAGCGTTTGTGAGGTAGGTTCGTTCCAATTTGCATCGAAGGCGACACGGCGACCAGAGCAAGGAGAGATGACAAGATAGTGAGTACCCGGGTGGGTCCGGTCCTCGATCACAAAATTCTTGGACGGCGATGTCTCGGAAGGAGTACCCGCTCCCGCTGCATGCTGCGACGAGTAGTGTACTCCTCCCAAGCCACGAGTCATCACTCATCAGCAGCACCCCCGGCCTAACCGCGTGTACGTCGTACGTAGGTAGACTTGACCTGAGCTCGATCCATCGGGTTGCCCGGCAGACAGTGACATGTACGCACGCCCGCACGGAGCGTGGCCATCAGTGGGGGTAGGACCAACCAAAGTAACCACACGACACGATCGATACGGAAACAAAACGAAAAGCGTGCTACTTTTGTGAACCGCGTCATCAGACCCTCTTACAAGATCTAGGAGCATCTAGGGGTAGATGACAATGATCGACGATTGCCAAAGAATTCATGCAAAGTGTACAAAAAGTGGGGCTGGCTGTTCTCTTCACTCGGTTTGATTCTGGCCACCTTTGCTATGGTGCCCTGTGTCGATCACAAGTGATTCTTCAAAACCACTCGTAGACAGGGCGTCGGACATGCCGTCTCCTTACGGTCACGCAGCACTGCAGACTGCTGAGTAATCAACCGTTAACGACGAGTTAGTTAACCTGCTGTGAAAAACACGAGTTAGTTAACCTGGACCAGGTGTAATGAATTCCACATGCTCTGTTGCGCCAAGCGTGCCTTTATTTCATTTAACATCGAACACACGAACCCTGTGGATCTGCAGCATGTTTGCTGCTCCAAGGGGGAAAAAGGCCCCACGCGTTTCGGTCGCCAGCGGACCGCGTGAGTGAGAGGACGGTGGAAGTTGATCTTTTTTTAGCTGATGATGATGAAGGGAGACGATGATCTCTATGAGCATTTTTGAGAGACTAAGCTGGTATATCGTCTTTCGGTTGACGAAGTCATCAAAGATGCCTTCGTAGTCGACGGGGCGTCTCCTCACACTGAACGCATATCGCCGGAAGGCCTAAAATACATGCCAGCGGTGTCAAATTTAGTACTTAAACTTGCTCAAAAAAAATTTAGTACTTAAACGGTTGAACCTTGGCGAGCTGGGAATACCACTGTCCTTCAAACCATCTAATCACGAATTGATTTGCGTGAAAGTTTTACTTAATTAGCCTTTGGTTTGAGATAACAAAAACAAAGTTGACTCTTTTTTTTGGGTGGAAACAAAGTTCTGCGGAATCCCTAACAATTGGGGTTTGGCTCATAATTGCAGTAGGCCAGTGGCGGAGTACGCTAGTGGCGATTACGGAATACACCACCTCTCTCGCCCCCGCGTCGTCCCTAGGGGCGATATGGGTGGACCCCCAATCTCGCCGCTGGCAACATCTCCTCGCCATGCTCCTGCCCTTGCCGCCGATGGTCGTTCTCGCCCGGCAAATCCTCGTGATGGGTCGACGTCGGCGGGGCGGTTCCTGTTACATTGGCTGAGCTCTCCTTTGGGCAAGGTAAGGCGGCCACTTTATACCTTATATGCGTACAAAATTGTTTGTATGCATATACATATACACTCACACGGTTGGCAAGCTAACTTTTTTTTGAGAAACACCTGTAACTTTATTGATACTCATAACAATTACAGATACACTGTGAACATAAGATCTCAGGAAACACAAAGTAACTGTTATACTAAGAATTACAATGAAATCTCATGGAAACACCTTCTTCAGCGTCAATCTTTGCCCGAAGAAATACTCCAAAGATTTTGATAAAGAGGCTGCAATTGAACTGGAGCAACAATGTTATCACTCTTTCACTCGCACGAATATTATCAATAATGATTTTTGAAAGCGCCTTGCGTCGCCCATCCAAAATGATGGGAAGTCTTGATTGATGAACGTACTTGGGTCGGGGATGATCCCCTAGAAGTGCAAGTCGTCGAATCATTATATCTTCAGCATTGTATCGATGAAAGATTTCACCTCCGCAAAGAATAATCAGACCAACAAAAAGACACACTGAAAAAAATGCAGGAAAAAACCAAAGTGCCAGTTGCTGAGTGGGCCACACATGCACACAACCACCGTAAATTGGGCCTCTGCTAGCCAGCCGTGCGACCCACGTACGTGACCAACGACACGTGCATGTGTGTCTTTTTAAAACTCAAAACTTTTCTTCAAACTCGTGAACTTTTTCAAATATGTGAATTTTTTTCCAAATTCAATGGACATTTTTCAAAATCAGTGAACTTTTTTTAAAAAAAATTGATGATTTTTTTTCAAATTTGTGAAATTTTCTTTTGAAATTGATGAACCTTTTTTCAAATTCAGTGTCTTTTCCAAATTTGTGGCTTTTCTCAAAATTGATGAACCTTTTTTTAAAATCAATGAACTTTTTTCAAGTTTGTCCTTTCTTCAAAATTGAGGAACTTTTTCAAATTCACATTTTTTGTAAATAATTCAAAATCTAAGTGACACAATAGACGGTACTGTGCAATAAATAGCGCAGCCACAGTTGTTCTTATGTTATGGGCGCTATAATCAGTCACTAGTGTTCAATAGCTCTAGTGGTTAGCCAAACTTGTACAAGAATGCAACGGCACGAGTTCTAATCCTGGAAGATCTCTTTTTTGAGGTTATTCCGCGCTATAAGTTCGTTGCGTTGCGCGTTCGTGGCCGGCCCAACAGGGCGCTTGAGTGAGCGTCGGTTGGCTTCCGTGGCGCTAATGGCGCGGAATATTAGGTCGCGACGAGTCGATCGTTCGAGCGGTCAAGGCAACCAGAGTACCGGCACACACAGTCACGAACACATGAATCCAACCCAGGTTCCAGCAAGAGGGACACATGAACCCTGGATAGCTAGCGACTCGCGGAGAATTACCAAGAGGATTTTGTTCTCAAATAAAAGGTACTAAATTATTCTCTATCTTTTTGCGAAAATATCAAAGGCTATATGTTTAGTATCTCACTACAAATGCACCAATAAAAAAAATAAAATTACAATCAAATCCTTTGAAGTGCCGACGTCTTCTTCCTCCTGCATCCATCGACGGTGCAACATGAGCATAGCTCGATGTCGCCTTTGGGCATCTGCCTAGGCGGAGCAAACATTTGTAAACCCAAGAACTTGTGGAAGCAGCGGTCAGGAAGTCATCGATACAGATCAGGAGACGTCGACAAACCACCTTTGTGAAAACAACAATGCCCAAGAGAAGAAAATGACAATAATGGTATGTAGAAACTCCCAAGACCATGAAAGTCAGCTGAATCCATTGAAAACCTAAAACCGATCGGATCCCATAAGAACTATAGGAAGGCGCTAGGCAATTGTCTTTAGTCTCCCATGGAACGCAAGCCATACAAATGCTTGGTAATTGTTGGGGATGATTCATTCCAGACAAAAGGGGCATGTGGCTGGTCAACACCTCTGAAAGTGAGTTGTGGTGGTCGACCTAGCCTTCTAAATTGGCGATGTCCGGGAATCCTTTTTTTTGTTATCCGGTTCAATGTTGATCAGATGATCAAGTAGAACCTTGCTTTTTCTAATTATGGACATGAAGATATAGAAGATAACCTTAAGTTATTGTCTGTTCATATGAAAATAACTCAAGACTTTAGAGCTTGTCATGATGTTGCAAATCTAGCTTAAAAAATGTCAAAAAAATCTAGCTAAAAAGTTGTTTGATTTTGAAAGGCACATCATCTTTCCTAGGCTTATTGCCTGATTGTGTTGCCTTCTTAGCAATGAAAATCATCAAGAGCGAATTACACATGCAGCAAGGTATCTGGTGGTTGGTTTAATGACTTGACCGTGTGTTATAATGAATGAGGGATATATTCAAAAAACCTTGATCTTGATAAAATTAAGAAAGATTTTCAAAATAATGGTAGAGCGCTGACATTGCATGAGTCTTCTAGGCGCCATTAAAGCTTCGTATCAATATATTTTATGTTATTTTTCGGTTTAAATATGTTTGCAGTTTCCCTGTATTTGTTTATTCTGTTTGTGATCACACAAAAAGATTAATGGGTATAGTTAGTGTGCATTTACTATGTCTGTTTTGCATTAAAAAATATGCTTAAGAGTTTGCCCAACCTTAAAAAATAGTTCTTCGCCACTGTCCTGCTCCCTCCCTCCCCTACATCTCCTGCCCCTCCGCCCTAGCACCTGTTGACGCCGCTGGTGTGAGCCTGCAGTCGTGCCGCAGAGCGCAGTTGTCCTGGATGATGGAGGTCACGACAACTATGTCAACGTCGTCCCTCCCCATGACGAGCTCGTGCTCGCACCTGGCTCGGATATGGGGCTCGGGTAGGCTCATCGGATTGGCTGGTGGTTGCAGCCTGCGGGGCTAGGGACACCGCCTGCCTCATGTGGTGATCATGGCTGGGGTGCCGCTGGCCGCCTCGCCCGGCCTCGAGCCGGGGACTTCCTGCTCGAGGTGCCCACTCCTTGCCTGATATAGGGCAGAGTGGTATTCAGGAAGCCAGATGGGTTGCCCGACTAGGGGGTCACGGCCGCCGTCTTCTGCACATAGGATGGTGTTATCATCATTGGATGACGTCCCATGCCTCTTCCTGTTGGCGGCTGGTGGGGGTTGTCAGCGATGGCGGCGATGAATGGGGGGGGGTCTCTTGGACACTGGGACGGTAGCCCGGACTGTCATTTTGGCTTGAGGAAGCATCTTGGCAGTGATGATGGATGCATTTTTTGGTCATGTGGGTGGCAAAGGATGTAGCTTTGCAGGACCATCGGATCGGTGGTGCCTCAGCAATGACGGTTCCCAGATCGTGCTTTGGATGTCTAGTTGGGTGGCGACATGTCCATCCTCGTGGTGGGAAGGTGCTCGGGATCCCTCGGTGTGGCCCGTTTGAGTGGTTCCAGGCGAAAGCTCTGTGCTACGGCGCTAGCGGCAGCGATACCCGTGGGTGTCATATCCCTCTTGGGAGGCATCGTTGTGGCCCATCTCTTTGCGCTGGGACACTAGGTGAAAACCCTTGACCATTTCTTCGGTCGTGGCGGCGGCGACACGTTGTGTCGTCTCTCTCTTGGGAGCATCGTCGTGGAGCCCAGGTTGCCTCCGACGTGCTGTGCCGCCATCGGTGGACATTTGCGGATCCTATCTTGAAGCTTCTTCGGCCCTAGCGTTGGGCAGTTTCACTTACTCCTTATCTTCTATATGGGTCCTTGTTGGCACACTCTCATTCCTCGATGTCCGCACATGGGCTCGGGCTCCATGATCCGGAGCGGGAGGACAAGAGCCCTCTCCGGGGATAACTTTTGTTTGTGAGTGTTGCAACCAGGCCCGATGCTTTCCCTTGGATGTGTTGTTTCGTCTCTTGTCGGTAGTCTAGGTTACTTTGTGGTAGGGTGTGGATTCTCTTGCTCTCTTGTTTTTTCTGTGATCTGCTTTGTAAGAGGATCTCCTCATAACCATGTAAAGGTGTGGCTGTGCATTATATATAAAGTGGGCGAAAGCTTTTTTCGATGAAATCACTAAAGGGCACCCCTTGCAAAGGTCACTCTCATCTTCTCTTCTCTGGTGATGACAAGTGGTGCACTGCATGTGTGCCACTTGTTGCTACATAGAAAAATTGTCCCTTTTCATAGCTTTGTCTTTTCAAAACATTTTATCTCTTGAACCGTGCGTCCAATGACAAACAATTTTCACCGTTGGATTTTTCGCATCGAGACCTTCAAATGAATATCATGTCAGTATGTTTTGAAATACTTTTTCACAAAAAATGGGAGAAAAGAAACAGGGGAAAAATATCGAAACCAATAACGGAACACCCAAAAAAAGAACCCAGAAGCAAAGATGTGCTTTCCAATATATTTGTTGGAAGCACGTGTTTTTTCTTTTTGAAAAGCACATGGAGAAAAGCACCGCTTTCCAGAAAAAAGAACAAAAATATCTGTCAAAACCAAAACCAAACAAAAGCTAAAAAGCTTAAAATCAACAAAAAAAAGAAAAGCACATGCAAAAAAACTTCAAGGGCGCGCCAGCGCGTGACCTGTGGTGGCGCTGGGCGCACCAGTTGACAAGCTCCTAGGCTGAAGAAAGTGACCGTTGTGGGAGCCCTCCAAGGGGTAAACTTTGATTAGTTGCTCCCAAGTTCTAGCCAAGTGGCGCCGACAAGGCTAGGCTTCATCTAGGCCGCCGAGTGCAAGGTGAAGTCAGGCTTCTTTGGCCGCAACATTTCAGGAAGTGATGGGTACAACTTGTGTGGGAGACTCGTTGAGCAGCATGAGGAGGCCCAAACGCGACACGTGGTTCATAACACCGTCATGTGTCGAGTGTTGGATGGACCCGCGAGAGCATGTTTTTTTAACCTTTTCACTGGTTTTGATTTTTTGGGGGGGTTTGTGGGTTTTTTGGGTTTTGTTTGTTTTTTCTAGGTTTTCGTGTTTTTTTAGTTTTCCTCGTATGAGCATACCGTGTGAAAAAAACATAGTTGTGCTTCACCGAAAAGCATAGTTGTGCTTCGGCGTGAAGCACATATGTGCTTTCATAGTTATCCTTATCGAAAAGTGAAAAACACAGTTGTGCTTTTCAAAAAGTAGAAAAAGAACACATGTGTCCTTTCCAAAAAAACTAAAAGCACATTAGTGCTTCTAGCTTCCTTTTTTGTTTCCGGTTTTATTTTTATTTTCTACGGCTTCGGTTTTTCATGTTTTACGATTTTTTATTTATTGGTTTAAGTTTTTCCAAAACCTATTAACATTAGACCTACTTTCGAAGACCTTGACTTGAGAAACGCAACGGTGAAAACGGTTCATTATTTGGAACGTGGTTCAAGAGATAAAACAATTTGAAAAAAAATGAATGAACTAAAAACACAAAACCCCAAGGCCGTGACAAGTGTCACACTGCAGTGTGCCACTTGTCGCTGCAAAGGAGATGAGAGGGACCTCTATAAGGGGTACCCTCTAACTAGTGATTTCTGGCTTTGTCTCTCCTACTGCGAGACACAATGACTGCTCTAGGGTAACTATTAGTGGGCCAGCCAACTACATTTTTTTCTATTTTTAGTTATCTTTTTCCAATGCGAGGCTTTTCTTTTTCTGTTTTCTTACATATGCTTATATTTAAAATTCCTCATATATATATATGGACAAGTTACTTTGTTGACGACGATGTTTCAGTATACGAGCTTAGATGCTCCTACGAATGAAGAAAAATTCAAAAATAATATAATGTTTTGACAATGAAGTTTAACGAATTCCCTAAGAGCTTGGAATATTCGTGGTGATGTGGCATCAAAGGAGCTCTAGGCAAAAAAAAATCTAAATGTCGAGAAAGGTTCAAAAATATTTGATTTTGGAGCACAAATTTTGTTTTTTTTGCCCCAAACTCCCCCGATGTCATATTCTCTTGGAAGTTTGCGCACACATGGAAAACTTGTTCATTTTGATGTACAAGAAATTTCATATATTGTGAGCTTTTTTGCTATTCTTTTTGGAATTTACTGTTCTCTTGCGATCATCTGAGCTCGAGTCCAGCTATGAATTTCTATACTTTGTTTAATTTTTCAAATGTTCACACAAATTACAATAATGTTGGGGAAATGTAAATGTTTGTTTGTGGTTTTGAGAAAATATTTGTACATTTCATAATCAATGTTCGTGCCATTCAGATAAATGTTCACATGCTTTAAAGAAAATCAGTGTAAAAACTTTATTCACTCAAGTTTTAAAAATTGTTTGCTTCAGTAAAAAAAGATTTGTGACTTTGAAAATGTTCACATGTTTAAAAAGTAATGTTCATGACATTAATGAAAACAATGCATCATGTATTGAAAAGTGTTCAACGTGTAGTAAAAAAATGTATGTGCATATTCAAACAATGTACAATGAGTAGACAAAGAAATGTTCAGTGTGTATTGTAAAAAATATGAAAGTTCTTGATGTATTTTTAAAAAAAGTCAATGTATATGAAAAAATATTTTCAATGTGTGTTAAAAAATATTGAATGTGTATTTGAAAAATATTGAACATGTTTTCACAATAATGTTCAAACATGTATTTACAACATTGTTCATGATAAATCCAAGATAATTTCAACGTGTATAAAAACAATGTTGAACATGTATAAACAAATATATATAACATGTATTTATAAAAATCAAAATAAAAAGAACAAACTAAAAACTCAAAATAGAAATAACAAAAAGAAAAACCGATGAAGGCGAGATATAGCCCTCGTGTCTTTCTTTGCATATCGGTCCGAAATTTGAGTTAGAGGCTACTTCACTGCTCTTCATTCATTCTGGAGTTGAGTGTCCACATCCTGGCTTTCATGCGTCAACTCGAATTCCCCTTGCCCCTTGCATGAGAAAAACACCTGCATTGTCTCCTGTTGCCCGCAACAGTTATATCTCGTCTTTTCTGAGATGTAGCTCCGGCTCACCTCTGGTGCCCTCATGAATGGGCCAGCCCTGCTGTTTGCTGCTGCTACTTCTGTTGTTTGCTGTTTGTTGTCTGATCGCCATTGCTTTGCTTGCTGCTGCTCGTGGGCTGTTTGTACTTGAGAGAAAGAGAGAGCTTTGTGCTACAGAGTACTATATTATGTTGAATCCTACTGTTCATCAATCTAGCAGTTTGCTTGTGTGCTTGTCTAGCTAGCTTGCACACACATAGCTTTCCTGGAAGATTTGATCTACCAAGTTCAGAAACCAACATGTTATACTAAATCAAGTTGTCGCTAAGTATGAAAGTTTACTTTAATATTTGATTTATCAAGAAAATCACAAAAAAATGCTCAACCTGCTGAATTTATGAAATCCATAAAAAATATAATAATTCCAGTTCTGTTTGGAGTAGTACTGCTATGGAGTTGGGATGGTTTAACTTGTACTGTAGCAATAGAAATGAGCATATCCAGTATTCCTTTAGGAATAAATGATGATGTACACTAGAAAATACATATATTTAATTTTTTAAAAGCATATTTAACTTGTACTGGTGAATAAATGCTTTAAGCTCATCCAACTTAGTTTTTATTTGATAATAGTTCTAAGAAATTACAGCCCAAACAAACACACCATAACTAATACTAAGAAATTGGTTAGGAATAATATGTAATGTATATATAAAATAACCAAGAGATATGGAAATTCATATACAGATTTTATTTGATAATAGTTCTTTATCTAAAAAGATACAGAATTCCATGTAACCACATTTCCTACCACCATATGACAGATTATGGTGCCATTTCATTAATAATAATGGAGATTATTAAGAAATGTTTGGAAACGATGAACTATAAAACAAAGTAGCATCTCTATACGGGCATCAAACATATCAATCATGCTGACGTAATAAGCACATGCATGTAGCATTTGCACTGAATAGAACATCTGAACATGAATATTAATGCAAGGGTGGCATGGACAGATCAAAATGAAAATAGGGCCTATATAAAATTCTCTTTTAAATTCTAATCGGTGTCCAGTTTGCGGATGCTTACAATTTCATTCAATAAGTTATGATTGAAATAGTAAATGTATACTACTTCCGTTCCTAAATATAAGTATTTTAGATATTTCAATAAGGACTACATACAGATGTATATAGATATATTTTAGAGTGTAGATACAGTCATTTTGCTTTGTATATAGTCCGCATTGAAATATCTAAAAAGACTTATCTTTAGGAATAGAGGGAGTAGCATTTTTGTTCCGAAGGGGAAAATAATACACAAAAAACACTACTTGTAGATATAGATATTGGATATAGACATCACCGACGCTCCAAATTAAATATACCTCTATAAGAAAATTAAGATATAGCTAATTTCATACTTTCCAAAACCACCTCTATAAGAAAAAAAAGGGTGTGGTGCCCTTTAGTCCCGGTTTGTGTCTCAAACCGGGACTAAAAGGGTTCGTGTCTCAA
>NC_041384.1:20388495-20389662 GCF_002162155.2 Triticum dicoccoides
CCATTTCAGTTAAAAAAAACAAAAGAAAATGATAAAAACTTCAAAAAATAAAATCCTTCGAGATGTAGTTATATGACTATATCTACTAGTTAGGAAAATTGAAAAACTTAAATTTGGACATGTTTTGCAAAAAAAAGTGTTACGAAAAAGTATAACGGCTATAACTTTTGCATACGATGTCGAAAAAAACATATAAAATATCAAAATGTTCAGCACGAAAATCCGCATCTGAATTTGACTGTTGTAGGCCGTTTTGCAAATTTCTAGAATCCTCAAATTCTAAAAGGAAAAAAGTTATGCTCAAATTTCAGTTTTTTTTGTATTTTGGTTAAATCTAGTCAAACCATGGTCAACCTGCTTATTAAATAAGTATTAGTGTTACTAAATAATTATTCAATAATATCATTGTTACTAAATAATTATTCAAGAATATTAGTGTTACTAAATAATTATTTCATTTTTTTGAATTTTGGTCAAATCTGGTCAAACTATGGTCAAACTACTTATTCAAGAAATATTAGTGTTACTAAATAATTATTGTTTTTTAGAATAATAATTTCAAACTCAAACAGTGAAACATGTGACTTCATGCTCAAGCTAAACTCCCGAGGGTTAATAGGATTGACATCTTACTATTGTGAAAAAAACAACAAGTGTAGACTACGAAACTAGGGGGAATAGAACTCGGAGGTTAAGTGTGCTCAGGCTGGAGTAGTGATAGGATGGGTGACCAGTAGGGAAGTTAAACGATTTGGAATGATGAGGGGTGATTAGAGAATACATTATAAAATAATTCGAAAAGTTGGAAATTGGGAAAAAAATTAAAAAAAAAATCATAAAATATCCTTTAGTCCCGGTTGGTGTTTACCAACCGGGACTAAAGGTGGAGCTCCGGACAGCGACCACGTGGAGGGCCTTTAGTCCCGGTTCGTAACAGAACCGGGACTAAAGGGGGGCCTTTAGTCCTGACCCTTTAGTCCCGGTTCTAGAACCGGGACTAAAGGCCCTCTAGAATCGAGACTAAAGGCCCGTTTTCTACTAGTGCGGCCGCGCCCCCAACAGGCCCCCAAGCGACTTTTTACGCGCCGGCGCCGAAAAAATGCCCTAGTCGCGCCCCCAAGACGTCGAAATCCATCGGCTGGGCCCATTTTTGGGCCCGGCGATCGC
>NC_041384.1:20389872-20430318 GCF_002162155.2 Triticum dicoccoides
CGGCGCAAGCAAAAAACACGCCTGGCCCACACTGTGAGGCGAAAAGTCAAGCCATTCGTCCAGATTCACCTCCTACCCCCTACGCGCTCGGCCGTCACCCTGCCGATCCCGGCGCCGCCCACCGCCCACCACCACTAGATAGGCCATTCTCCGTCGGAAAAGAGAGGAGGTTTCGCCGCGGCTGCATCTCCACCACTGTCCGGGCGATTTTACCAGCGTTCCGGCCGCGCAGGGCGGTGTACTGGCGGGTGTGCGCCCACCACGCCCGCAAGGTGTTCGGCGATTTGCCTGCTCGACGATGGACTCGGACGATGAGGAGGCACTTGCCGTGCTGCTGGCAGAGGAACATCTCATGGTCCTCGCCACCCTTGCCGGCCTGCTCGCGAGCAATGAAAAGTCGCGACGAGGTGGCTCGGCGCCGGGGCGGATGAAAGCAAAGAACCGGCATCGTCTGGGAGGCTACTGCATGCTCTACTTTGACTACTTCGCCGACGCTCCACTGCATGGCGACAAAGTATTTCGGCGCCGTTATTGGATGAGCCGAAAGATTTTCCTCAGGATTGTGAATTCTGTTCGGGAGTTCGACAGCTACTTCAAGTGCAAGAATGATTGAACCGGCAAACTTGGATTCACCTCAATCCAGAAGTGCACGACATCGATGAGGATGCTTGCATACGAAGCTCCCGGTGATTCACTCGACGACTATGGGTGCATGGCCGAGTCCACGACCATTGAGTGTTTCTACAAGTTCTGCAGGGCAGTGGTGGTAGTGTTTGGACCACAATACTTGCGAACAGCCAATGCGGAAGACACTGCTCGGATCCTAGCACAGAATGCAGCAAGAGGATTTTCTGGGATGCTTGGAAGCATCGACTGAATGCATTGGAAATGGAAGAACTGCCCATTTGCTTGGCAGGGGATGTACAAAGGCGCTAAAGGCGGTTGTAGTGTAGTACTTGAGGTGGTGGTCACACAGGACCTCTGAATTTGGCACTCCTTCTTTGATATGCCAGGAACTCACAGTGACATCAATGTGCTGCAGTGCTCCCCTGTCTTTGCCAAGCTTGTTGAAGGTCATTCTCCTCCAGTGAACTTGGAGGTCAATGGGCGGCACTACAATAAGGTGTACTACCTAGATGATGACATCTATCCGAGATGGTCGACATTTGTGAAGACTATATCAAACATTGTGCCAGGAGGCAAGAAGTCCCACCTTGCCAAGGTTCAGGAGGCTTGCAGGAAGGATGTCGAGCGGGCATTTGGTGTGCTCCAATCTCGATTTCCTGTTGTCCGGTATCCTGCTCAGACCTGGTCGAAAGATCAAATGTGGAAGATCATGACTTGATGTGTCATCTTGCACAATATGATCATTGAGAGCGAGCAGGAAGAGCCAGTGTTTGACACTGAACCATACTACAGGCAGGGTCCTCTTGCCCAAGTTGATCACCAGCTACCGGCTACATGGACTTCCTACCTCAATATGCGTCAGGAGATCCGAGACCCATAGGTGCATCAACAACTGCAGCAAGATCCGGTGGAGCACCTATAGGGGATCAATGGCGACGCCTAGTTCGACGTGTGATGAAATATGAGTTTTTATTTGTTGGACTATAGAATTTGTATTGAACTATTTGTTGTTGAACTATTTGATTTTTATTGATTTTCTATGATGAACTATGTGATAAAAAATAATATTTATGTTGAGAATTCATGCCGAACCACGCCGAATAGGGGCCGATTCCCGCCGATATCGGACCATTTTTCGGCGAAAGTGGGCTGAAAAATGGGCCGACATCGGCACCTGGGGGCGGCGGCTGGGTGCCCAACCGCCTCCAGAGCCGATTATACCGCCGGCTCGCCCCCAGGCGGCGATTTTTATGCCTCCTGGGGGGAGGGGGGCAACGACTGGAGATGCTCTAACAAAGCGGACTGCAAAAGTATCAGATTGATTCACAAAACTACAAACTCCTTTTCATTCATTTTTTCACCTAACAAATCATCAATAGAGTAGATGGCTTTAATTATTCAGGCAAAAATGCTATAGATATCTTTAGAACAAATAATAATAATTTCCAAAAATGCATATTTTGAGCTTAACGATTATGTGTTGCTTACGAGCCCTTCGCTGCCGTGTGGACCAATGATTATATGGGTCCACTGGCAGCCACCCAGCGAAGCAGTGCGAGGTGTAACAAAATCTAGCTGTGAATAGTAAAAATCAACGGTGCAAAACGAACGAGCGAGCTGATCGAGTGGCCAGCGATCACGCGCGAGCGAAGGCCTCCAGAACGGTGGGTTGCGTAGCTTGATTTATATGTTTGATGTTTGATGTGAACTGAACCTTAGAAACCTTGTCTGTTTCAGTTAACGTGTTTGCTCAATTGTGTCGTCCTTGAAAGAAACAGACCGAGAAGATACCAAATGAAGAGATGAGCAAATGAACAATCATATGCGCAAATGAAGAGATGAGGCCATGAGGGCATTTGGAAGTGATTCCTCATCTGGGTGATGGATTCATATTTTAGTTGTAGCAGCGGTAGATGTGTGAGTACTTGAAAGAAAATCATGATGTTATCAGGGATTTTCAAATTATCGCATTGTAACATGAAAAATACTTAAAAGTAGTAACTAGAGCAAGCTGTCTAGCAGTTAGTGATTGTAGTGGCTAGTTGGTGTTGGTGTTACTATTGTATTAGACTGCCCATGTTTCCAAAATGTGTGTTTAAACAAAAGAAATGGATTAGTGAAGAGACTGTATCATTGTATTGAGTTGGAATAAAACATCATTTTCTATACCACTATATAGTGTATGAGTTTTTAATGGGTCCAAAGCATCGATCCTGGTCGTTGATATTCTCAATCTAACGGTTGAAAGCACTGGGATTCGCATGCACAGTACCCATCAGCTGCTTCCAAAGTATTCTAGAACCGTCACGTTTTAAAAAGTGCATGCCGCTCAGGCCATGCTGCGGTTAGCAGGGACATGCTAAGTCAGCTTGAGATGGGTCTAGAAAGAGAACAAGAAAGAGAAGAAATCAAAGTTAAACAATTAATGAATCTGACCCTGCTGGTTATTTTCTTTTGTTTTTGACAATTCTGTCACCAATCAATTGGAATTACACTCTTCTAATATTCCTGTTTTACAACAATAAATATTCCTTAATGCATTCATACATAAAGCATCTTATTCTGCATTTCCTTTTTGCAGCGTAGCCTAATGCTTTTTTCTTTCACCAAAAACACTTAAGTTGACGTGCATTGCACGTGCGTACATACTAGTAACAATGGTTTTGAAGGTGTTGACCCGGCTGGTTGAATTTGGATATATACATGCCTTCCTATCAATGCTGGTGATCACCACTATGCTGCTGACACGCTAAGCACCACGCTTAAGTCGAGAAACCACGTTGTAGCTACTGTCGCCAAGTCGAGGTTGCAGCAGGATGGGCAACAACATGGTGAGCGTTTGGGATACCTGTTCCATCTTCCCTGGGCTAAAGCAGAGCACTGAAATAAAGCAGAGCGCCATGGTTCGTTCCAGATGTGAACCCAGCGAAGTAAACTATTCACTACCCCATGGTAGGTGCTAATTTAGGTGAGTCATCCCCGGTCTCACACTAAAATATCAACATAATAGTTCCATTCGATTTTATGGGTCTGCTACAATCCTCAAAATAAATCACAGATTTATCATTGTGGAATGTGTTAGATTTTATGGGGCTAATAAAATCCTGAAAATCTCAAACATCTACTATTTGACTTCTAGTGTGTGTGCAAAGAGTTTAATCCCACCATTAGTGGAGATAGACAGGCACCAACATAAGACTATACCAATCCTTGTGAAAAGAGATCATCAATGAGCTATGTCTCACTTATTTCTCATGTATACGAAAATAATGTACACAAAAAATTAAAAGAAATATTGATCATGTATTTTAAGTATATATTAAACGTCTATGAAAGAATGTTCTTGATGAATAAGAGAAATGTATGACGCACATTAAATAAAGTAAGACATCAAAAACCATATATTCTTAAAAATCTTATTATGTATTTAAAAATGTTCAACATGTATATAAAAATGTTCATGATGTATACGAAAAATGTACATTGTGTGTGAGAAAATATTTATTGCCATTCAAAAATGTTCACTATGTATTTTAAAAATGTTGACTATGTATTCAAAAAAAGTGTATCAAACTTGTATATAAGTAAAAATGCACATCGGGTAACTAAAAATGTACATTCTGTTACTACGAAAGGTAGACATTTGTTGAAAAAAAAGTTAATAGTTGAAAACCAACAATGAAACAAGGGAAAATGAAAAAAAAACAACTAAATCAGAAAAAACAAACACAAGCAAAAAGAAAAAATGGAAATTGATGAAAACCAATGCAAAAAATGGAAAACAGTGAAAACCAAAAAACAAACAAAAATTGAATAATGAAGAAGAAAATAAAACATAGAAAACTGGTGAGAAATAAAAGAGAACAAATGTATCATAAAAAATAAGCCATGAAGAAAATAAAGAAAAACTGAAAAAAAGTGAACCTTCAAAGCGACCATGGGCGACCGAACACGAATATGTGAATATGGATTGGCCCAGTACAGTAGCGTTCTGTAGACACCTTGAGTCGAGAGCTCCTTTCAACTCTTTATAAGCGAGATATAGTTCTTGTGGCTTATTGTGACACCTGTGCTCCTCTCTGTCCTTTGGTGCTTCGATGAGTAGGTCAACCCAAGATTGTGCATTCTATGGATCGATACGAACTAGTTTTGAAACTTCTATGCATTTTTTTGTTTTTTTATATGTGTTTTCTTTATGAGTTTTTGTTCGGTTTTTTTTGCTCTTTTCAATTTTATGTTTACTTTAAACTTTAAAATATATGTCTATATTTACAAATATAGTTTGAACATTTTTTTTGTTTCCAGGTTGAGAATTTTTTAGATCCACATTAAATGTTTTTTGAATGCATGCTGAACATTCATCTGAATACACAGAGAACATTTTCACAACGAGTCTTGAATATATTAATACACATCAAGCATTTTTATACACATGAACATTTTTCAAAAGAAAATTGTGCATATTATTGTGAATTGTATAGACATTTTTAAGTGTTAAAACATTTTTTAGAAGTCAAGGAAATATTTTCATACGTTATCAATATTATATTATAATTTCAGGAATAACATTTTACATTTAATGATCTTTTTAAATATCATGGAACATATTTTAAATGTGTGAATAGTTTGTAGTGCCATCAGAAATTTTTGAATGGTATGAACATTTTTCGAATAACACAAACAATTTTTGACGTTCCCGTAGTCTAATTTGTAGTACTTAGGTAGCTAGTTGGCCGCTTGTGCAGGAGTTGAAGAAGAAATTTTCCGATACAGGTCGCCTCGTTGGAGCCGAAGAAAAAACATTGGATGGCATTTTGATGATTGGGAAAAACATATAGTGTCTTGCTCGCCTTTGTTTAAGTTGTACTACATCAGGGACAAGAACCAAGTTTGCTTGGAGGCAACAAACGATTTTTACTTCTTCTTACTTATGCAGGGAAGCTATGCAAGCAACTAAGTCATTGTCCGACCGACCCATTATATTTATTGTCTGACCAGCCCATGATGGCTTACACACGGTACACGCACGAGTAGACAAGCATGCATGGGGTGAGGAGTTTTAGTCCGATACCGCTAGGTGTGGGAAGAGATGACCACCATATAACGTGACTGCTTGACTTGCTTTAGAATCACTAGAAGCACACAGACAGCATTGCACCACATGCAAATCACATGTGTGGTCGTATGAAATTTCACGGCTTAGACTTGCGTCAAGACAGTTTTTACACTAACATTTTTTATGGTACAAAAAGTTTGGAAAAATTGTTTGGGAAAGTTCTTTCACTTCATTAACAATTTTTAGTATGCCATGAGCATTTGAATTTAAGTATTTTTGTATATAAAATATTACAAAAATATAAACAAAAGAAAAAATGAACAAAACTAATACATTTAATGTTACTGGGCCGGCCAACTACATGCAATCCTTTAGGCGTGGCGCAGACGCACCACAAATGATATATATCGCCCGTGCTAATCACCCACAGGTGCGGCGACTTTGTCCGGCCCATTAGGCGCTAGAATATAAATGGAGGAGCCGGTTTTAATATGCTTCTGAAACCTTCCATCCAGTTTTGGGAAATTTTATGAAGGTTCTCTCTTTCCTATTTTTTCGTTTTTCTACACCTTTTGTCGATGTCATTTTCATTGTATGTTTTATTATTATTTTTTTTCTTTTTATTATTCCTTTTTTTAATTTGTGAATAATATTTCAAATACGCTCATTTTTTCAAATTAAAAATCTTTTCAAAAATTATCAATAATTTTTAAAATTACACGAACATTTTCTGAATTGGCAAAAAAAATCAAATTCGTGAATATTTTAAAAATTCAAGATATTTTTTCATATTTCTGAACATTGTATCAAGTTTGTGAATAGTTTTAAAATTCTTGAATTGTTCTTTGAATTCATGAATTTATTTTAAATTTGCTATCATGTTCTGTGGTATTGGTAAGACGGCCGCCGGGTGCAGCCAGCCATCTCCGGCGGGCTCACGCCACTGCACACGTCGGCAACATTAAGTTCTGTGGTATTGGTAAGACGACGGCCCATCTCTCATGCTCTATACATCGAGCCACAGTGATAATTTTTTAGGGATTTATCGTCTTTGATGTTGGCTTGTTCCTAGAGTTTTAGTGATAAATTACCTCAGGTGTCCGCAGGAACCCCTAACCTACCAACGCAAACAGTACTCTCTCCATTAAAATTCACATATAAAGAAAGAGAAAATAACCGTTTCACTTTTTGCAATTTTTTGGGGAAAATGATAGGATACATAATGATTGGCTACATGTTTGTATTAGCCGTTCATCACTCTGCCCTTTTATGCACAATAAGGTGAAGGCTCACTGGACAGACTTAGAAACTGGTGTACTTATATTTTGTCTAATTTAAACTGCAGATGAAACAATGATGGACCAAACGCTCGGAATTGGGCATCATCCAATGCTTTTCTGCGTTGAAGGATGCCAAGCTAAACCTGTATCTTCTTTTATCTTCAACGTGTTTAGGCCGCTCCCTTCTTTCTACCTCCCTCGCTGTTCTTCATGTGTAAGACTGCTGCACGCTTTTGTTTTTCATAGAAAATAGGTAGGGGCCTCCCCTCCCGACTTTGCTAATTTTTTTTGTATGTGCATGCATAAACTTTTACTACAACTAGTTGGACGTTCAATTCCTATGGATATGCATCATTTTTTGGTTTAAGGAAACTGAAATTTCTCCCTTTTTACGTACAATGAACATTGTTTTGTCTGTTGTGATGATGCGCCTGTTATCCATCTCCGATTCAAGGAAACTGAATGCTTTCTTTCAAATTGGCACTTTTTTGGTTCAAGCGAACTGAATGCCAGACATTGGAGAACAGTAAACCTGTATTAGTCCTTGTGTTTTCAGAAAAAAATCAAGAAGGGAACAAGTTTCTTTCTTGTACACACCAAGTCACCTCTCATCTCACCACTTGTGCAGTACAATACGTTACACATTTTTTTATGAGTAAATTCCGGTTTTTACCCCCTATTTTGACATTTTTTGACACTAATTACCCCATTTAGCAGGATTTCATCCATTTTACCCTATTTAGTAGAAATGTTGCCATAATTTACCCTGTTTAATTTTTTGTGAGCATTCTAACCGACAGGTCCAATTGTGTTGTGCCTATTTACCCTGTCTATTTTTTGGAGTTGATGGTATTCTCCTATTATTTATAAAATAGATCCTTCTCTATTATTTGCAACAGATCATGGAAATAAAATGCGAAAAATTTGTGTTATGACAACTATTTCTGCCTATTTGTTCCCTGGGTCATGATGTCAATTCGTCTCCTTATTCAAGGATCATGCTGTCAAATTATCTCTCTTTTGCCAAACAGATCGTATTTCTGCTTCACACTACTGTCAAAACTGATTAATATAGACTATAGACTGCTCTGGATTCACATGTTCGAAACAGGACTGAATAATGCTTCCCATTTATAGATAGCTTCACTAGTTCACAACTACACAAACTACAGAATACACCAAACAGTGGCAGTGGCAATGACAGGCTACACAAGCAGCGGCACAAACACCTTGTCAGTCTTCACCTTTCTTAGCTCGTACACATTGCAGAAGGGTGACATGTATACACATGATCTTCAATAAGCATCTTAATTCTGTCCTAATGAAACGCCTCGCCGGCTAATGCATGAGTCGGGAAAATATCAGACTACACAAATTGCTATGATAGATATGGTCAAAATCTTGTGGAATGGGGTACGACTGAGAGGAATTGTTTGTGCACCAACCTCACTAATTTGTTGGACCAGCCATCGCCATAGCCCCGCCATCAACTGAGCACATCCTCATGGGGTCCCTGCTATGTCGCCAAAGTAGTAAGATGAACTGGTCACAGCCTGATGGGATCATGTACATGGACGCGCCTATGCCAACGTCGGCGAGCTTGACGGAGCCATCGGATTCCACGGGGTCATTTCTTGCTTGGATGCCGCGGCCATACAACCCTGCTCGAGGAGGTATGAAATCGCATGGCCGGGCCGCTCAGCACTCATCGCCGCCACCGCCGTCATCATCACCGCTGCCTGACAATCCCTAACCCAAGGTTCGAGCGAGCCTAGCATGTGTGTGGGTTGGAAACCTAGACGGGCGATGCAATCGATAGGGGACAGGCAACACAAGCAAGAACCGACTGGAGGCAAGCGTGGCCCACGGCCGACTCGGGCGTTGTGCGTTGGATGCGACACGAGCGACCTCCATCGGGCTGGTCCTGTTCCCGGTCAAGGAGAAGCTGGGAGGACCGGTCCAGCAGGAAGAAAATAGGCAGGAAAAACGGTCGATGTGGGATGCCAAGTGGACCTGACAATTGGGACATGTCGGTCAGAACGCTCACAAAATTTTAAACAGGGTAAATTGTGGCAGAACTTTTGTTAAATTGGGTAAAATGGATGAAATATGGCTAAATGGGGTAATTAGTGTCAAAAATATCAAAATAGGGGGTAAAAACCGGAATTTACTCTTTTTTATCGATAAGCACCAATATTAGTTTATATGAAACATTTATGTTTTTGTCCAGAATTGCACACTGGTGATGATAAGCTGTGGCGAGAAGCAGATGAGGTGTGCCGCGAGGATGGACCCATGACTGACCTCTGCGGGTTTGCCACCCCACCAAGGTCTCATTCCTTCATGGGTGTAGCTGGGCCACCTTCTCCATTGACCAACACTAGCACCATCAGAGCCAGTGAAGACCGGGAGTTGGAGATGCCATACGACCACGGCCGGGTGCAGCGAGCCATCTCTGGCGAGCTCACGACGCTGCACACGTCGGCAACTACAACATCAAGTTCTATGGCGGTGGTAAGATGACCGCCCTTCCTCCCCCACTTGCTTGCAGCGCTTTAATTTCCCTAAGCTAGTTATTTTGGCTTGGAGAATCTTTGTTCTGATGTTACTAGTGAGAATCACTTGCTTTTCAAGGGCAGTCCCATTCCGTTACTCTGCTACAGATTGACATGCTGCTTGCTGTTCAATGTGTTACCAATCAAAAATACTATTCCAAATAATACAGGAAAAACTTTCAGATTGTGCCATGTGTTGATTTCAAAGGTTGTTTGATGGGTATTAGACTATTCAGACAATTTATGAAAAAAATGCATTTTAGGCAGTTGGTTTGTACGGAACATGGATGGTTCAACATTGTTCGAGCACTTTGTTTGTTCTAATTGGATACTGCAGCATTCTATTGCAAATCCTACTGACTAGTGATCCCTGTTATGTTAAGTTCTGATGACAAGTTAATTTGGTTTAGATGCATTGTACCACTGAACTCTGTTGCAATGGCAAGACGATTTACTTCACTCACCAGCACCTTCATTAGTAGTAACAACTAAATATGGACACTTGGTTGTTCTTCCCTTGACCAGTAGTAACAATTGAATCTGGTCTCTTGATCTCCTTTACATAATTTATCCTATTGCTGTAGGATGCAATCAACGTTGCTTCACATAATATGTTGTTGTAATTGACCTGGGATTTGTTGTAAGCTAGAAAATGCAACATCTGTTTGTAATGGGCCCTTTTTCTCTTCAGACCTTGATGACACTCTCTACCTGTTGGCCTCTGGCATCGACCCTGTCGTCATCAAGAACATGCAATTCCAAGGTACATACATAACACAAACTCCGCTCTTTCTACTACACACCTGTACTAGTATCAGTCAGTTTGCAGGGATAGATGGATAGCTAATTTTTTGTGTATGGTGTTGATGTGCTAGTCTTGTTGTTTGATTCTGTATGGCTCAGATTATACGGCAGCGAAAGTTTATGTCGACAAGAGTGGAGCTCTATATACTCCTCTATAAGCACCACAGATCACATGTTCTTCATGTGTAAGACTGCATCCCTTCTATCTCTCTCTGTTCTTTTTCATGTGTAATACCGTTGTACGCTTGCTTTGGCATGTTGTTTCTATGAAGTGAAGGAACATAGGTAGGGGTCTCCCCTTGATGTCCACTACACAACCTTCTTCTTGTAGACGTTATTGGGCCTCCAAGTGCAGAGGTTTGTAGGACAGTAGCAAATTTCTCTCAAGTGGATGACCTAAGGTTTATCAATCCGTAGGAGGCGTAGGATGAAGATGGTCTCTCTCAAGCAACCCTGCAACCAAATAAAAGAGAGTCTCTTGTGTCCCCAACACACCCAATACAATGGTAAATTATATAGGTGCACTAGTTCGGCAAAGAGATGGTGATACAAGTGGATATGGATGGTAGATAAAGGTTTTTGTAATCTGAAAATATAAAAACAATAAGGTAACTAATGATAAAAGTGAGCGTAAACGGTATTGCAATGCTAGGAAACAAGGCCTAGGGTTCATACTTTCACTAGTGCAAGTTCTCTCAACAATAATAACATAATTGGATCACATAACTATCCCTCAACATGCAACAAAGAGTCACTCCAAAGTCACTAATAGCGGAGAACGAACGAAGAGATTATGGTAGGGTACGAAACCACCTCAAAGTTATTCTTTCCAATCAATCCGTTGGGCTATTCCTATAAGTGTCGCAAACAACCCTAGAGTTCGTACTAGAATAACACCTTAAGACACAAATCAACCAAAACCCTAATGTCACCTAGATACTCCAATGTCACCTCAAGTATCAGTGGGTATGATTATAAGATATGCGTCACATAATCTCGGATTCATCTATTCAACCAACACATAGGACCTCAAAGAGTGCCCCAAAGTTTCTACCGGAGAATCACGACGAAAACATGTGCCAACCCCTATGCATAGGTTCATGGGCGGAACCCGCAAGTTGATCACCAAAACATACATCAAGTGAATCACATGATATCCCGTTGTCACCATAGATACGCACGGCAAGACATACATCAAGTGTTCTCAAATCTTTAAAAACTCAATCCGATAAGATAACTTCAAAGGGGAAACTCAATCCATTACAAGAGAGTAGAGCGGGAAGAAAACATCATAAGATCCAACCATAATAGCAAAGCTCGCGATACATCAAGATCGTATCACCTCAAGAACACGAGAGAGAGAGAGAGAGAGAGAGAGAGAGAGAGAGAGAGAGAGAGAGAGAGATCAAACACATAGCTACTGGTACATACCCTCAGCCCCGAGGGAGAACTACTCCCTCCTCGTCATGGAGAGCACCGGGATGATGAAGATGGCCACTGGAGAGGGATTGCCCCCTCCGTCAGGGTGCCAGAACGGGTCTAGATTGGCTTTCGGTGGCTACGGAGGCTTCTGGCGGCGGAACTCCTGATCTATTGTGCTTCCCGATCGTTTTAGGGTATATGGAGATATATAGGAGGAAGAAGTGCGTCAGGGGGGCCACGAGGGGCCCACGAGGGTGGAGGGCGCGCCCAGGGGGTGGGCGCGCCCCCCTGTCTCGTGGCTTCCTCGTTGATCCCCTGACGTGCACTCCAAGTCTTCTAGGCTTCTTCTGATCCAAAAATAAGTTCCGTGAAGTTTCAGGTCAATTGGACTCCGTTTGATTTTCCTTTTTTGCGATATTCTAAAACAAGGAAAACAGAAACTGGCACTGGGCTCTGGGTTAATAGGTTAGTCCCAAAAATCATATAAAATAGCATATAAATGCATATAAAACATCCAAGGTTGATAATATAATAGCATGGAACAATAAAAATTATAGATACGTTCGAGACGTATCACCCCTCCCGGCTGAAAACTGAATGCTTTCTTTTAGTGGATAACTGAATGATATTGGAGAACAATTGATGCATCTCTATATATGTGCTGCTCTCTTTCTAGATGCCACTGTAGTAGTCCTTGCGTTTTCAGGAAAAAAGATGGAAAATAGTTGCTTTCTAGTACACACTAACTCTGTCACCACCGGATCTCTCATCTCATTACTTGTGTAGTACAATAAGATTACACATTTTATTTCATTATAAGCACCATATTTAGTTTATATGAAACATTTATGTTTTTTTCCAAAACCGCATGCTGCTAAGGATGAGCTGTGGCAAGCAGTAGAGGCGATGTGCTGCGTGTATGGATCCAGGACCCGCGCATTCGCCGCCTCACCAAGGTCTCGTTCCTGCCTGGGGTGGAGCTGGGCCTAGCACCAGCATCGTCAAAGTTAGTGAAGACCAACAGGTGGAGATGTCGTACGACCACGCCGGGTGCAGCTAGCCATTGATGGCGAGCTCATGCCTCCGCACCACGTCAGCAACTGCAACATCAAGTTATATGGTGGTGGTAAGACGACATCCCTTGCTTGCAGCGCTTTAATTTCCCCTAGTTAGCTATTTTGGTTTGGAGGTGATCCGATCTGAACTAGTTGTTGCTCGTGAGAATTCCTTGCTTTTCAAGGGTAATCCTATTCCATTAGTTTGCTACAAATTGACAGGCTGCTTGTTGGCTAGTGTGTTACCTAACAAAAGTACTGTTGCAAATAATACAAAAATAATTCTCAGATTGTGCCATGCGTTGATTTCAAAGATTGTTCGATGTGTATTAGAGTATTCTGACAGTTTTATGCAAAAAAGGAGAGGAATTGTTTAGGCTGGTGTTTTGTAGAGGAATTGTTTATTCAAACACTTTGTTTATTCCAGATGGATACTGCAGTGTTCCATTGCAAATCCTACTGACTAGTGATCCCTCTCTTGTTCATTTCTGATGACAAGTTACTTCCATTTATATGGAATGTACCACTGAACTCTGCTGCAATGGCAAGATGATTTAATTGACTCACCAGCATCTTCATCAGTAGTAACAATTAAATCTGGACACTTTATTATTCTTCCCTTGACCAGTAGTAACAATTGAATCTAAAGGCCTTTCAAGTGTTTGTGCCAAATCAAATTTCTTCATTTCCTTGCCTTGTGATCTCCAGCAGTAGGAATATTTCTTTTTGGTGCAGCCTTGTACAACTTTGGATCTAATTTTAATGCCATATACTAGGAAAGTATCATGCTACAATGTAACCTTTTGTGACACACTACAATGCCATTTTTCGTGTGTTGTATTAATCCTTAAAAAAATGGTCAGGCATCCAAAAGGGTTGGCTGAAATGGATAAAAGTAGATTTCCTTTTTCTGGCACTAGTTGGAGTAATAAGAATTCACAAATATTAGACACGGAATGAGTCCTCTGTATTAAATAAGGTCATAGTAAGAATTCCTACCATGATTCTAAAGAAGCAAAGCAGTATGTCATAGTTGGATCTACTGCGAAGCAAAACAATCCAACCTTGCTTGTTAATATTATATTTCTGTGAAATAGGCCCGGTACTTTATTGATACAGAAATATGATTGCAAATAAATCTGCTGATGTACCAGACTGCCACTTCACATTTTAGCATGTTTGTTTTGTTGGATCTTTACTATTTTACTAGTTCACTATTGGAATCCATGCTTTATTTTGTTAGTACAAGGCATGCTTACCTCTCACTGCCTCGTTTGGTTTAGTTAATCAGCCCCTTCCATTTTTAAGAATAGGGTGTAGTATTGCGAATGTTAATAGTTGGATCGTACTACTGAGAAGAAAATCAATGAAACCTTGCTTGTTTTATTTGCTAGTTGGTGAAATAGATGAGATGGGGTACTCCATTGATGCAGAAATATGAAAGCAAATAAATCTGCTTATGTACCAGACTTCCACCAAACATTTCAACATGTTTGTTTTGTCAGATCTTTACTGTTTTACCACTTCACTACTTTACCAAATCACTACTGGAATACATGCTTTATTTTGTTAGTATGAGGTATACTTGCCGCTCACTGTCTCATTTGTCACCAGGATTCAAGAATCTCAAATGGGAGGAATACACCAAGCAAACAACACAGTAAGGAACCATTCGACTCGTCCTTGGCGGCTTTGATAGATCCAAGACACATGTGGGTCATCGGAGAAGAATTTGTAGCAAGAAACCCTAGTTGCCTGATGAGGGTGGTATGAATCCCTCCTCCCCTCCTGTCATCAGGATAGGAAATGGAAATAAAACATGCAATGACGATGACCAGACCGCGCCTGGACAGGACCTCGTGAGGAGACCGACGCCTGCCTGCTCCGTGCCCCCAATGCCAACTCCATGGAGCTGCTCTGCTGCTCGTCAAGGTCCGACCCTAGTTACGATTTCATCTTTTGCTTCTCTCTGCACCTTTTGACTTTTCCCTTTTGCCTTGTGCTCTGCCAGATTTTGGAACAAGATTTATTTCTTGTATGATCGGCGGATATTTGCATCTTTGATTAATTAACAATGTTTCATTGCATATGCACTTGAAAGATGAAAAAAGGAACATGCCTATGAGATGATAACATACCAATGGATGTTTCAAAGTATGCAACAATTTATATATTTATTTGCACACAATGTTGCGCTGATAGTCCATGTTGCAAATACTTGTGCTTCTCCTGATTATTCTGGTTTAATAGTTAGTGGATTTTGCCCTCAAGTTTACTCCTATTCTATTTTCTCTTTTCTTGCTCTAGTTGGGTTATGTGTTGCGTGCACTCGAGTGTTTTCCATGCCCTCAAGTAGACTGTCATTTTCTCATCCTGCCTGTTATCTTGAAATTTTGGGTGTTCAATTCCTATGAGTATGCAGCAACATTTTTTGGTTAAATTAAGATAAAATTTCTCCCCGTTTGTTTATGATGATGAACACTTAGTTTTTGTCTCATGTGACAATGCATGTGTTTGTTATATATAGTTGCATTGGGTAGTGTTGTTTCTAGAAGAGGATTGCGAGAGTTTGATGCCTGACATTGGTAAACGATTGAGTCTTCTTATACATATCCATGTGCTATCGTTTCTGTGCTTCTGCTGAAGTTTCTTATCATATATTGTAAAAGAAACTTGGTCTAACAATGTTGTCTTGCTTGTTAATCAGGTACCAACACTTGGGGCGGGTTAAGATGCAGGTACAGAAGAGGGCGATTGACCTCATCAGCTCCTCGGATGATGTGAAGCAGATCACCTCGATCGCCATCGATAGGTCTAGTTGATGATAACCCACAAGCATAGGGGATCGCAACAGCTTTCGAGGGTAGAGTATTCAACCCAAATTTATTGATTCGACACAAGGGGAGCCAAAGAATATTCTCAAGTATTAGCAGCTAAGTTGTCAATTCAACCACACCTGGAAACTTAGTATCTGCAGCAAAGTGTTTAGTAGCAGAGTGATATGATAGTGGTGGTAGCGGCAACAAAAGTAAAGACAGCAAAAGTAATGTTTTTGGTATTTTGTAGTGATTGTAACAATAGCAGCGGGAAAGTAAATAAGCGTAAACCAGTATATGGAAAACTCGTAGGCACCGGATCAGTGATGGATAATTATGCCGGATGCGGTTCATCATGTAACAGTCATAACATAGGGTGACAAAGAACTAGCTCCAGTTCATGAATGTAATATAGGCATGTATTCCGTATATAGTAATACATGCTTATGGAAAAGAACTTGCATGACATCTTTTGTCCTACCCTCCCGTGGCAGTGGGGTCCTATTGGAAACTAAGGGATATTAAGGCCTCCTTTTAATAGAGAACCGGAACAAAGCATTAGCACATAGTGAATACATGAACTCCTCAAACTATGGTCATCACCGGGAGTGGTCCCGATTATTGTCACTTCGGGGTTGCCAGATCATAACACATAGTAGGTGACTATAGACTTGCAAGATAGGATCAAGAACTCACATATATTCATGAAAACATAATAGGTTCAGATTTGAAATCATGGCACTCGGGCCCTAGTGACAAGCATTAAGCATAGCAAAGTCATAGCAACATCAATCTCAAAACATAATGGATACTAGGGATCAAACCCTAACAAAACTAACTCGATTACATGATAAATCTCATCCAACCCATCACCGTCCAGCAAGCCTACGATGGAATTACTCACGCACGGCGGTGAGCATCATGAAATTGGTGATGGAGGATGGTTGATGATGACGACGGCGACGAATCCCCCTCTCCGGAGCCCCGAACGAACTCCAGATCAGCCCTCCCGAGAGGTTTCAGGCTTGGCGGTGGCTCTGTATCGTAAAACGCGATGATTTCTTCTCTCTGATTTTTTTCTCATCGAAACTCAATATATGGAGGTGGAGTTGGAGTCGGAGACGCAACAGGGGGCCCACGAGGTAGGGGGGCGCGCCCTAGTGGGGGGGGGCACCCTCGTGAGAAGGGTGTGGGCCCCCTGGTCTTCATCTTTGGCGAGGATTTTTTATTGTTTTTTCTAAGATGTTCCGTGGAGTTTCAAGTCATTCCGAGAATATTTGTTTTCTGCACATAAAACAACACCATGGTAATTCTGCTGAAAACAGCGTCAGTCCGGGTTAGTTCCTTTCAAATCATACAAGTTAGAGTCCAAAATAAGGGCAAAAGTGTTTGGAAAAGTAGATACGACGGAGACGTATCAACTCCCCCAAGCTTAAACCCTTGCTTGTCCTCAAGCAATTCAGTTGACAAACTGAAAGAAAGAAATAAAAACTTTTACAAACTCTGCTTGCTCTTGTTGTTGTAACTATGTCAAGCCAGCAGTCAAGTTTTCAGCATAGATCATAACTAACCACATTTGCAATAATTCTCAGGTCTCATCATTACTCATATCAATAGCATAATCAACTAGCAAGTCAAAATAATAAATCTCGGATGACAACACTTTCTCAAAGCAATCATAATATGATATAACAAGATGGTATCTCGCTAGCCCTTTCTGAGAACGCAAAACATAAATGCAGAGCACCTTTAAAGATCAAGGACTGACTAGACATTGTAATTCATGGTAAAAGAGATCCAATCATAGTCATACCCAATATAAATTAACAGTGATGAATGCAAATGATGGCTGTGCTCTCCAACTAGTGCTTTTTAATAAGAGGGTGATGACTCAACATAAAAGTAAATGGACAGGCCCTTCGCAGAGGGAAGCAGGGATTTGTAGAGGTGCCAGATCTCGGTTTTGAAATAGAGATAAATTGTATTTTGAGCGGTATACTTTCATTGTCAACGTAACAACTAAGAGATGGCGATATCTTCCATGCTAAACACATTATAGGTGGTTCCCAAACAGAATGGTAAAGTTTATACTCCCCCTCCACCAACAAGCATCAATCCATGGCTTGCTCGAAACAACGAGTGCCTCCAACATACATCAGGTCCCAGGGGGAGTTTTGTTTGCAACTAATTTTGATTTAGTTTGCATAAAGCATGGGACTGGGCATCCCGGGACCAGCCATTTTCTCGTGAGTGAGGAGCGGAGTCCACTCCTCTTGAGAATAACCCGCCTAACACGGAAGATAAGGACAACCCTTGTTGATACATGAGCTATTCGAGCATACAAAAAAGAATGTTTATTTGAAGGTTTAGAGTTTGGCACATACAAATTTACTTGGAACGGCAGGTAGATACCGCATATAGGAAAGTATAGTGGACTCATCTGGAATAACTTTGAGGTTTAAGGGATTGGATGCACAAGCAGTATTCTCGCTTAGTACAGGTGAAGGCTAGCGAAAGACTGGGAAGCGACCAACTAGAGAGCGACAACATCCATGTACATGCATTAAAATTAATAAACATTGGATGCAAGCATGAGTAGGATATAATCCACCATGAACATAAATATCGTGAAGGCTATGTTGATTTTGTTTCAACTACATGCGTGAACATGTGCCAAGTCAAGTCACTTAAATCATTCAAAATAGGATACCACCCCATCATACCACATCATAATCATCTCAATAGCATGTCGGCATACAAGGTAAATCATTATAACTCATAGCTAATCAAGCATGGCACAAGCAACTCTGATCTCTAATTGTCATTGCAAACATGTTTATTCATAATAAGCTGAATCAAGAACGACAGGCTCATCGTATTTACAAAAACAAAAGAGGTCAAGTTCATACCAGCTTTTCTCATCTCAGTCAGTCCATCATATATCATCATAGTTGCCTTTCACTTGCACGACTGAACGATGTGAATAATAATAAGAGTGCACGTGCATTGGATTAAGCTGGAATCTGCGAGCATTCAATAAACATGAGAAGACAAGGCAATATGGGCTCTGGGTTAAATCAACAATAATGCATATAAGAACCACTTCAACAATTTAATTATGGTCTTCTCCTACTGACCCCCAAAGAAAAGAAAAGAAATAAAACTATTTACACGGGAAAGCTCCCAACAAGCAAAAGAAGAACGGGAAATATTTTTGGGTTTTATTTTTAATTATTACTACTATAGCAGAAAAATAAACTACTACTACTTTTTTTTGTTTTTTTTAAGGTTTAACAAATACACAAGAAGAAAGCAGGAAAAAGAAAATAAACTAGCATGGATATTACAGTGAAAAAGTATGAGCACCGACATCTAGCAATGAGTGTGTGTGAACATAAATGTAATATCGGTGAGAAATACGTACTCCCCCAAGCTTAGGCTTTTGGCCTAAGTTGGTCTATGGCCACGGCTGGCCTGGCGGATATCCATAATAATAGTTGTTGGGGTCGTAGTGTGATGATGAGGAATAGTTGGGATCATACTGATGTGCAGCGGTTATCGCCTGCTGAGCTGCAACGTGGAGTCGGACTGCCTCCGCTCTCCTCTCGTACTCTTCTGCCTCCTCTCTAGTAATAACATATCTTCCTTTTGTCTGTGAATCAAAGAAGGCAGGAACAGGGAGAGTAATACGGAAAACATGTCGTTTATCACAAATTAAACGATATAAGAGAGGTGATTCAGGCCTCTCGACAAACTGGTGCGAAGCCATAGAGTTATAATCTAAATATGCAGGGGGCAACTTGGTATCACCCTCACGAATGTCTATCTCAAGAAAATGAGCTAAGCGGGTTTCATAAATTCCTCCAAAGAAATCTCCATTATGTCTATTATGATGCAACCTACGAGCTACAATGGCTCCCATATGATAAGATTGGTCTCCTAACACAACACTCCTAAGAATGCTGAGATCAGGGACACACATGTGACGTGCTTCATCCTTAGCATTTATGCATCTACCGATGAAAAGAGCAAAATAATGTATAGGAGGAAAGTGAATGCTCCCTATGGTAGTCTGTGTTATATCTCTAGATTCCCCTACAGTTATACTAGCAAGAAAATTTCTAAATTCAGATTTAGGGGGATCCCTAATACTGCCCATGATGGAAGTTCGCAAGCAGAAGTGAAATCTTCTAAGTCCATGGTATAAGATTTGTCATAAAGATCAAACATGTGAAGGAGAATTATGCGAAGATGAATACTCAAACCTCCTCACAAATGAACTTGTGAGATCATGATACTCGGGGCATTTATTAGCCTCAAAATCCTCAAGACCGGCATTGCGCAAATATGATTTGAATTCTTCTTTAATTCCCGCACGGTCCATAAAATTTTCCGACGGCCATTCACAAGGCCGTACTGGAGCGACTCTTGGTGGATCCTCGTCAGCATCGCGCATAGCAATTTTGGGTCCTTGCTTCTTAGAGGAACCACCTTGGAACATCTTCCTAAACATATTGTTTTTCTCTGAAAAATTCTGAAATTTTTAGTAACTTCAAAATAAAAGTAAACCAAACTCAATAAAACTGATAGCAACTACTCCTACAAGTGCCTAGAGCCTATATCAAGCATTAGAACTACTTGGAACCATATAAATTTGACATGCAAGCTCAAGAACATGGTCACCTATGCAACACAAATTTGCAAAGAATAAAGCACTAGAACAGAAACTAATTGGACCAATGGAGGATTCACATACCAAGGAACAATCTCCCCAAGCAGTTTTGCGAGAGTTGCTTTGAGTAAGGAAATCGAAAATCACAGCAAAAGTGGCTGGAACTCGTGCTTGAGTTGGTTTTTCGGGTTTGTGTGAGATAGAGGAAGAAGATGGGTGCTGGGATAAGTGGAGGAGGGCTACCGTGGGCCCACGAGGTAGGGGGCGCGTCCTATAGGGGGGTGCGCCCACCACCCTCGTGGCCAGGTGGCAGCTCATCCCGCGGTAATTTTTGCACAGTAAATCCTCAAATATTCCCGAAAAAATCATATTAAATTGGCATGTCATTCTGAGGACTTTTATTTTCGGGACATTTTTATATTGCACAGATAAGTCAGGAAACAGACAGGAAAATACTAATTTTACTTTATTTAATCTAAATAACAGAAATTATAGAGAGGGTACAGAAGGTTGTGCTTCTAGTTTCATCCATCTCATGCTCATCAAAAAGAATCCACTAACAAGGTTGATCAAGTCTTGTTAACAAACTCATTCTAATAATCATGAAACTGGAGAAATTTTGAATAACACTAAGTTACCTCAACGGGGATATGCACATCCCCAATAATAAGAATATCATATTTGTTCTTGACAGTAGGAAGAGGAAATTCAAAACCTCCAAATATAATCGATGGAATTTTTCCAATAGAGTTGATACTATGAACTTGAGGTTGTTTCCTTGGAAAGTGTACCGTATGCTCATTACCATTAACATGAAAAGTGACATTGCCTTTGTTTCAATCAATAACAGCCCCTGCAGTATTAAGAAAAGGTCTTCCAAGAATAATAGACATACTATCATCCTCGGGAATATCAAGTGTAACAAAGTCCATTAAAATAGTAACGTTTGCAACCACAACAAGGATATCCTCACAGATACCGACATGTATAGCAGTTGATTTATCAGCCATTTGCAAAGATATTTCAGTAGGTGTCAGCTTATTCAAATCAAGTCTACGATATAAAGAGAGAGGCATGACACTAACACCGACTCCAAGATCACATAAAGCAGTTTTAATATAATTCTTTTTAATGGAGCAAAGTATAGTAGGTACTCTGGGGTCTCCAAGTTTCTTTGGTATTCCACCCTTAAAAGTATAATTAGCAAGCATGGTGGAAATTTCAGCTTCCGGTATCTTTCTTTTGTTAGTAATGATATCCTTCATATATTTAGCATAAGGATTTGTTTTGAGCACATCAGTTAATCTCATACGCAAAAAGATAGGCCTAATCATCTCAGCAAAGCGCTCAAAATCCTCATCATCCTTTTTCTTGGATGGTTTTGGAGGAAAAGGCATGGGTTTCTGAACCCAAGGTTCCCTTTCTTTACCATGTTTCCTAGCAACAAAGTCTCTTTTATCATAATGTTGATTCTTTGATTGTGGGTTATCAAGATCAACAGCAGGTTCAATTTCTACATCATTATCATTACTAGGTTGAGCATCATTATGAACATCATCATTAATATTTTTACTAGGTTCATGTTCATTACCAGATTGTGTTTCAGCATCAGACATAGAAATATCATTTGGATTATCAGGTGGTTCAGCAATAGGTTCACTAGAAGTTTGCACAGTTCTATCATTTTTCTTCTTCTTCTTTTTAGAAGAACTAGGAACATCAATATTATTTCTTTGAGAATCTTGCTCGATTCTCTTAGGGTGGCCTTCAGGATACAAAGGTTCCTGAGTCATTCTACCAGTTCTAGTAGCCACTCTAACAACATAATCATTTTTCTTTCTATTCATTTCATCAAGCACTTCTTTTTGAGCCTTAAGTACTTGTTATACTTGAGTGGTAACCATAGAAGGATGTTTGCTAACAAGTTTAAGTTCACCTTTAATATAAGCCATATAATCACCCAAGTGTCTAATCATATAAGCATTTTCTTTTAATTGTCTACCAAAACAAGCATTGAAGTCGTCTTGCTTATACATAAAGTTATCAAACTCATCCAAGCACTGACTAGCAATTTTAGTAAGAGGGACTTCAGCTTTATCATATATATAGAGAGAATTTACCTTTACTACCTGTGTCGGGATATCGGGATCAGGAGGTTCTTCAGTAAATAAATAATTAAGATCATATGTTTCTTCAACAGGCGGTATATTAAGACCATGTATTTCTTCAATAGGAGGTAAATTCTTAACGTCTTCAGCTTTAATACCTTTTTCTTTCATAGATTTCTTTGCCTCTTGCATATCTTCGGGACTGAGAAATAGAACACCTCTCTTCTTCAGAGTTGGTTTAGGAATAGGCTCAGTAATTGGAGCAGGAGATGGCTCAGGAGGTGCCCAATTATTTTCATTTTTCAACATATTATTCAATAGAATTTCAGCTTCATCCGGTGTTCTTTCCCTTAAAAGAGAACCAGCACAACTATCCAGGTAATCTCTGGAAGCATCGGTTAGTCCATTATAAAAGATATCAAGTATTTCAGATTTCTTAATAGGATTATCAGGCAAAGCATTAAGTAGCTTGAGAAGCCTCCCCCAAGCTTGTGGGAGACTCTCTTCTTTAATTTGCACAAAGTTGTATATTTCCCTCAAAGCAGCTTGTTTCTTATGAGCAGGGAAATATTTAGCAGAGAAGTAATAAATCATATCCTGGGGACTACGCACACAACCAGGATCAAGAGAATTAAACCATATCTTAGCATCACCCTTTAATGAGAACGGAAATATTTTGAGTATATAAAGGTAACGCGATCTCTCATCATTAGTAAACAGGGCAGCTATATCATTTAACTTAGTAAGATGTGCCACAACAGTTTCAGATTCATAGCCATAAAACGGATGAGATTCAACCAAATTAATTATATCAGGATCAACAGAGAATTCATAATCCTTATCAGGAACACATATAGGTGAAGTAGCAAAAGCAGGGTCAGGTCTCATTTTATCTCTAAGTGATTCTTTGTTCCATTTAATTAATAACTTCTTAAGCTCATATCTATCTTTGCAAGCAAAAATAGCGGCAGAAGATTCCATATCAAAAAGATAACCCTCAGGAATAATAGGCATATTTTCACCATCACTATCATCATCGTATTCAGATTCAATAATTTCTTTTTCTCTAGCCCTAGCAATTTGTTCATCAAGAAATTCACTAAGGGGCACAGTAGTATCAGGCATAGAAGCAGTTTCATCATAAGTATCATGCATAGCAGAAGTGGCATCATCAATAACATGCGACATATCAGAACGAATAGCAGAAGCAGATGTAGGTGTCGCAAACTTACTCATAACAGAAGGTGAATCAAGTGCAGAGCTAGATGGCAGTTCCTTACCTACCGTCGTAGTTGAGGGATAGATCTTGGTTTTTGGATCTCTCAAGTTCTTCATAGTGTCCAGCAGATATAAATCCCAAGTGACTCAAAGAATAGAGCTATGCTCCCCGGCAACGGCGCCAGAAAAAGGTCTTGATAACCCACAAGTATAGGGGATCGCAACAGCTTTCGAGGGTAGAGTATTCAACCCAAAATTATTGATTCGACACAAGGGGAGCCAAAGAATATTCTCAAGTATTAGCAGCTGAGTTGTCAATTCAACCACACCTGGAAACTTAGTATCTGCAGCAAAGTGTTTAGTACCAAGTAATATGATAGTGGTGGTAGCGGCAACAAAAGTAAAGACAGCAAAAGTAATGTTTTTGGTATTTTGTAGTGACTGTAACAGTAGCAGCGGGAAAGTAAATAAGCGTAAACCAGTATATGGAAAACTCGTAGGCACCGGATCAGTGATTGATAATTATGCCGGATGCGGTTCATCATGTAACAGTCATAACATAGGGTGACACAGAACTAGCTCCAATTCATCAATGTAATGTAGGCATGTATTCCGTATATAGTCATACGTGCTTATGGAAAAGAACTTGCATGACATCTTTTGTCCTACCCTCCCGTGGCAGCGGGGTCCTATTGGAAACTAAGGGATATTAAGGCCTCCTTTTAATAGAGAACCGGAACAAAGCATTAGCACATAGTGAATACATGAACTCCTCAAACTATGGTCATCACCGGGAGTGGTCCCGATTATTGTCACTTCGGGGTTGCCGGATCATAACACATAGTAGGTGACTATAGACTTGCAAGATAGGATCAAGAATTCACATATATTCATGAAAACATAATAGGTTCAGATCTGAAATCATGGCACTCGGGCCCTAGTGACAAGCATTAAGCATAGCAAAGTCATATCAACATCAATCTTAGAACATAATGGATACTAGGGATCAAACCCTAACAAAACTAACTCGATTACATGATAAATCTCATCCAACCCATCACCGTCCAGCAAGCCTACGATGAAATTACTCACGCACGGCGGTGAGCATCATGAAATTGGTGATGGAGGATGGTTGATGATGATGACGACGACGAATCCCCCTCTCCGGAGCCCCGAACGGACTCCAGATCAGCCCTCCCGAGAGGTTTCAGGCTTGGCGGCGGCTCTGTATCGTAAAACACGATGATTTCTTCTTTCTGATTTTTTTCTCATCAAAACTCAATATATGGAGGTGGAGTTGGAGTCGGAGACGCAACAGGGGGCCCACGAGGTAAGGGGGCGCGCCCGAGGGGGGGCGCCCCCCACCCTCGTGAGAAGGGTGTGGGCCCCCTGGTCTTCATCTTTGGCAAGGATTTTTATTGTTTTTTCTAAGATGTTCCGTGGAGTTTCAGGTCATTCCGAGAATATTTGTTTTCTGCACATAAAACAACACCATGGTAATTCTGCTGAAAACAGCGTCAGTCCGGGGTAGTTCCATTCAAATCATACAAGTTAGAGTCCAAAACAAGGGCAAAAGTGTTTGGAAAAGTAGATACGACGGAGACGTATCAATCACCTTAAAGGGAGCCCAGGACAAGCAACTGTGGGTGGAAGGCCGTCTGTGGTAAAGGTGACCTCTCTTGCCTCTCTGGTGGGTTCCATTTACTTGGTTGATCTGTATTGTATATGCTCCTGCTATGCCAATATTGCGAGTATTATTATTTTGGTCTTTACTCGCTGCTACCTCAGTAGTATGCAGTTGATGCTTGTTGTAATTAAAAGTGGTGCATTAACTTCTCCAATGGCATTTGGTTATTGATCCAGCTTCATTTGTCATATATTGTTTGGTTGTGTTTTTGTTCATAGTTCATTAGTGCTAATTCTTTAAGAGATGTTTCTTCCCTTTCATGTTTAATGAATTACTTGGTTTGATTTATTTCTTCAGAAAGTGGAACTAGGGAACCTAGTCTATCTCTCTCCCTCTGTTACATGACGATGAGCTGAACCACCACCTATGGATCGAGCGCTGGCGACGAGGCCAGGAGGCCGCTGGATCCGGGAAGAGGGCGGCGCAGAGGCCCTCCTCTAGGATCCGTGATGCAACCCACCCCACAGCCGCCGGTCAGGCACATTGTCGAGTCTGACCCGGCCACGGTGATGCACCGCAGAAGGTCCCTGCTCACTGCCGGCAGTGGCTCCCCACAGTAGGTAGCATCTCCACCCCCCTCCACCCACTCATTTCCATCTCCTTTAGCAACCAACTGTTGCAAATGGCACCAATTATTTTCAAGAGCTTGAAGTTTGAACCTTCTGTGTCTGTGGCTAGTTATTTTCTTAGCTCAAAATATGCTCAACTTCTCTGGAAACTAAAGATTGCTGTAGTGTTATGGCTGTGACATATGTCTTCTTACCTCTCCTTATTTTTTCTTATGCTCTTCGTGTGCTGAGGGCCATTGAGTTGCGGTTGAGTTGTCACTGGTAGATGTTTTTATCTTCCTCCTGTCCACCCGAACTCAGAAGTTTTCCGTTTACTGAATGGGGTGGTGCTTTATTTCTTCCGGGAAGAGAGCTTGTGTTAAAACACATGCATGATTCCGAAGTAGGATGAGCAAATTTAGATGGTGTTGAGCATGCATTTATGTCGACTTGTTTTGGATGGCAAGTATACTGCCTGTCAACTCAATCAATATGTTGTCATGGCATTTTTGCAAGTTATTATCACCTAGAATTGCTACTAGACAGACATTGTTTGGTTACTCTCCTTTTCTTGTGTAAACTTTCTATGACACAAGCTTGATTTGAAAACTGATAAAAACTATAGCTTTTGATTTTATAGATTAGACCCGCATAATAATCATTTAGATGTAGCTTCGTGTAGCACCGAGAAGAATAGGCTTCTTGTGGCAATAGTTTTTTCCTATAATGCTGAGAAGAATAGGCTTCTTGTGGTTGTAGCTTTTCATTTAATCCTGAGAACGATATGCTTCTTGTGGCTGTATTTGAGCAGCAGGCGCTCAAATCCATGGATGATGACCGGGACCCCATGCCCAAGTTGACGAGGAGGACATTGTTGAGTCTGACCTCGACCTGGACGATGCCTCGCACAAGGTTGATCTCCTTCTCTGTTGGGTTTCGTAGTAATTTCAAAAAAATTCCTACGCACACGCAAGATCATGTGATGCATAGAAACAAGAGGGGAGAGTGTAGTCTACGTACCCACGCAGACCGACTGCGGAAGCGTTGACGCAACATAGAGGAAGTAGTCGTACGTCTTCACGATCCAACCGATCAAGCACCGAAACTACGGCACCTCCGAGTTCGAGCACACGTTCAGCTCGATGACGATCCCCGGACTCCGATCCAGCAAAGTGTCGGGGAAGAGTTCCGTCAGCACGACAGCGTGGTGACGATCTTGATGTACTACAGCAGCAGGGCTTCGCCTAAACTCCGCTACAGTATTATCGAGGAATATGGTGGCTGGGGGCACCGCACACGGCTAAGGAATAGATCACGTGGATCAACTTGTGTGTTCTAGGGTGCCTCTACCTCAGTATATAAAGGACTAGAGGGGGGGAGGCTGGCCGGCCAAGGTGTGGCGCGCCAGGAGAGTCCTACTCCCTCTGGGAGTAGGATTCCCCCCCCCCCCAATCCTAGTTGGAATAGGATTCCTTGAGGGGGGAAAGAGAGAGAGGGGGCCGGCCACCTCTCCTAGTCCTAATAGGACTAGGGGAAGGGGGGAGGCGCACAGCCACCTTGCGCTGCCCCTTTCTCCTTTCCACTAAAGCCCACTAAGGCCCATATAGCTCCCGGGGGGTTCCGGTAACCTCCCGATACTCCGGTAAAATCCCGATTTCACCCGGAACACTTCCGATATCCAAACATCGGCTTCCAATATATCAATCTTTACGTCTCGACCATTTCGAGACTCCTCGTCATGTCTGTGATCACATCCGGGACTCCGAACAACCTTCGGTACATCAAAATGCATAAACTCATAATATAACTGTCATCGTAACCTTAAGCGTGCGGACCCTACGGGTTCGAGAACAATGTAGACATGACCGAGACACGTCTCCGGTCAATAACCAATAGCGGGACCTGGATGCCCATATTGGCTCCTACATATTCTACGAAGATCTTTATCGGTCAGACCGCATAACAACATACGTTGTTCCCTTTGTCATCGGTATGTTACTTGCCCGAGATTCGATCGTCGGTATCCAATACCTAGTTCAATCTCATTACCGGCAAGTCTCTTTACTTGTTCCGTAATACATCATCTCACAACTAACATATTAGTTGTAATGCTTGCAAGGCTTATGTGATGTGCATTACCGAGAGGGCCCAGAGATACCTCTCCGACAATCGGAGTGACAAATCCTAATCTCGAAATACGCCAACCTAACATGTACCTTTGGAGACACCTGTAATGCTCCTTTATAATCACCCAGTTACGTTGTGACGTTTGGTAGCACCCAAAGTGTTCCTCCGGCAAACGGGAGTTGCGTAATCTCATAGTTATAGGAACATGTATAAGTCACGAAGAAAGCAATAGCAACATACTAAACGATCGGGTGCTAAGCTAATGGAATGGGTCATGTCAATCAGATCATTCAACTAATGATGTGACCTCGTTAATCAAATAACAACTCATTGTTCATGGTTAGGAAACATAACCATCTTTGATCAACGAGCTAGTCAAGTAGAGGCATACTAGTGACACTTTGTTTGTCTATGTATTCACACATGTATTATGTTTCCGGTTAATACAATTCTAGCATGAATAATAAACCTTTATCATGAAATAAGGAAATAAATAATAACTTTATTATTGCCTCTAGGGCATATTTCCTTCATTCTCTACTTGCATTCATAAACACTTCTTCTTGTACTGTGAGTGCATGTATGTTATAGAATAATAAGCAACTCGGATTTCGGAACCTACCTAGTTTGTATTCTGCTTGGCTGCAAATCCAAATTGCCAGTGCTGGGCTGAGCTGGGTTGGTTGAGGTCCATTTTGTGTTTGTTTTATCGCTTGTTTGTTGCCACTAGACGAAATTCTGTAATTTGCCTCATATAGGCTAGTTCAACTCTCCTTCCAACTTGTATCAGAAGATTTAGTCTGTCTGCATGATGCGTGTGTGATTCATGATGGTCACTTACTAGCTAATGAATGAACTTCCTCTTGTACAATTATGTTATAACTGATAAACGTTCGATGCTTTCATTTGACTATAAGAGAGAGAGAGAGATCTTCACCTGTTTGGTGCGTACAACTTGAAAGTCACTTAGGTTTCTTTTTTTGGGGTAGCGTGATGCCGGGGTCGACTGTTCTCTTAACAACTGTGGTAATGTGCTTCATTCTTGGGGATAATATTCAGCTACCATGACATTTTTGCAACTTATTATCACCTAGAATTGCTACTGGACGGACATTGTTTGGTTACTCTCTTGTTCTTGGTGGACTGAACTGGATACAGAAAATGTGTCAACTTTCTATGGCAAAAGCTTGATTTGAAAATTGTAGCGTTTGATTTTTTGGATTAAACCTGGATCATAATCATTTAGATGTAGCTTCCTCTAGCACACAGAAGAATAGGCTTCTTGTGGCAGTAGCTTTTAGGCTTCTTGTGGCAGTAGATTTTTTCTGTAATGCTGAGAACAATATGCTTCTCGTGGCTGCAGCATCTTCCTAGGAGCATGATTCGATTATTGTGCTTTTGTATTTTTTGGTTGTGTTTTTGTTGGTAGTGTTGATTCTCTAAGATACGCTTGCTTGCCATTATGATGTGGAGAGCTTGTAACTTGGCCACTGATTACAATTAATAAAAACCTTGTTCTTTCTTCGTCTCTCTAGGTAGGAGCATGGAGGAATATCCACAGGCATGCCAGGGCGACGAAAAGGACGGATGGTGTAAATCTGAGATTGTCATATGATTTTGTTTGTTGCTGCTGATGGCTGGCTCTTCTTAGCTTGTGGTGTGAATGAAGAAGGGAAGGACATACGTCGTGGTCATGAAGCCTGAGGCCATGAAGATGGGTGAATTGTGAATAATACTAGCAAACAAATGGTAGCTTGTACATTATCATCATTTAGCTAATTATACAACCATTTCCAGTTTTGATAGATAATTGTACATCCAACTTTTTACGGTGTAACTCAACTTTCTCTTTAGGAAGACAGCCGTGTGCACCTGGATCCTGCTCGCCCGACCACATTGTTCCGCTCCGCTGATGGGTTTTCCACAGGAGGAGAAGGTCCTCTTCTCTCTTCTCTTCATCAATGCCAAGAGAAACCATGACCCAGCACTCAAGCACAGGTACCCCCCGATTCACCCCCACCAAATCTTTAATTTATCGTGGTTGTCCTTGTTTTTATGAAATGGAATAGTGCTTATCATGTTGTTCGAACATGTGGAAATTTATTTTCTTAAGAGAAGTGTCAATGCCTACTTGGCATTGACAATGGATTCACTCAATCTTGGATTAGGTGCATTTCATGTGAAAGCTATTCTCTATTCATGTGGGATTTTCCTTATATGGAGTTAGTGTTGTAGGTATGGCCGGTTTATGTGCTGGCCATCAAAATGGAAGTGATGTTTGTCAGTGTGCTCTCAGCCATCGAGCTGGGGCATTAGAACTTGGTTGTTTCTAGTTGTTACTATTTAGTAGACTAGATGCGATGATCTTGGCCTGATAGGTGCTCCTATTGTTGCGCTTCTTTTGTTGTTAGGATGGGAACTGGACACCTGGTCTCTGTTCAAGACGTATGGAGAATGTGTGGTTTGGAATTTTGGTTGTGCACAATGGGCATTGTGAACTTGTAGAAACGAAGTGATCTTTTTAGGTGCCTTTGTGCTCTCGTACTTCAGGTGCAGTGAAATCCTTCTGTTTTTAGTATGTGGCGCTGTTTTAAATGAGGTGTTAACTTTGTATGGTGCATAGGTCATGCCTAGTTATGAGGTACTCCCTCCTTAAAGAAATATAAGATTAGATCACTAAAGTAGTGATCTAATCTTATTTTTTTACAGAGGGAGTAGTGTTTATTTAGTCTCTGTGTGTGCATGCTATATGATAGTCACCCTGTATCGATGCCGTTTGAGGTGTTTTACTTGGTCTGGTTGTATGAAGTGATATCTATCTTTGAGCAATCTGCTGTTTTAGCGAAGTTGTATATATTTGCGCTCTGACAATGATTTATAGGTCTCGTTTAGCTGAGAGCAAATTGTCAATGTTGCAACTGAAGCTTGGTCCTTGTTAGAAGTATTTTTTGTGTATTTCCATGTCATGGGTCCTTGTTAGACTACTGTACAATGTGAAGATCCATTGACCTCTTCTTAGTTTTTTTTGTCATCATCTTTTTCTGTCTTGTGTTGAGAAACGCTTTACCCGCGCTCATGTTGATGGATGGAGGCTCGGCTTCCTTCATGTGGCTATCCCCCTTGGTCCTTGCCTCTTGCTTCCTTCATGTGAACTAGTGTTATGCAACTTGTGAGAGAGATCTTCACCTGTTTGTTGCATACTTGCATACAACACTTAGGTTTCTTTTTTTGTGGTAGCGAGATGCCTGGATCGACTGCCCGCTTAACAACTCTGGTAATGTGCTTCACTCTTTGGGATACTATTCAGCTACCTATTTTCTTTTATTGTCATGACATTTTTGCAAGTTATTATCGCCTAGAGTAGAATAGATACATTGTTTGGTTAATCTCCTACTCTTGGTGGACTGAACTGGATGCAGAAAATGTGTCAACTTTCTATGACAAAAGCTTGATTTGAAAACTGATAAAAACTATAGCTTTTGATTTTTCAGAATAAACCTGGATAATAATCATTTAGGTGTAGCTTCCTGCAGCACAAAGAAGAATAGACTTCTTGTGGCATTAGCTTTTTCCTGTAATGTTGAGAAAGATAGGCTTCTTGTGGATGTAGTTCTTTCCCGTAATGCTCAGAACAATATGCTTCTTGTGGCTATAAAACCTTCCTCGGATGAGGATTCGATTATGGTGCCTCTGTAGTTGTTTGGTTGTATTTTTGTTGGCAGTGTTGACTCTGTAAGCTCTCCATTATGGTGTGGATAGCTTGTAATTTGGCCGTTCATTAATTAATAAAAATCTTGTTTTGTCTTTGTCTCTCTAGGTAGGGGCCTGGAGCAATAGCTACAGGAGGGCGAGGGCAAGGAAACGAGCGGATGGTGTAAATCTGAGCTTGTCTTATGGTTTTTGGTTGCTGATGGATGGCTCTTCTTAGCTTGTGGTGTGACTGAAGAAGGGAAGGACAGACATCATGGTCATGAAGTCTGAGGCCATTTTGGTAGCTTGCGTGGTGTCTCAGTTGTATTGGAGTAGCAAGTAGCTAGCTATTAGAGATCAAAAACCAGGTATTGATGGTAGCAGCAAGCAAATCGCACAAGTTTGTATTTCTGCTCACACATGTGTATCTGACATCTTAGTTATAATACCATACATAATTGTTGTGATCCTAAAATCTTTTGCTACCCAACGTGTTATGCTGCCAAAATTTCTAGCTGAAATTCTCACGTCTTGTCCAAATTTTGGCCTTGTTTGTAAGGAAACAACGACTTTAGGGTGTTGCCTGCAAAATCTTGGGCCCTTGTTTGTAAGGAAACATAATCTTGGGCCCTTGTTTGTAAGGAAACATCATAACGTCTGATCCAAACTTTGCTGCAATCATGATCTTCATCGTTAGAAACATAAGAGAAAGATAAAATGATGATACAGTCTGCAAAAAGCATATATATCAATAGTGTTTTGGCATACCATACAAAATAGAACAACTCTATATATAGTAGTAGCTTTAGTAGAAATGCCCATCAATACAAATGATAAGAAAAAAACCAGTTATTTCTTATGTAACTTTAGAAGATCTTGATTGAATTTTTTGAATAACCGAACATTTTTTAGATGTCAAGAAAATATTTTTATACATTATGAATATTATATTATAATTTCAGGAAAAACATTTTACATTTAATGATCTTTTCAAATATCACGGAACATATTTTAAATGTGTGAATATTTTTAGAATTCATGATCATTTTTCGAATCCATGACCACTTTTCAAAATTCATGAATAATTTTTAAAAATTCTGAGCAATTTTTAATATTCATAATTTTTAATCCACAATAAAAAGAAAGTGGAAAAGTTGGAAGACAAAAACCAACACAACTACTCGTGTGCTTACTCCCCTTGTCTTGCCATTGTTCCAAAAAAAACGCTAGGCTAGCTCCTGGTGAGCCTAGTAATCAACTAATCCCTCTGTCCCATAATATAAGAGCGTTTTTGACACTCCACTAGTGTCAAAAATAATGCTATTATATTATGGGACATAGGGAGTAGCAGTGTAAATCCCCACGCGTTCCTATGATTTTGACTTCAAACATCAGTAGAGTATCTGCAGGGTGACAACGGACTTTGAGTTATAGGTGACTAGGCTGCACCACCTCTCCATCGTCAATTGTGGTGTGTTTGATTCGGCTTTATTTGAATTGCCGATGCACCAACTCTTTTTGAAAGGTGCCTATGCACCAACTTAATTACAATTCCTCTTCCAATTTATAAGGCATTCATGTATTTCCTAATTATCAGTTTGATCAACAAAATTTGAATTATATGCCAAGGAAAAATGTTTTTTTGTGAAATTTGGGTTATATATCAAACAAGCTAGTATGCGTTTTGTGATATATATCATGAGTTTTGTGAGTTAAATTTACGATCTAGCAATATCGCAGGAAATACATGTAACACGAATTTTATATAAGATGAAAAAATATTTATCCCTAAGAAGAACTGTGTGTGGAATATAATCAATATATGTTGGTAAAAGAGAGTGTCCATATATTGTATTAATATTTTTATTGAGTGGAGCTTAACTGTAAAAGCTTGAGTTAGAAGTACATCTCTCACAAATACAGAAGGTTAAGTTATTATAAGTAGAAGTTGCTAAGAGTGGACATGTAATTTTTTCAATAATTGTCCGGGGGGAAATGTGCATATAAGTTCAAGCCCGTCATGTGTCGAGATTATAACCAACATTAATTAGATGCAAGAGCCGTGACTAAGAACACTAATTGACACATGTGTCCCATTTATGGGCCTAGTGGTCACTTGGCTGCTTGACACACATGTGTAACTCAGCTATGTGCTATTGAGTTGCATGTGTGCTGTGGCAGGCTGAGAGGCTCTATTGCTCTGTAGTTAGGGCAACAGCTGTTGTGTACTGTGTTTGTTGAAAAGCATGGCTAGTTGTGATCTTCATCTAGTGTTGGCTTTATTCCGTACATAGGAATTCATTTGTCCAAAAACTAACCCATCTCAACTGAAGCATTTCATAAGCATGGAGCTGGTGCTAATTTGAGTTGATCTTTGGGTTTGGTTTTAGTCCATATTTTATTGGCTCTGCTTTTCTCTTGGATCATTCTCCTACCCGACTTGCTCTGATTGTCATCTATTGATCCTATTGGCATATTGGTACTGTTTCATTGGTTCTATTTGCTCACTGTTCACTTGAGCAACTCAGTCACTATTGGCATTTGGCTAATGTTTCCAAATTCCTAGGTGCTAGCTCCAAGAGCAAATGCATTTCCCTTTGGGGAATGCTACATTTTAACTTGACACAACTATTTCCTGTTTGTTGTTTATTTCTGTTGGAGGTTTGAAGATCATCAAGAGAAGAAACACTAGATGGTTTAGTATAGGTTTAGTGTAGGACTTTTCCTTTCTTCTTTTATTTATTCTTCTTCAAATGTATCTTGAATATTTGTAATTGTATTTATATGAATAAAGTTTATAGTTTCGTATTCCAGATTGTATAATTTTATCATTTCATTTTGTAATAATAATACTTATCAATAAAGTTTCCTTTATTCAATTTTTGGATCCTACTTTTATATTAGTAATAGAATTACATTATGAATTCTTATTATTTCTATTAATTGGTTTGCTAATTGAATTGTAGTTTATGTACTTAAGTCCTTATGTAATCCTTTATTTGAATTGTGAACAAAGTCCTTCATGTGGGTTTGATGTTATACTTGTGGATTTGATGTTATATATGTAGATTTCATGATGATCCCTGATATGTATGTAGGTATTACGCCATGTGGGTATTTTATATTGCAGGGCAGAAGCAAAAGCAAACAAAAAATAATTGAAACACCTATATGCCAACGGCAAAGGCCTCGGCATATATAGCACCAGCTGCCTGCACGTGGCACATATGCCGACGGCAAAGCCCTGGGCATAGCTCCCATGTATGTTGTCGACTTTGCCCTCAGAAAAGCACCCTTCTAGTGAGCACCAGTGGATGTTGCGTGGTGATGTATGCTGACGACAATGCCCTCGGTATATCCCCCAAGAATGTCGACAACTTTACCCTCGGCAAAGCATCGTACCAGGGAGTACTAGGTGCTGCCATGTGGCGAGTTATGCCGACAGTAGATCCCTCGGTATACATGCCCGGGAGCCGTCCAACTAACCACAATGTTTCTTATTTCATGACTGTTTTTCTATGTCGACGACAACGGAGAACCTTTGCCGTTGCCATGTATGCCAGCGGCTTTTATATGTCAATGGCCATTTGGCTAGTTGCCGAGGAAATTGAAGACGACGGCTATATGCCGAGGGTAGCCGTCGACATAGTCCTTTGCTGAGGGTTTTTGGTATTATGCCGACGGCTTTAGGCCATCGACATCAAAGATGATTCATGTAGTGATACGGGTAACAAAACAACATTATGTGATCTAGGAGGCACCACTAACTCAAATAGCAAAGATAGCAAAGCAACATGCAACAATAATTGGAGCATCATGCCACTACTGGGACCGTCCTAAGTATATATCGACATTATTTGGTTGTCTTACCTTGACAACTTAAGGGGCTTAGGCATTTCCAAAGGAAAGCGAGCACGACCGCCAACGTTCTATCGGCGCGGGACGTACATCCGCTTCTTGAAACGGGCGGCCACCACCGCCAACGTTTACCTCAACTACGGCCGCTCCGGGTATTCTCCAAGATCTTAGGCGAGTTCCATGTCGGCGACTACTTCCCGTGGCTCCGCTGGACTGCCCGGCTGGGCTTCAACCATCGCCTCAACACAGAGCGCAACGCCCTTGACAAGTTTACTGACAAGATAATAGACGATCACCTCACGAGATGGAAGAACCCCGTCGATGCCGACACTGACTTGGTAGATGGTCTGCCTGCTCGCCGATTACGATAAGCATGTCTGGTTGTGATCTTTATCAATTGTTGGCTTTATTCCGTACACATGAATTCATTTGTCCATTGTCATTAGACAAATGATTTATTATAGTGATGGGTTAGTTGGATTTAATCTAAAAACTAACCTGAATCAATTAAGGGATTTCATAAGCATGGAGTTGGTGCTAAATTGAGTTGATCTTTGGGTTTTGTTCTGATCCATGTTTTGTTGGCTCTGTTTTTCTCTTGGATCATTCTCCTACCCGACTTGCTAATGTTTCCAAATTCCTAAGTGCTAGCTCCAATAGCAAAGGCACTTACCTTAGGGGAATGCTACATTTTTACCTCACACAACTCTTTCATGTTTGTTGTGTGTTTGTGTTAGACGTTTGAAGGCTTTCCGTTCTTCTTTTATTTATTTTTCTTCAAGTGTATCTTGAATATTTGTAATTTTATTTATATGAATAAGGTTTATAGTTTCTTATTGTAGATTGTATACTGATATCATTTCATTTTAATAATAATACTTATCATTAAAGTTTCCTTTATTCACTTTTTAGATCCTACTTTTGTATTAGTAATAAAATTACATTGCGGATTCTTATTACTTTTATTAATTGCTTTGTTAATGGCATTGTAGTTTATGCACTTAAGTCCTTCTACAATCCTTTATTTGAATTGTGAACCATATCCTTCCTGGTGGTTTGATGTTATACATGTGGATTTGATGATGATCAATGTTATGTATCTGGGTATTAGGGCATGTGGGTATTTCAAATTGCACGGCAGAAGCAAAAGCCAAAAAATAGAAACACCTATATGCCGAAGGCTAAGCCCTCGGCATAGCACTAGGTGCCTCCACGTTGCGCGTATGCCCATGGTAAAACCCTTGGCATAGTTCCCAGGTATGTCGATGACTTCGCCCTCGGCAAAGCACCCTTCTAGGGAGCACCAGGTGCAGCCGTGTGGCGATGTATGTTGACGACAATGCCCTCGGTATATCCCCCAAGTATGCCGACAGCTTTGCCCTTGGCATAGCACAACACCAAGGGGTACTAGGTGTTGCCATGTGGCGATTTATGCCGACGGCAGAGCCCTCGGCATACATGTCCAGACGATGTCCAACAGGCCACAATATTTTTTTTCTGACGGCTTTTCAATGCCGAAGGCAAGAAAACCTTCGGCATTGTCATGTATGCTGATCGATCTTATATGTCAACGACCATCTGGCTAGCTGCTGAGGAAATTGAAGACGACGACCATATGCCGACGATAGCCTTTGGCATACCTTTTGCCGAGGGTTTTTGGTATTATGCCAACGGCTTCAGGCCGTCGGCATTGAAGCCAATTCCTGTAGTGATATTGGTAACAAAACAACATTCTGTGATCCAGGAGGCACCAATAAGTCAAATAGCAAAGATAGAAAAACAACATGCAACGATAATTGGAGCAACATGCCACCATTGGGACCATCCTGAGTATATATCGTCATCATTTGGTTGTACTTTGACAACTTATGGTGCTTAGGGCATTTTCAAAAGAGACAGTCAAAGCTCCCGTATATCAAGTGTGCAAAACCGAACCAAAAACCAAACAAAAAAATGAACCGAACAGAAATTTTGGTCTTTTTAGGTTTCGATTTCAGTTTCAATTTTGAAATATGAAAACCATTTGCATTCAGTTTTTTCGGTTAGAAACCGAAATCCATATGGCTAAACCAAATTAACCAAAAATGTGGTTTTTTGGTTTTAAAAGCATAATGGGCTACTATAGTACAATACTTTCTAGCCCATTCAGTGCTTTAGTTTACGTGATTCGCCTAACTGCCTACCTAACGTCCATTCTTTATCCTTTTATAATTGTTTTTTCCTCGTTATGATACATATCATGTATTTACACATGAAAAAGTTAGGTGTTGGCTCAAAAATTCATGTCAACTTTAGTTAATCTGGTAATTAATCATTATTACTAAGACCGAACCGTATCTATGTATAAGACCGTATAAACCAAAGTATAAAAACTGTATAAACCACAACCGTATAAACCGAATTGAATCAAAATGAAAAAACCGAATGCACACCCTGACCCGTATATGTTCGAATTGTGGTGTCCGGAGCACTATTGTCAACTCTTATCATCCAACGAGGACCTGCATCCGTGGAGTGGTCAAGACGTTCATTTTCCCGCAAACCGGAGCAACATAAAAGAGTTATGCCGGAGTTTGGACATGCACTTGACCAATAAAAAGTAACCACATTGTCCTCCTCCCCTCTCTCTCTCTCTCCTCAACAGGACAAATGGAGATTTTTTCTGATTAAAGATTAGATGGCTACTTTTCACATCACGTCTGTTGACCACATTCGAACGTGAAAAATGACATTTCTTGTGTCAGTTTAGGGGCTACCATCCGAGACGCCCTTAATTAGCTAGAACATCAACACCCTTCTGCGCCCTCACCAATTATTGGGAGTACTGCGCAAGTGCTCATTGCATCCGCCAGCTGATTGTTTTACAAACCCTCCGTACCACCTGGCTACATTATCAAGCAATATCCTGGATCACCCATGAATTATAAATTTGCCCACGAGCAACATGTAGAGGAATAAATTTGTGTTTCAATTGCTTTATTCTCTCTACCTGACAAAGGTTAGATGTTTAAGCAGCTACTACCATGGTATGTTTTCTGGAATTTACACACACAAGTATTGGATTTAGCTATATATACTTCCTCCGTCCGAATTTTTTTGTCTTAGATTCGTCTAGATATGGATATATATGATACTAAAATATGAATTGATACATCTGTATTTAAACAAATTTAAGACAAAAATTTCCGGAGGGAGTATATAGGATCAGGGGCGTCGACAAGCCCCGGGCTGCCACCAGGCCGTGGCCCAGGGCGTGAAGAGAAAATGCTTCGTGCATTGTAGCTACAGGAGCGCACTGGTACAAGGCTGGTCCGGGGCGTTGAAAATTCCTCGCTACGGCATTGTATAGGATTATATATTCTGGCTTGCAAGTGAGAAAGCGTAGTATCCTGAGCTAGATCGTGCATGCCATTAATGGCTGCCTTCGCAAAGATGGCCGTGGAGTGTCTCCAGGACCCACTGATCTGGCTGTTCCTCGTCTTGGTGGCCTTGGCCACCCTGCGGAGACGGAGACGGCGGGGCTACGCGCCGTTCCCTCCGGGCCCGAAGCCGCTGCCCATCGTCGGTAACATGACGCTGGTGAACCAGCTGACGCACCGCGGGCTGGTGGGGCTGGCGGAGAAGTACGGCGGGCTGCTGCACCTCCGCCTCGGCTGCCTCCACGTGGTGGCGGTGTCGACGCCGGAGCACGCGCGGGAGGTCCTGCAGGCGCGTGACGGCGCCTTCTCGAACCGCCCGGCCACCGCCGCCAACGTTTACCTCACCTACGGCCGCTCCGACCTGGCGTTCGCGGACGGCGGCGCCCACGTGCGCGAGATGCGCAGGCTCTGCGCCACAACCCTCTTCAGCCGGCGCCGCGCCGAGACGTGGCTCGCCGTGCGCGACGGGTACGGGGCGCTGGCCCGCGACGTGGGCAGGCGCAGCGGCCAGGCCGTGAACCTAGGCGAGCTCATCTTCAACCACACCGTGGGCGTCATCTTCCGCGCTGCCTTCAGCGCCGGCGACGAGGGACTGGACGAGTTCGTCGTCATCCTCCGGGTGTTCTCCAAGATCTTAGGCGAGTTCCACGCCGGCGACTACTTCCCGTGGCTCCGGTGGACGGCCCGGCTGGGCTTCAACCGCCGCCTCCACGCAGCGCGCAGCGCCGTCGACAAGTTTACAGACAAGATAATCGACGACCACGTGAGGAGAGGGAAGAACCCCGCCGATGCCGACGCCGACTTGGTAGATGGCCTGCTCGCTTTCCTCGCCGACGCGAACCTATCCAAAGGGAAGGACGCCCTCCACTTCACCCGCGACAACGTCAAGGCCATGATCATGGTACGTTACTATGACTCGAAGTTCACTCTAAGCAGTTCATTTTATTTTTACTATTACAAGGTAGGTTTATAGACCACGAGTCAGTTAGGGGGTGGTCCAATGGAAATTATGCTACATATGGTAGTAGAGACCTTGTCGGTTTGTACATGACTAATACAGAAGACCTATGCTATGTAGAAGCAGACTCCTTGTGGTGATGTGCCCTGTATTGCCAGAGAACTTCGAGGAGCAAGCATGGGCCACTCCATGCTTGTTGGGACACTCATGTCCTTCGTGGTTATGGGGGCATGACATTGTTAGTCAGCGACATGATCCTCATTTTGGGGTGGGTCTCCGTGACACAATTTGGCAATGAGACGGTGCGGAAGTTTTTGGTGGTGTCGAATCATTGTTTTTAGGAAGGACGACAATGCGGTTGCATTTTATGCGCAAGAGACTGGACAAGTGGTTGAAGTAGTTAATGGGATGCATGAGTACGGGCTCAATTAGCATCCAAAGGTGCTTGAGGAAGGCAAAGGCCGAAGCCACCGAGACTAGAAGTACTACCAGTAGCATGGATAATACCACCTTATTCGGGAAAAAATAATTTCCATGAAATTAAAC
>NC_041384.1:20430567-20435030 GCF_002162155.2 Triticum dicoccoides
TGGTTTTTGTCATATCAAAGATGACCCCTAATTGTATTGTTCAGTTACATTTTCCCAAACCGAGTAAAAGAATAGGAGAGAATTTCTTGTAAAGTGTTCAGTTCAAATTTAACCAAAAATCAAGTTGTCAAAAAAACCTAGCAAAAAAAAAAGATAACCCTCTAACTAAACAAAACATGTCCTGGGCTTTGTTTATTTAAACTTTGATTCAATTTCAAACTGTCTAGAAAATTCAGATGCAGTTATAGTGAACCAAACAGAATCCTCAGACTCCAGTGTACAAAGTTTATCCAAAATAAGTGACATCATAGGGGAAATCAGAAGAAAAGTTTTTTGGGGGGCAATGACATAGAGATGAGGAGGAAAATTATGAGGTTGGTTAGAAGAAACTATGGTGAATCATAGTCAAAACCTGCAAGTTTTTCAGTGGTTTTTAAAAACAGATGGTTCGTTTGAGTGTGATGTGCGCGGTTAACATCATGTTCTTTCAAAAAAAATCTCAGGAAGTTATAGAATAAGCTGCACCAAAAGATAATGGGTTAATAAGGACATCACCATTTATATGACTTGCTGAATTATTACCATGGAGTATCGCGGCATTTTCATTGACTCGTAACTTTCCACCATGGTGATAAAAGCATAATGAGTTCACACTGACTCAAATTTGATACATGGTGATTTGAGAGTACGATTAACAATTTCTTATTATTTTTATTGGTACATTTTTTTGAGACACTTCTATTGGTACATTTAATGTGTGCTTCCCAACACAGGATATGTTGTTTGGCGGGCCGGAAACGGTGAGTTCAACGATTGAGTGGGCAATGGCGGAGATGATGCGTAGCCCTAATACCTTTGCACGGCTTCAGCAGGAGCTGGCTGACGTGGTGGGGCTCGACCGCATGGTGGATGACTCAGACCTCGACAAGGGGCCTAGGTTGCATCGTCAAAGAGACGTTCCGCATGCACCCGCCCATCCCGACGCTTCTTCACGCGGCTGCTAAAAACTGTGTACTCGGAGGTTACTCGGTCCCTAAAGGCTCGCGAATAATAATCAATATGTGGGCAATCAATCGTTACCGCGAGGCCTGGAAGGACGGCGACGCCTTCCGGCCGACGCGGTTCATGCCAGGTGAGGGGGACGCTGTCGGGCAGGACCTCAAGGGCGGCTCCTTCGAGTTCCTACCCTTCGGGTCTGGACGACGCTCGTGTCCAGCACAGGAATTCGGTCATCATGCAGTGCAATTGGCTGTCGCATACCTCGCCCATGGGTTCAACTGGGAGCTACCCGACGGTATGAGTCCGGCGGAGCTTGACATGGGTGACATGCCCGGCATCACTGGACCGCTCGCCGCGCACCTCTACGCCGTGCCCACGTCCCGACTCAACTGCACGTTGTAAAGTGCTGCTTGTTCGGTCTCATACGTACCTGGTAACAATATCTCTTTGTTGGGAAGTACTCATAACTGCTATTAGTATTTCCCCGAGAAAATAAATGCTATCAGTATGTTCTTGTCCCGCCATTGAGCACCATGTGAAACTGGTTGGTTGGTTTCTCAAAAAGAAAAGAAAAAACTGGTTGGTTGGTTTTCTAATTCAATTCCAAGTCATCGTGTGTGATGTGCTAGGCAAATATTCCCGTGTTCGATGTGCCTGCGTGCCCTTTTTTGAAATTCGACTCCAAACATGTCCCTGTGTGATGTGATAAGCTATATTTGATTCCAAATTCTTATTAGTGCGCACGCACTATCTGGCTGAAATGAGCAGCCAGCCATAGACAGCCTCGATCAGACCAGATCGAGCGCCCGCACAAGTGAGGTCTTCTCTGGTCGGACGCTGGAAAATAGATCGATGTGCATTTATTTCAAGTTTTTCATATTTTTTAAAGTCATATCTTTCAAACAGTGTGTCAGAATTCATACATGTTTTCACGGTTGGAATCCTCGCGACGAAATCTTTGAAACTAGATTCCTCATGGGTTTGTTTTGACAAAATATTTTCGACGCCAACTTTAATGCTATATGATGCAACTATATTATTGCGTATGATGCAACTTTAATACTGCAAGGTGCAATTTTTTCGAAACCAACTTTAGAGTTATATAATCCAACTTCATATGAGGTTGCAGCCTAGAAACCGTGACAATCATTTTTTTGTGACGTGCGACTAGTCTACTACTGGTCAACTACCTAGTAGTCGATGTGCAACCCCTCTCCCTTCTTGTGGATGTGCAGTTTTCATTGCTGGCACACCCTGCCCCACCTACCCGTACCAGCAGCATGTGCACCTTAGTCTGTTGTTCCAGCCAACCGCGTAGTAGTCAATGTGCAACTCCTTCCCCTTTCTACTTGTGGATGTGTTGTTTCAGTTGGTGGAAGCAACATGCGGATTTGCACATGGTTTGATTGGCAGTTGGTCAGGGCAACAGACGAAATTGCACATCTCACTGCTAGGGATAGTTGAATGATAAAAACGGTACATCCATAAGGTAGAGAAAAGTTGCATATAAGAGGGCTCTAAAGCATAGTCGCACAACCGAGGCCACAAAGTTGCACACTTTCATCACCATGGTTGCACATGCGGGGCCATAAATGTGTACACTTGTTGGCATAGTAGCTGATGCACGGGAGGTGCACACGCCCGGTGGCATAGTTGCACACACGCAATCACAGAGCTACACACTCTTGTTGGTGTAGTAGCTCACGCACAACCCTAAAGTTGCACACTCTTATGGATATAGTCGGACACGTGTGGCAGCGGAGTTGCACACTCCTGTCCGTATAGTGGCACACGCACGACCGTATAATTGCACACTCTTATCGCCATAGTAACAAACGCAACGGTGCACACCCTCGTCGGCATAGAAGCTCACGCACGAGTGTGAGAGTTGCACACATGTGGCGGCGTAGTCACACACGCATGACCACGGAGCTGCATGTCCATGGGTATGGCGAAAAGTCGAATATCAAATGTCAGGTGCTTGCACATCAACTACTAGGCAGTTGCACCAAACAGGAAGTAAATTGCACATAAAAAATTCGTAAAAACATACTCATGCGGGATCTAGTTTCGAAGATCACATCGTGAGGATTCCAATGATGAAATCGGATCTTAATTTCAATGTTCGGTTCAAAAGTTATAACAATTTTTAGAAAAATGAAACTTGAAATAAACGTGTTCAAACATGTTCACATCAGTGAAAAATGTATGTCTACGAGCAGCGGGAAGTTGCACATCAACTATAAAGTAGTTGCACATAGAATATTAGACAATTGCACAACACAGAGTGTAAATTGCACATAAAAAATTTCATCGAAACATATTCATGTTGGATCTAGTTTCGAAGAGCACGTCACGAGAATTCCAACGGTGAAAATTGATCTTAATTTCGATGTCCGGTTCAAAAGTTATGATTTTATAAATATTTAAAAATCGATAATTCATTTCTGAGCCCAGGCTCATCTGCACCCTCGCTGACGAAAAAAACAAAAACAAATACTAAAAGAAGTTAAAATTTTCCAAAAAGAAAAATTGTGGTGGATAATTTGATACGTGAGGTTCGCATCAATTTTCAAATCATTTGGACATCTGAACAGCTCTCGGCAAAAAAGACAAATTCGAGGTCTGTAAAAAAGTTTACTCTTCACACACTGTTCTGACCTAATTTGTTTTTTTTTTGAGAGCTACTCAGATGTTCAAATGATCTAAAAATTGGGGCGAACCACACGCATCAAATTATCTACTACACACAAAAAATGGATTTTTTTTAATTTTTCTAGTATTTGTTTTGATTTTTTTCTAACCAGATGCAGATGTGCCTGGGCGCCGAAACGCCGCACTTTTTAAAAATCTGAATTAAATGTATTCACACTTTTTTCATGGGACGTCCAACTCTAACACGCAGTGAAGAGCCATGCATAATGATTGGTTGGTAATTTCCTTTTGTTTCCTTTTTGGCATGCATTCTAAAAATAATGACAAAGGACAAATACTTACCTCAAAGAGTAGGCGACTTCGGAGCGCTAGGGAGCAGCCGACCGCTTCCTACACATGTCCATATTTGATATCATCACACATGAGTATGCGCAAATGAACATGGGCATAGTAGGCACTGGTACTAATTTCTCATCGAATATGTGTTAAACTTTCCACATGTCATGTTCCTAACTCTTTACACCTATGTGTTGTCCTATTTAAACCAATGAAAAAAATGTGTTCTATGACAAAATAGTGAGGCCCTTAAAATACGCTATTAACGAGACATTGTACACTGATTCAATTAGCGAGACATTGATCAGAACGAAATAGTGTGCTAGTTTTTCACTGATTTAAACCCACCTTGCAAACTCCATTAAATCCCAAACCAACCCAGGCACAATCCTCTTTCTCTCTCTCCTCGCCGCGACATTGATCCCACACTTGTGAAGCTTGTCACAACCTCCACCCTAACGGTCGTAGTCCCG
>NC_041384.1:20435269-20440923 GCF_002162155.2 Triticum dicoccoides
GTGCGCGCCCTCGAATGAGTTAAACAAAGTCACGGAGATGAGACTCTCCATGCACCTATGTTTGGTTGGACCTCTCTGAGGTGGGTAAAGGACCCTATCCCATTCCTTGTAATGTTCTATAATCTCAAGTATTACAACAATGGATGGAAACTAATGTAGATGAATCTCCTGAGGACAAGGTTATGTTGACGAGGAAGTGGAATTTATATTTTTGATGTTGTGGTTCTTGTGGATGTAAAATGGTGATTCAATTCAGAACTATTTTAGCTTATGTCGTCCATAGTATCTTGTTATGCCCGTGATATCATCAAGTAGAGTTGATTATTTGGGGCATTTATTTTGTGTTTGCCATGTAATCAAACTATGGAAGCGTATTAGGGATGCAGTCCTGGCCGGTTGTGTTACCAGTTTCATTCAGAAATGAAATTGGTGGGAAACCTTTTAATTCAAGGAAAAAAACTACTAGAAATGGTCATGAATCACCTTGGGACTGAGATGGCTTGCATGGATCATTCATTACATGAGCTGCTTGTGCTTTGTCATGGCCTCTGGGTTGTTATACATGCCCTTACCTTGGACATTAATGCTTCATCCTTTTCAATTTAGCTATGTACACCGTTCTAATCTAACGAAACGAATAACCTTTAAATTTGTGTAAGCTTCAATTTTATTTCAATACACCCATTGCATGAATGAGTGAATGCAGGAGGAAGAAGATTTTGAGACCCCAAGAATTTAGGTGTAATTTTCTTTTTTGTAATATGTATCTTTGATATTTAATATATGGTCTTAGAGCCTTTCACACACAAAGAGGTTTGGACACAATTCTGTTTGCTTGAGTCAACGAATTAGGATGAAAAAGGATTCTTAATTTTATTTTTTAAAATAAAGACGTTAAAGGGCATCTTAGATTTGATTAATATTAAGGAAAACAAAGGTCAGTGCAATGAATAGACAAATGGACCTAAAATGACCAATAAAAAGTAAAATTAAATTAAAAATAATACTAGTCTTCTTTTTTCTCTGATTGTATGCTGCCCGCGGAAGATTAAGGACTGCACTTAACCAACAACAAAGAAAAGCGACACCTATAAATGCCCTCAGCATATCATTGCTCGTCTCTGTAAAGGGTTGTTATGTGGCCGCGACGACACCTACGAATCGGCACAATGGGGAAACAGAAGTACTAGATGGTGTGCTAAAAAAAGTACCGGATGGTTTAGTGGAACCTTTTCCTTTCTACATAAAAAAATCACTACAATCGGATGGCCATTTTTGGTATTTTCATTCCAAAAAAGTCCAGAAAAGCTACAACAGTACGCATAGGAAGCAGGCCGTTTTAACGTAAAAAAATATGAATTAGGCCGTTTCGGCCACAGATCAAATGAACGCATGTAACCGTGTAAGAGCATCTCCAATAGATGGTTCATATATAAAAATAACCAATTTTTGGAGCTTTGAAAGCAAAAGGCGCTGCTCCAACAGATGGTATAAATGTAAAAAAGAATTACATCACCGTCTTCCGGAGATATAAAATTGAAAACTTCGTGATACAAATTTACATCACGAAATACAAGTACTGTAAAATCACGGCCGCCCACGAAACGACCAACCGCAAGTTCATTTGCCTTCCCACTTGCGACCGCCCACTCGCGACCTGCCCGTCCGCCCCCGCCATGGCCGAAGCCGGCGACCCCGCCGCTTTCGCCGCAGTCGATGGGCTGACGCACGTCGCCGCCTCCGTTGCCACCGCGGCGAACTCGCCCTCCGTCGTCGCGTCCATGCCGCCGCCCCCCTCCAGCCGCCCCGGCCGGCCGCCACCACACCGACGGTTCCTACGAAGGCGATGAAGGCACGAGGCGGAGGCAAACGGCCGGTGAATCGCGCCCGGAACCCGGCTGAAAGTGCGGCTCAGCCGGCCAAAATCTCGAAGGCAGCGGTGGCTCGGGCCGCCGACTCGAAGCCACGGCCGGCAGCGTCCTCGAGCAGCCAAGGAGCCATTCCTCCACCTTCGCCGCCGCCAGCGTTGGCCGTGGAGGAAGATGTGGCCACGCCGACGGCCACTGCCTCCAACATGTTCGATGCTATATTGCAAAGGTAAAAAATATATTTTGTGCTCTCGTTTGTTGTTTCAAATTGAATGTGATGTTGAGGAGGAGGTATGGGAGGTGCCATGGGAGGAGGCATGGGAGGTGCCATGGGTGGCTACATGAACATGATGGAAGGTGCCATGAATGGTGCATTTGGCGGAAATATGGGAGATGGCTTCGGTGGCAACATGGAAGGTGGCTTTGCTGGCATGGGAGGTGGCTTTGGAGGCAACATGACTGGCATGGGAGGTGGCTTTGGCGGCAACACGATGGGTGGCTATGGAGGTGGCTATGGCGGCAACATGACCGACATGGGTGGCAATGAAGGTGCTTCCGGTCGTGCTCTCGGCAACGATACTTCACCGCTTCACAACGTCGACAAAGAAGCCGGTGATGATGATGATCGTACCACGGTTCACAACGCCGGTGGTGTTGATGACCCACATGAATGATATTCATATGTATTTTAATTTGTAGGCCGAAAAACTTTGATTGGGACGTTGCATTTTTTATAGAGGGATTTCAGACTATGATGACAATGATGCAGTTTTGTTATGATTTCAACTATGATGATGATGCACTTTATTTCAAATTTCAAGATATTTGAATGCAAAACCGCGGCTGTACAGTGGGTGAATAGCAACCGCGCGGCCGTCGGACGATTTTGCATCTTCGTTTTGGATCATCTGTTGAGGTTGCTCTTTTATTTACATCTCGGTTTGGACCATCCGTTGAAATTGAGCCTATTTCGAAGATGTAAAAAACACTTTTTGTGCTTCAAACTTGAACTATCGTTGGTTTGAAGCATCAAAATATACATCATTAATTGGAGATGCTTAACGACTGAGAACATCCAATCATTTGTTCGTTCAGCGGTCACATCCCACGCGACACACGAGAATGTCTAAAAAAAACTAGCCTGAGACGCAAGTCACAACAACCATGCTCGCGGCGCCCGTATAAGAAAAGGCGCTCCTGCCGGCTGCTGTGTGTGTTCACGGCACAGTGAAGCCGCGCGCCCCCAAACTAGACGAGGCACGCCATCGTCTGCGGCCGCCATGGCCACCTTCTTCCTATCGCACGGCGGCCCCACGCTCTGCGTCGACGAGACGATCCCGGCGTGGAGCTTCTTCAAGTCCTGGCTGCCCGCGGCGGTCGCGGGCGCGCAGCCGCCGCGGTCGCGGGCGCGCAGCCGCCGCGCGCCATCCTGGTGGTATTGGCCCACTGGGAGACGGCCATGCCGGCGGTCAACGTCGTTCCCGGCATCAACGACACCATACACGACTTCTCCGGGTTTCCCGAGTCCATGTACCAGGTCTGCCCTCTCGTACGTTCTGCATGGACGTCAATACTCCGTTGAGATTTTCTCGTACGATTTACTCTGCTCACTCAAGGATGCAAAGTAGTCGCACCTATCGTGCATAATGCTATTTTTCTCTGCCCATATTCTCTCAATAAAATGGAAAAAAAATCTAAGTAGCATACGTGTCAAAGTAAGTGTATGCATGCTTGGAAATTTCATCCCCATGCATATGCTGTCATCGTCAGCATTGCATGCTAAATCTAAAATTCAAAATGATTTATGTTGCAAGCTGTGAATTCGGTTAGTGATCTTTCTTCGTCTCTACAAGGGCTTCAAGACAAGATTTCATTTTGTTTGACGACTACTTATCGCCACAATTACTAGGTTACAGTTTCGTAGCCATAAGTGTTCGTAGCTGTCATGCTAGCAACGAACATATATGTGAATACACATACCACAAGTATTACATTAGATACTTGTTTTTTTTAATATAAAAGAGGTTTCCCTCCGATTTCGTTAATGAAACCAAAAGCGGACCGAATTCTGGAGTCTTACAACGCACCAGCAGGGCCGTCCCATGGATATACGGGGCCCCAGGGCAATAAAAGAATAAGGGGCCCTTCTTGAGACATACTAAAAGCTCAGTTTTTCTTTTCAAAAGTAATGTAATATGGATATCCAGTATATAGCATAGATTGGTGATCTTTCGACTCTAAGACTGGCAGTACCACTATTTATCAATCAAGAGAAATGCATCGGGATAGTAATGAAATAATATAGCTCCACAAAATATCGATTTCCTAATTGTCAATAGAGACATCAATTTTTTGGCACAACAAATAACCTTGTAAAAACTGGTTGCTACTTAATCATTTGTGTTACCATGTACATATGTTCTGGATCCTCCCCCAATCTGCCATGTTCTGGTACCCAAAAATTTATCACCCAAATAATAATTCACCTCTTCCAAACTATCCTACATACGGCATAGCAAAGCAAACTGTGTATTTCATGTTAATACTATGATGACAAATGGAGATTCCCTAGAAGAATTCTAGTTTTGTAAAAGTTAACAGTAATTGTCCCTTTTGAGATTATACTACTAGTAATTCTTGAAGACAAGTCAGTAAACAAGCTGCACAAAAAATGGTTAATACAGGGATCAAAAGCACCTGGATATTGATTGATGTGGATGTAGATGCCTTGATCCGTACGCCGCAGTAGTCAGCACGAACAAAGAAGATGACACCATGAAGTGGATGAAATTTCTCCCTTCTCCTAGACTACTGCCTGAGCCCTCTGACATTTGGATCCAATGAAGAGCGGAAGAAAATCCATGGAGATTAGCGGATCTGCGATGTTTGAATCATGCGTAGAGCTATTTATCAACGAATCTTTGAATTGAAGAACGAGATTATAGGAAAGAAGAACATGTACTTTCCTGGTCGACCAAAGTCTAGGAAACGGCGAGAGCGTTGAGAAACGAAGGAGAGCTGATTGGGGAATGATTTGCGCCGTAGATATCCATTGATGACTGGCCACGACTTTGGAATCGGAGCGGGGACGCCGAGTTTGGGATTTGGCGAAGCAGAGGAGTCGCGGGTCTGGGGTCCAGTGCAAACAGATTGATTATCGATGAATTCCTTCGTGAGGTTTGCCTAATGGGCTTTTCCTTGCACGGTTCCTTGGAAAAAAATCGTGTATTTTTTTTGGGCTTCATGAAGGTATACTATTTGGGCCGGGGCCCCTGCCTCCTCGGGGCCCAGGGCGGGCGCCCCGTTTGCCCGACCTATGGGCCGGGCCTGCGCACCAGGCCAAATCACACAATTCCAGCGAAGCTACCTACTACCCCTGCACCCGATCAACACAGGAACAGAACAGCATTGCTTGCATCCATCGCCAAGCCAACTAGTTATTAAAAGCAAGTTTTAAGATTACAAGCCAACATAGAAGAAGTGGAAGGCCAGTTCTTCGCTGATCAGGCCTCCAGACGACGAACAGCCAGTCTCCACCATTGCGTCGCCTTGTATACCTCACTTGCCACCTGCTCGATTAGCTTTGCTCCCAGCTGCATTAGTCTTTTTTTCAGCTTTTTTTTCTGCAAGATTGACCAATCCACAATCCAGTTATAGATCAACCGGATAAAAAACATTGGATCATGAATCTTTTTTTGTTCTGAATATAATGTCATTTCTACATTTCCAAAGCGACCAGAAGATAGCCGCACTCCCTACTAGCACCATCTTTGTCTCTGGTTTCTT
>NC_041384.1:20441074-20441863 GCF_002162155.2 Triticum dicoccoides
GGATTTCGCCTAAGATCAAAAGCACATTTGATTAAAGTCCAGACCAATCTGGCTGCAGAGCAATCAAAAAATAGATGATCAATAGTTTCTGTCTTTCCACAATACACACATTCTTTTGCCCCTTTCCACCCTTTTCTCAGCAAATTATCTTTTGTTAATATACTCCTCCTAGTCACCGGCCAAAGAAACATTTTAATTTTGGATGGAATTTTTGTTTTCCACAAGAACTTGTGTGGAAATCCCACCCCATCATTAATCAGAAAGGAATACAATGATTTTACTGAAAACTTCCTATTTTTTGTTAGCATCCACATGGGCTGATCAGCTCCCCCATGCATCCTAACCACCTCACATCTTTGTTTTAGACTGTTCCAGAGTTCACTCGTCTCAGCATTAAGATCTCTCCTGAAGCTAAATCGCTGCCACCCCTTATTCACAGCTTCTGCCATTGAGATATTGTGGTCAAAGCTGATATTATATAGCCTAGGATACATATCCTTCAGAGGTCTAGATCCAACCCACCAATCCTCCCAAAATCTGATTGCATTCTCATCTCCAATCTTTTTTGTAACATGTTGAAAATAGAGTTTTTTGACCTCCATCAAACTACACCAGAATTGAGAGTCGCCTGGCTTTTTTTCCAGCCCAGACAGACATTTATTTTGAATATATTTAGACTTCAGAATGTTTACCCAAGTTCCAGATTCATTTTCTAGTTTCCACAACCACTTTACTAAGAGGGCTCTGTTCATTAATTCCAAGTTAATGATCCCCAGACACCCCCCCCCC
>NC_041384.1:20442044-20459376 GCF_002162155.2 Triticum dicoccoides
GTAGTCATACGAAAAGAAGCAAATAACACATGAACTGTTTAGGATTGTATTTTTGTTCTGTCGGTAGTAGAGAAGATGCATACCTACCGTGGTGTTTGCACTGCAGTGTAATTTTGTTTGCTGTTAACTATATTTTGAATGATCCAGCTGAAGTACCCTGCTCCTGGCGCCCCCGATCTGGCCATGAGGACCAAAGAGCTCCCGAACAAGCCGGGTTCGGTCCCGTGGAGGAACACCACGGCCGTGGGCTCGACCACGGTGCATGGGTGCCGCTGATGCTGATGTACCCGGAGGCTGACATCCCGGTGTGCCAGCTCTCGGTTCATGCCGGCCGCGACGGCACCTACCATTACAACCTCGGCAAGGCGCTGGCTCCCCTCAGAGCGGACGGCGTCCTCTTCCTCGGCTCCGGGAGCGCGACGCACAACCTGAGCAAAATGACACTTTACGAGGCGCCGGTGCCGCAATGGGCCTCCGACTTCGACACCTGGCTTGAGGATTCGCTCATGGGTGGAAGGTAATTGAAAATGGTGACGATGAGCTTCGGGAGGGTTCTGCTTCACAACGGGCATCCATGGTTGCCAATCCAATCATCTCATCTTGATCGATCATGCATGCATTCATGCTGGTGCCGATTCTTGTTTCTCCATTGAGCGGTCTTGGCTTGGCATGGCCAGGTACGACGACGTGAACCGCTACGATGAGAGGGCGCCCTACGGCAAGGTGGCGCACCCATCACCGGAACATTTTCATCCGCTGCACGTCGCGCTCGGCGCCGCGGGGGACGAGTCCAAGGCGGAGCTGATCCACCGTAGCTGGACCAACACCAACCACTCGTATGCGTCGTATCGTTTCACCGAGAAGAACTGACGGCCTCGAGCTGTGTCACTCGGCTCGATGTCGTGTCACCTCACAGTAGCTGGATCTATATGCAACTAACGGCAGCTGCTCGAGAGCGTGCCTGGTCGTACTATATGTATTTTTTTTGCGAGAAAATTTCCGATCTATTCATTTTTAATCGTGGCAGTACAACGAATACCAGAAATAATAAAAATTACATCCAGATCCGTAGACCACCTAGCGATGACTTTCAGCACTGAAGCAAGCCGAAGGCGCGCCGCCATCATCACCCCTCCATCGCTGGAGTCGGGCACAACTTGTTATAGTAGACAGTCGAAAAGTCGTCGTGCTTCACACGCCCACCAACGATGCTAGACGCACCGCCAGAACGGGGCCTAGGCGGGGAGACCTTTATTCCATCTTTAGGAAGCCGCCGTTGCCTCGTTATCCTAAGCAGGACACAAACCCTAGCAATACTGAACTAAAAACGAAGCCCTCCCGCCGGCCCTTGCCGAGATCCACCACGCCCCCATGGCCCTAGCTAGGGCCACCGGAGAGAAGGCGGACCTGCGGCGGCGCCAGCGGGAGGCAGAAGCCCTAACTTTTTTGTGGAGGAGGAGGAGGAGGAGGAGAAGGCAGCGGCTCGTACTATACGTATTGCGTCTACTACTCCCTTTCTCCCAATTTATTGGGCCTCTTAGCCAAAACTCATGGACCGATGTAAAATATTCTCCGTATCGTGTCTTTTTTAGCCCTGATAAATGTCATACGTGTGGCACAAACACATGGCAACTCCAAATATCTTCTATGGCAAGTTTATTGACGCGAGAATGGCAACTTCAATTGTCAAGCATGGCAAAAAAATCAGATGACAAGTTTCAGTTTTTTTGGGTTTATTTTTCCTTTCCGGATGGCAACTTTAGTTGTAAAAAAGTGACCGGAGTGCTTCGTGCCACACGTGTGACACCTATCATTTGTTTTTTCCAGTTGCCAGCGTACTTGCTTGCAAGTTTTTACATGCCACTTTTAATCATAGTAGATTTCTCTTTGTACCTCCCAAGATTATTCTAGTAGTTACTTTTGTATTGAAGATTTTTATCATCTGCCAAAGAAGCTTGGCGCTGTGGACATCCGTGATTTCCCACCAATAAGTCTGGTTCATAGTGTGGGGAAGATCGTCTGAAAAATCATGAAAACCAAGTCACCCCCATTATCCCATCCTTGGTGCATTACAACCAAAGTGCATTCATAGCCAACCATTCTATGGTTGTGATGTGGACATAACCACCATATATACATATACAAATATTATACGGCATATTTCTTAGGTGATTTATAGCAGTAATTAACTAATTATTCAAGTATTTGTTTTACTATTGGAAACAAATATACTACATATTTTTGTGCTTTATGCAGAATTATTGAAAGCACATACACAGTACGTATTAAAAGGCAAGATTATACTGAAGATTTTCCTAGAAGTCAATCCATGTGGTCAAGCCAAGTAAGAGGAGCTAATGTACGTGCATACAAGGGACAAATACTAATGAAGACATCATACAAGGGGGCTCATGTATGTGCATGTTTGCAGTAGGTGCATGTGCATGTGTGACATGGCTAGACTGTGTCGGTAATTCCCCAAAGAGGAAGGGATGATGCAGCACAGCGACGGTAAGTATTACACTCGGTTATGAAATCAAGGTTATCAATCCAGTAGAAGAACCAAACAACACTATGTAAGCGGTACCTACACACAAAGAACAAATACTTGCAACCCAGCGCAGAAGAGGGGTTGTCAATCCCTCTACGGTAAAAAGATAGATAAAATTGTGGTAGTTTGTATAAATAGATCTTGCAAAAACATGAAATAAAATAAGTAAAGAAAAATTTTAAGAAGGTATTTTTGGGGTTTTGGAATAATAGATCTGAAAACAATATGATAAAAGATAGACCCAGGGGCCGTAGATTTCACTAGTGGCTTCTCTCGAGAAAATAGCATACGGTGGGTAAACAAATTACTGTTGGGCAATTGATAGAAGAACAAATAATTATGACGATACCCAAGACAATGATCATGTATATAGGGATCATGTCCAAAATTAGTAGATCGATTACTGCCTGCATCTACTACTATTACTCCACACATCGACCGTTATCTAGCATGCATCTAGTGTATTAAGTTCATGGAGAAACATAGTAATACAATAAGAACAATGGCATGATCTAGACAAGATCTATTGATGTAGGATTAGACCCCATCTTTTTGTCCTTAATAGCAACGATACATGCGTGCCTCGCTACCCCTTATGTCACTGGTGAGGACACCGCAAGATCGAACCCATCATAAAGCACCTCTTTCCATTGCAAGAAAAATCAATCTAGTTGGTCTAACTAGATCAAAGATTCGGAGAAGAAATACAAGGTTATAACAATCATGCATATAAAAGATCAAAGAAAACTCAAATAATAGTCATGGATAGATCTGCTCATAAAATCGAACTTCATCGGATCCCAACAAACACACCGCAAAAAGTCATTACATCAAATAGATGTCCAAGAACATCAAGGAGAACATTGTATTGAGAATCAAAAAGAGAGAAGAAGCCATCTAGCTACTGCCTACGTACCTGTTGGGGAACGTAGTAATTTCAAAATTTTCCTACGCACACGCAAGATCATGGTGATGCATAGCAACGAGGGGAGAGTGTGAACAACGTACCCTTGTAGATCGACAACGGAAGCGTTTGGTTGATGTAGTCGTACGTCTTCACGGCCCGACCGATCAAGCACCGAAACTACGGCACCTCCGAGTTTTAGCACACGTTCAGCTCGATGACGATCCCCGGACTTCGATCCAGCAAAGTGTCGGGGAAGAGTTCCGTCAGCACGACGGTGTGGTGACGATCTTGATGTACTACTGTCGCAGGGCTTCGCCTAAGCACCGCTACAATATTATCGAGGACTATGGTGGCAGGGGGCGCCGCACACGACTAAGAATAAGATCACGTGGATCAACTTGTGTGTCTCTAGGGTTCCCCTGCCTCCGTATATAAAGGATCAAGGGGGGGGGTGCGGCCGGCCTAGGAGAGGCGCGCCAGGAGGAGTCCTACTCCCTCTGGGAGTAGGATCCCCCCCCCAATCCTAGTTGGAATAGGATTCGCGGAGGGGGGAAAAGAGAGAGGGGGGCCGGCCCCCTCTCCTTGTCCTATTCGTACCAAGGGAGGGGAGGGGCGCGCGGCCCATCTTGGGCTGCCCCTTCTCTTTTCTACTAAGGCCCACTAAGGCCCATATAGCTCCCGGGGGATTCCAGTAACCTCTCGGTACTCCGGTAAAATCCCGATTTCACCCGGAACACTTCCGATATCCAAACATAGGCTTCCAATATATCAATCTTTATGTCTCGACCATTTCGAGACTCCTCGTCATGTCCGTGATCACATCCGGGACTCCGAACAACCTTCGGTACATCAAAACGTATAAACTCATAATATAACTGTCATCGAAACCTTAAGCTTGCGGACCCTACGGGTTCGAGAACAATGTAGACATGACCGAGACACGTCTCCGGTCAATAACCAATAGCGGGACCTGGATGCCCATATTGGCTCCTACATATTCTACGAAGATCTTTATCGGTCAGACCGCATAACAACATACGTTGTTCCCTTTGTCATCGGTATGTTACTTGCCCGAGATTTGATCGTCGGTATCCAATACCTAGTTCAATCTCATTACCGGCAAGTCTCTTTACTCGTTCCGTAATACATCATCTCGCAACTAACTCATTAGTTGCATTTCTTGCAAGGCTTAAGTGATGTGCATTACCGAGAGGGCCCAGAGATACCTCTCCGACGATCGGAGTGACAAATCCTAATCTCGAAATACGTCAACCCAACATGTACCTTTGGAGACACCTGTAGAGCACCTTTATAATCACCCAGTTACGTTGTGACGTTTGGTAGCACACAAAGTGTTCCTCCGGCACACTGGAGTTACATAATCTCATAGTCATAGGAACATGTATAAGTCATGAAGAAAGCAATAGCAACATACTAAACGATCAGGTGCTAAGCTAATGGAATGGGTCATGTCAATCAGATCATTCAACTAATGATGTGATCCCGTTAATCAAATGACAACTCTTTGTCCATGGTTAGGAAACATAACCATCTTTGATTAACGAGCTAGTCAAGTAGAGGCATACTAGTGACACTCTGTTTGTCTATGTATTCACACATGTATTATGTTTCCGGTTAATACAATTCTAGCATGAATAATAAACCTTTATCATGATATAAGGAAATAAATAATAGCTTTATTATTGCCTCTAGGGCATATTTCCTTCAGTCTCCCACTTGCACTAGAGTCAATAATCTAGATTACACAGTAATGATTCTAACACCCATGGAGCTTTGGTGCTGATCATGTTTTGCTTGTGGAAGAGGCTTAGTCAACGGGTCTTCTACATTCAGCTTCTTATGTATCTTGCAAATCTCTATGTCTCCCACCCGGACTAGATCCCGGATGGAATTGAAGCGTCTCTTGATGTGTTTGGTCCTCTTGTGAAATCTGGATTCATTTGCCAAGGCAATTGCACCAGTATTGTCACAAAAGATTTTTATTAGACCCGATGCACTAGGTATGACACCTAGATCGGATATGAACTCCTTCATCCAGACTCCTTCGTTTGCTGCTTCCGAAGTAGCTATGTACTCCGCTTCACATGTAGATCCCGCCACGACGCTTTGTTTAGAACTGCACCAACTGACAGCTCCACCGTTTAATGTAAACACGTTTCCGGTTTGCGATTTAGAATCGTCCGGATTAGTGTCAAAGCTTGCATCAACGTAACCGTTTACGATGAGCTCTTTGTCACCTCCATATACGAGAAACATATCCTTAGTCCTTTTCAGGTATTTCAGGATGTTCTTGACCGCTGTCCAGTGATCCACTCCTGGATTACTTTGGTACCTCCCTGCTAAACTTATAGCAAGGCACACATCAGGTCTGGTACACAGCATTGCATACATGATAGAGCCTATGGCTGAAGCATAGGGAACATCTTTCATTTTCTCTCTATCTTCTGCAGTGGTCGGGCATTGAGTCTGACTCAACTTTACACCTTGTAACACAGGCAAGAACCCTTTCTTTGCTTGATCCATTTTGAACTTTCTTCAAAATCTTGTCAAGGTATGTGCTTTGTGAAAGTCCAATTAAGCGTCTTGATCTATCTCTATAGATCTTTATGCCTAATATGTAAGCAGCTTCACCGAGGTCTTTCATTGAAAAACTCTTATTCAAGTATCCCTTTATGCTGTCCAGAAATTCTATATTATTTCCAATCAGTAATATGCCATCCACATATAATATCAGAAATGCTACAGAGCTCCCACTCACTTTCTTGTAAATACAGGCTTCTCCGAAAGTCTGTATAAAACCAAATGCTTTGATCACACTATCAAAGCGTTTATTCCAACTCCGAGAGGCTTGCACGAGTCCATAAATGGATCGCTGGAGCTTGCACACTTTATTAGCTCCCTTTGGATCGACAAAACCTTCCGGTTGCATCATATACAACTCTTCTTCCAGAAATCCATTCAGGAATGCAGTTTTGACATCCATCTGCCAAATTTCATAATCATAAAATGCGGCAATTGCTAACATGATTCGGACAGACTTAAGCATCGCTACGGGTGAGAAGGTCTCATCGTAGTCAACTCCTTGAACTTGTCGAAAACCTTTTGCGACAAGTCAAGCTTTGTAGACAGTAATATTACCGTCAGTGTCAGTCTTCTTCTTGAAGATCCATTTATTCTCAATTGCTTGCCGATCATCGGGCAAGTCAACCAAAGTCCATACTTTTTTCTCATACATGGATCCCATCTCAGATTTCATGGCTTCAAGCCATTTTGCGGAATCTGGGCTCACCATCGCTTCTTCATAGTTCGTAGGTTCATCATGATCTAGCAGCATGATTTCCAGAACAGGATTACCGTACTACTCTGGCACGGATCTCACTCTGGTTGATCTACGAGGTTCAGTAGTATCTTGTCCTGAAGTTTCATGATCAGTATCATTAGCTTCCTCACTAATTGGGGTAGGTGTCGCAGAAACAGTTTTCTGTGATGTACTAATTTCCAATAAGGGAGTAGGTACAGTTACCTCATCAAGTTCTACTTTCCTCCCACTCACATCTTTCGAGAGAAACTCTTTCTCCAGAAAGTTTCTGAATTTAGCAACAAAAGTCTTGCCTTCGGATCTGTGGTAGAAGGTGTATCCAATAGTTTCCTTTGGATATCCTATGAAGACACATTTCTCCGATTTGGGTTCGAGCTTATCAGGTTGAAGCTTTTTCACATAAGCATCGCAGCCCCAAACTTTCAGAAACGACAACTTTGGTTTCTTGCCAAACCATAGTTCATAAGGCGTCGTCTCAACAGATTTTGATGGTGCCCTATTTAACGTGAATGCGTCCGTCTCTAAAGCATAACCCTAAAATGATAGCGGTAAATCAGTAAGAGACATCATAGATCGCACCATATCTAGTTAAGTACGATTACGACGTTCGGACACGCCATTACGCTGTGGTGTTCCGGGTGGCGTGAGTTGCGAAACTATTCCGCATTGTTTCAAATGTACACCAAACTCGTAACTCAAATATTCTCCTCCACGATCAGATCGTAGAAACTTTATTTTCTTGTTACGATGATTTTCAACTTCACTCTGAAATTCTTTGAACTTTTCAAATATTTCAGACTTATGTTTCATTAAGCAGATATACCCATATCTGCTTAAGTCATCTGTGAAGGTGAGAAAATAACGATATCCGCCACGAGCCTCAATATTCATTGGACCACATACATCTGTATGTATGATTTCCAACAAATCTGTTGCTCTCTCCATAGTACCGGAGAACGATGTTTTAGTCATCTTGCCCATGAGGCACGGTTCGCAAGTACCAAGTGATTCATAATCAAGTGGTTCCAAAAGTCCATCAGTATGGAGTTTCTTCATGCGCTTTACACCGATATGACCTAAACGGCAGTGCCACAAATAAGTTGCACCATCATTATCAACTCTGCATCTTTTGGCTTCAACATTATGAATATGTGTGTCACTACTATCGAGATTCAATAAAAATAGACCACTCTTCAAGGTTGCATGACCATAAAAGATATTACTCATATAAATAGAACAACCATTATTCTCTGATTTAAATAAATAACCGTCTCGCATCAAACAAGATCCAGATATAATGTTCATGCTCAACGCTGGCACCAAATAACAATTATTTAGGTCTAATACTAATCCCGAAGGTGGATGTAGAGGTAGCGTGCCGACCGCGATCACATCGACTTTGGAACCGTTTCCCACGCGCATCGTCACCTCGTCCTTAGCCAATCTTCGCTTAATCTGTAGTCCCTGTTTCGAGTTGCAAATATTAGCAACAGAACCAGTATCAAATACCCAGGTGCTACTGCGAGCATTAGTAAGGTACACATCAATAACATGTATATCACATATACCTTTGTTCACCTTTCCATCCTTCTTATCCGCCAAATACTTGGGGCAGTTCCACTTCCAGTGACCAGTCTGCTTGCAGTAGAAGCACTCAGTTTTAGGCTTAGGTCCAGACTTGGGTTTCTTCTCTTGAGCAGCAACTTGCTTGCTGTTCTTCTTGAAGTTCCCCTTCTTCTTCCCTTTGCCCTTTTTCTTGAAACTAGTGGTCTTGTTGACCATCAACACTTGATGCTCCTTTTTTTGATTTCCACCTCCGCAGCTTTCAGCATTGCGAAGAGCTCGGGAATAGTCTTATTCATCCCTTGCATATTATAATTCATCACGAAGCTCTTGTAGCTTGGTGGCAGTGATTGGAGAATTCTGTCAATGACGCAATCATCTGGAAGATTAACTCCCATCTGAATCAAGTGATTATTATACCCAGACATTTTGAGTATATGCTCACTGACAGAACTGTTCTCCTCCATCTTGCAGCTATAGAACTTATTGGAGACTTCATATCTCTCAATCCGGCCATTTGCTTGAAATATTAACTTCAACTCCTGGAACATCTCATATGCTCCATGACGTTCAAAACGTCGTTGAAGTCCCGATTCTAAGCCGTAAAGCATGGCACACTGAACTATCGAGTAGTCATCAGCTTTGCTCTGCCAGACATTCATAACATCTGGTGTTGCTCCTGTAGCAGGCCTGGCACCCAGCGGTGCTTCCAGGACGTAATTCTTCTGTACAGCAATGAGGATAATCCTCAAGTTACGGACCCAGTCCGTGTAATTGCTACCATCATCTTTCAACTTTGCTTTCTCAAGGAACGCATTAAAATTCAACGGAACAACAGCACGGGCCATCTATCTACAATCAAACATACATGAGCAAGATACTATCAGGTACTAAGTTCATGATAAATTTAAGTTCAATTAGTCAAATTACTTAAAGAACTCCCACTTAGATAGACATCCCTCTAATCCTCTAAGTGATCACGTGATCCAAATCAACTAAACCATGTCCGATCATCACGTGAGATGGAGTAGTTTCATTGGTGAACATCACTATGTTGATCATATCTACTATATGATTCACGCTCGACCTTTCGGTCTTCGTGTTCCGAGGCCATATCTGTATATGCTTGGCTCGTCAAGTATAACCTGAGTATTCCGCGTGTGCAACTGTTTTGCACCCGTTGTATTTGAACGTAGAGCCTATCACACCCGATCATCACGTGGTGTCTCAGCACGAAGAACTTTCGCAACGGTGCATACTCAGGAAGAACACTTCTTGATAATTTAGTGAGAGATCATCTTATAATGCTACCGTCAATCAAAGCAAGATAAGATGCACAAAAGATAAACATCACATGCAATCAATATAAGTGATATGATATGGCCATCATCATCTTGTGCCTGTGATCTCCATCTCCGAAGCACCGTCATGATCACCATCATCATCGGCGCGACACCTTGATCTCCATCGCAGCATCGTTGTCGTCTCGCCAATTTTATGCTTCCACGACTATCGCTACCGCTTAGTGATAAAGTAAAGCATTACAGCGCGATTGCATTGCATACAATAAAGCGACAACTATATGGCTCCTGCCAGTTGCCGATAGCTCGGTTACAAAACATGATCATCTCATACAATAAAATTTAGCATCATGTCTTGACCATATCACATCACAACATGCCCTGCAAAAACAAGTTAGACGTCCTCTACTTTGTTTGTTGCAAGTTTTACGTGGCTGCTACGGGCTTACGCAAGAACCAATCTTACCTACGCATCAAAACCACAACGATAGTTTGTCAAGTTGATGCCGTTTTAACCTTCGCAAGGACCGGGCGTAGCCACACTCGGTTCAACTAAAGTTGGAGAAACAGTCACCCGCAAGCCACCTATGTGCAAAGCACGTCGGGAGTACCGGTCTCGCGTAAGCGTACGCGTAATGTCAGTCCGGGCCGCTTCATCCAACAATACCGCCGAACCAAAGTATGACATGCTGGTAGGCAGTATGACTTATATCACCCACAACTCACTTGTGTTCTACTCGTGCACATAACATCAAACCATAAAACCTAGGCTCGGATGCCACTGTTGGGGAACGTAGTAATTTCAAAATTTTCCTACGCACACGCAAGATCATGGTTATGCATAGCAACGAGGGGAGAGTGTGATCTACGTACCCTTGTAGATCGACAACGGAAGCGTTTGGTTGATGTAGTCGTATGTCTTCACGGCCCGACCGATCAAGCACCGAAACTACGGCACCTCCGAGTTTTAGCACACGTTCAGCTCGATGACGATCCCCGGACTCCGATCCAGCAAAGTGTCGGGGAAGAGTTCCGTCAGCACGACGGCGTGGTGACGATCTTGATGTACTACTGTCGCAGGGCTTCGCCTAAGCACCGCTACAATATTATCGAGGACTATGGTGGCAGGGGGCGCCGCACACGGCTAAGAATAAGATCATGTGGATTAACTTGTGTGTCTCTGGGGTTCCCCTGCCTCCGTATATAAAGGATCAAGGGGGGTGCGGCCGGCCTAGGAGAGGCGCGCCAGGAGGAGTCCTACTCCCTCTGGGAGTAGGATTCCCCCCCCCCCCCAATCCTAGTTGGAATAGGATTCGCGGAGGGGGGAAAAGAGAGAGGGGGGCCGGCCCCCTCTCCTTGTCCTATTCGGACCAAGGGAGGGGAGGGGCGCGTGGCCCATCTTGGGCTGCCCCTTCTCTTTTCTACTAAGGCCCACTAAGGCCCATATAGCTCCCGGGGGGTTCCGGTAACCTCCCGGTACTCCGGTAAAATCCCGATTTCACCCGGAACACTTCCGATATCCAAACATAGGCTTCCAATATATCAATCTTTATGTCTCGACCATTTCGAGACTCCTCGTCATGTCCGTGATCACATCCGGGACTCCAAACAACCTTCGGTACATCAAAATTCATAAACTCATAATATAACTGTCATCGTAACCTTAAGCGTGCGGACCCTACGGGTTCGAGAACAATGTAGACATGACCGAGACACGTCTCCGGTTAATAACCAATAGCGGGACCTGGATGCCCATATTGGCTCCTACATATTCTACGAAGATCTTTATCGGTCAGACCGCATAACAACATACGTTGTTCCCTTTGTCATCGGTATGTTACTTGCCCGAGATTCGATCGTCGGTATCCAATACCTAGTTCAATCTCATTACCGGCAAGTCTCTTTACTCGTTCCGTAATACATCATCTCGCAACTAACTCATTAGTTGCATTTCTTGCAAGGCTTAAGTGATGTGCATTACCGAGAGGGCCCAGAGATACCTCTCCGATGATCGGAGTGACAAATCCTAATCTCGAAATACGTCAACCCAACATGTACCTTTGGAGACACCTGTAGAGCACCTTTATAATCACCCAGTTACGTTGTGACGTTTGGTAGCACACAAAGTGTTCCTCCGGCAAACGGGAATTACATAATCTCATAGTCATAGGAACATGTATAAGTCATGAAGAAAGCAATAGCAACATACTAAACGATCGGGTGCTAAGCTAATGGAATGGGTCATGTCAATCAGATCATTCAACTAATGATGTGATCCCGTTAATCAAATGACAACTCTTTGTCCATGGTTAGGAAACATAACCATCTTTGATTAACGGGCTAGTCAAGTAGAGGCATACTAGTGACACTCTGTTTGTCTATGTATTCACACATGTATTATGTTTCCGGTTAATACAATTCTAGCATGAATAATAAACCTTTATCATGATATAAGGAAATAAATAATAACTTTATTATTGCCTCTAGGGCATATTTCCTTCAGTACCCGTAGGTCTATGGTGAACTACTCACGCATCATCGGTGGAGCACCAATGAGGATGATGAACCCCACTGTGATCGTGTTTCCCTCCGGCAAGGTGCCGAAATAGGGCTCTAGATTGGATCTCGTGGTTCTGGTACATACGGTGGCTAGAATTGTTTTTCATCGACTCCCCTAGGGTTTCTGGAATTTCTGGGAGTTTATGGAGCTGATAGGCAGTGGAAAGAAGCTCCGTGGGCCCCATGATCCACCAGGGCACGCCTGGGCTCTCTGGCGCGCACCGGTGTCTCCTGGGCCCCACGGGCCTCCCCCGGGCACTTAGTTGCCTCCGAAGTTGCCTTCGGGTCCAAAAAAATCTCCAAAAAGTTTCGCTGCATTTGGACTCCGTTTGATATGGATATTCCGCGAAGTAAAAAACAAGCAAAAAACAGCAACTAGCACTGTGCACTAGGTCAATAGGTTAGTCTCAAAAAATGATATAAAGTTGCTATAAAATAAAGATAAAACATTCAAGAATAATAATATAACAGCATGGAACAATCAAAAATTATAGATACATTAAAGACGTATCAGCATCCCCAAGCTTAATTCCTACTCGTGCTCGAGTAGGTAAATGATAAAAAAAGAATTTTTGATGTGGAATGTTGCCGAACATGTTCATCACATATTCTTCTCTTTAGTAGCATGGACATTTGGACTTTTTCGATGGTTCAAAGCAATAGTCTATATTTGACATGAAAACTTCAATACTCAAGCATATCAACAAGCAACCATGTCTTTCAAAATATCAACACTAAAGAAAGTTATCACTGGCCCATCATGCTCAATCATTGATCCATTCATGAAGCACACTCAAATATTAACTACATCCAATGCACAAGTATGATCATAGAGCTCCCTAGTTGGTGCTTTGTAAAAGAAAATGAAGACTCAAAATAGAAATAGAAATTGCATAAAGTAAATAGATAGGCCCTTCACAGAGGGGGAGCAGAGATTTGTAGAAGTGTCAGAGCTCAAAGATTAAATTGAGAGATAAAAATATTTTGGGCGGCATATTTTTCCCGTCAATGAAAACGACCGAGTAGTTTCCAATACTTTCCATGCTAGATACATTATAGGCGGTTCTCAAACATAAAATAAAGTTTATTTCTTTTTCCATCATTCTTTCGTAATCCATGGCTAGCGGTATCATTGGGGTAAGGGGTGAGGAGTTTTAGTCCCATGGCGCTAGGTGTGGGAAAAGATGACCACCATATAAGGTGACTGCTTGCATTGCTTTAGAATCACTACAAGCACACACAGGTATGAAGAGTATTGCACCACTTGCAAATAGCATGTGTGCTCATGTGAAATTTCATGGCTTAGACTTTAATGAAGAAAGCTTTTATACTTCACTAACATTTTTGAATGGTACAAAAAGTTTTGAAAATTTGTGTGAAGAAAGGTTTTACACTTCATTAACATTTTTTTTAATATGTGATGAACATTTGAATTTAAGCTTCTTTTTGAAATATACAAAAATAAACAAAAGTAAAAATTAAAAATAAACAAAACTAATACACATATATTAATGGGCCAGTCACCTGCATGCAATTGTTGAGACGAGGAACTAGTCTATCTCAAAAGTGCATAAAAAGGTTTTTCTTTCAATAGGCGAGATACAGACACACCACAAATGGTATATATCGCCCATGCAAATCACCCACAGGCGCGACGACTTTGGCCAGACCATTAGGCGGTAGAATATAAATGGCAGAGTCGGTTCTAATACGCTTCTGAAACCTTCCGCCCGGTTTGGGAAGTTTTATGAAGGTTATCTCTTTCCTTTTTTCTGTTTTTGTACACCATTTTATGTTTCCTTTTTAATTTTTTATTGTTTGTTCTTTTTTATTTTTATTTTTCTTTTTTACTTTTAAAATTTGTGAACAATATACGCACATTTTTTGAATTCACAAAAAAATCAAAAAATTATCCACCATTTTTTAAATTTCGTGAACTATTTTTGAATTGGCAAAATATCATATTCATTGACCTTTATTAATTCAATATATGTTTTTCTAACTTGTGAATATTGTATCAAATATGTGAATACTTATCAAATTCTTCAATTATTTTTTGAATTTAATAATTTATTTTAGATATTCTATCATGTTTTTCAAATTCATGAACATTTTCTGACTTCATGAATATTTATATAATCTGTGGGTTTTTTCAAAATTGGCGAATTCTTAAAAATTCGCCATAATGTACTAAATTTGTAAGGTTTTCTAAATTCTGGAACAATTTTTTAATCCCTGGGTATTTTTCAAATTTGCATCTTTTTTTAATTCGTGCATTTTTTTTTCAATTCGTGATCACTTTCAAATTCGTGATTGGACAATTTTTAAAATTTCTGAGCACTTTTTGGTATACATGATTTTTTTTAATCCAAAATAAAAATAAAGTGGAAAAGTTGGAAGAAAAAACCAGTGCAACTCGCCTGTGTGCTTGCTCCTGTTGTCTTTCTATGGTTCAAAAAAAAACTCGCTAGGCTGGCTCCTGGTCGGCCTAGTAATCAAGTAGAAAGTGTATATCCCCACATGTTCCAGTGATTTTGACTTCAAACATCAGCAGAGTATATGCAAGGTGACAACCAAATTTCGGGTTATAGTTGACTAGGCTGCACCACATCTTCATCGCCAATTATGGCGTGTTTGATCCGGATTTATTCGAATCTTCCTTCTATAGAGTCCATGTGGCTTAGGGCGTAAACTAGCCTAGGTGACCTTGGGTCGGCCTACTTGGGCCGACAACCAGAGAGGTGGGGCACCCTGAGCCCTAACAACACTTCCACGTGTATTTTTATATATTGTTTGGTTTGTATTTACTCTTTCAGAAGATCTACTTTCTGATCTAAGTCGCTATATTTCAATCAATTAAATCAACCAAAGATGAGATGGTGATAGTTTTTGGAGTTGTCCCTTTGATAACGACATACATTTCCATTATGATACAACATGTCTTGACACGCAACAATGCGCCAATACCAAACACATCAAGTGGCGGGTTTACATCCCCTCGTGTTCCTTTTGACTGAAAAGATCAGTAGAGTATCTGCAGGGTGATAACCAAACTCAGGGTTCTCGACTCCAACACCTCTCCATCTTCAATTATGGCGTGTTTGATATGAATTTATTTGAATCGTTCGTGTACCAACTCTATTGAAAGGCACCTATGCACCAACTTAATTACCATTACTTCTCTTCTAGTTTATCAAGCATGCATGTATTTCTTGATCTTTTGTTTGGAAAAAAATTGAGTTATATGCCATGAAAAAATAAACCTTATTGTGAAATCTAGTTATTTTTTGTGATATATAAAACGAGTTCTGTTGGTTAAATTGACGATCTAGAAATATGTGCATGAAATACATGTAATTCGAGTTTCACATTAAAAGAAAAAAATTCCGTCCCTAACAAAGACCTGTGTGTGGAATATATTCAATATATGTCGGTAAAAGAAGAGTGTACATAGATTGTATCAATGATTTTATTGAGTGGGCCTCAATTGTAAAAGCTTGAGTTAGAAGTTCATATGTGTCAAACACAAAAGGTTAAGTTATGATAAGTAGAAGTCGTCAAGAGTGGATTTGTAAAACAAATCAAGAATTTTTTGGCGACACAATTTGCATATAAGTTCAATCCTGGCATGTATTGAGATTATAACCAACATTAGACACGAGCACAATGACTAAGTACACTAATTTAATCCTTAAAAATGAGGACATAATTGAATTCATTGTTTTCTTTATTTTTTCATTAGAAGATCCATTTTTTATTTTAAATATCTATATTTCAATCAGTTAAGTCAATCAAATATGACACATAACCTTCTGGCTGTGACCCAAGACGTCTCGACACATGCATAATGACGCGCCAATACCAAACACATCAAATGGCAAGGCTAAATCCCATATGTTCCTATGTTTTTGACTGAAAACATCAGTAGAGTATCTTCGGGGCAACAATCAAACTCGGGGTTCTCGGCTCCACCACGTCTCCATCGTCTATTCTTGCATGTTTGATCTTGAATCTCTCATGCACCAACTCTATTTGAAAGGCGCCCATGCACCAACTAAATTACTATTTCTTCTTTTCCTGTTTATAAGGCATGCGCATATTTCCTTATGGCATGTTTGATCCAAGTTTATTTGAATCTCTCGCGCACCAATAAAAGGATGCTTTAGGTATACCTATTTACACTGTTCAATTGGTTCGATGCCATCCGTATGTGATTGACTGATCAAGAATGGAAATTCCTTGTTATTAGAAATTTGTATGGTGGTGCTTCTTTAGGTTGTGCCTGTAGAATGTTCCAGTGCCAATAATCGGTATACTTTGTAATGGTGATTCCTAATTTGGTCTTAAATTTCTAAGTATTAGCTACATTTTACTTCAGCGGTAATGCAGGTACGCAAAGGAAGAATTATTGGCTATGGATGATTACTATGAGGGTGTCTAATTATGAGTTGTGTAGGTTTCTAAAGCTACATGGGTTGTTCCAGCTTGTGATGGTTAAATTGTGTAGGAAATGGCAGTACTAGATTAGTTGTTCTAGCTTCTTTAAGTTAACCAATTGAAGGGTTTTTTGCGGGAGAATTGAAGGTAATTTGTGTTGGGTTTCGTAGTAATTTCAAAAAATTTCCTACGCACACGCAAGATCATGTGATGCATAGCAACGAGAGGGGAGAGTGTTGTCTACGTACCCACGCAGACCGACTGCGGAAGCGTTGACACGACGTAGAGGAAGTAGTCCTACGTCTTCACGATCCAACCGATCAAGCACCGAAACTACGGCACCTCCGAGTTCGAGCACACGTTCAGCTCGATGACGATCCCCGGACTCCGATCCAGCAAAGTGTCGGGGAAGAGTTCCGTCAGCACGATGGCGTGGTGATGATCTTGATGTACTACAGCAGCAGGGCTTCGCCTAAACTCCGCTACAGTATTATCGAGGAATATGGTGGTTGGGGCGCCGCACACGGCTAAGGAATAGATCACGTGGATCAACTTGTGTATTTCTGGGGTGCCTCTGCCTCAGTATATAAAGGAGCCAAGGGGGAGGGGGGCGCCGGCCAGGAGGAGGGCGCAGGAGGAGTCCTACTCCTTCCGGGAGTAGGACTCCCCCCCCC
>NC_041384.1:20473234-20575592 GCF_002162155.2 Triticum dicoccoides
AAAAAAAAACTCGCTAGGCTGGCTCCTGGTCGGCCTAGTAATCAAGTAGAAAGTGTATATCCCCACATGTTCCAGTGATTTTGACTTCAAACATCAGCAGAGTATATGCAAGGTGACAACCAAATTTCGGGTTATAGTTGACTAGGCTGCACCACATCTTCATCGCCAATTATGGCGTGTTTGATCCGGATTTATTCGAATCTTCCTTCTATAGAGTCCATGTGGCTTAGGGCGTAAACTAGCCTAGGTGACCTCGGGTCGGCCTACTTGGGCCGACAACCAGAGAGGTGGGGCACCCTGAGCCCTAACAACACTTCCACGTGTATTTTTATATATTGTTTGGTTTGTATTTACTCTTTCAGAAGATCTACTTTCTGATCTAAGTCGCTATATTTCAATCAATTAAATCAACCAAAGATGAGATGGTGATAGTTTTTGGAGTTGTCCCTTTGATAACGACATACATCTCCATTATGATACAACATGTCTTGACACGCAACAATGCGCCAATACCAAACACATCAAGTGGCGGGTTTACATCCCCTCGTGTTCCTTTTGACTGAAAAGATCAGTAGAGTATCTGCAGGGTGATAACCAAACTCAGGGTTCTCGACTCCAACACCTCTCCATCTTCAATTATGGCGTGTTTGATATGAATTTATTTGAATCGTTCGTGTACCAACTCTATTGAAAGGCACCTATGCACCAACTTAATTACCATTACTTCTCTTCTAGTTTATCAAGCATGCATGTTTCTTGATCTTTTGTTTGGAAAAAAATTGAGTTATATGCCATGAAAAAATAAACATTATTGTGAAATCTAGTTATTTTTTGTGATATATAAAACGAGTTCTGTTGGTTAAATTGACGATCTAGAAATATGTGCATGAAATACATGTAATTCGAGTTTCACATTAAAAGAAAAAAATTCCGTCCCTAACAAAGACCTGTGTGTGGAATATAATCAATATATGTCGGTAAAAGGAGAGTGTACATAGATTGTATCAATGATTTTATTGAGTGGGCCTCAATTGTAAAAGCTTGAGTTAGAAGTTCATATGTGTCAAACACAAAAGGTTAAGTTATGATAAGTAGAAGTCGTCAAGAGTGGATTTGTAAAACAAATCAAGAATTTTTTGGCGACACAATTTGCATATAAGTTCAATCCTGGCATGTATTGAGATTATAACCAACATTAGACACGAGCACAATGACTAAGTACACTAATTTAATCCTTAAAAAATGAGGACATAATTGAATTCATTGTTTTCTTTATTTTTTCATTAGAAGATCCATTTTTTATTTTAAATATCTATATTTCAATCAGTTAAGTCAATCAAATATGACACATAACCTTCTGGCTGTGACCCAAGACGTCTCGACACATGCATAATGACGCGCCAATACCAAACACATCAAATGGCAAGGCTAAATCCCATATGTTCCTATGTTTTTGACTGAAAACATCAGTAGAGTATCTTCGGGGCAACAATCAAACTCGGGGTTCTCGGCTCCACCACGTCTCCATCGTCTATTCTTGCATGTTTGATCTTGAATCTCTCATGCACCAACTCTATTTGAAAGGCGCCCATGCACCAACTAAATTACTATTTCTTCTTTTCCTGTTTATAAGGCATGCGCATATTTCCTTATGGCATGTTTGATCCAAGTTTATTTGAAGCTCTCGCGCACCAATAAAAGGATGCTTTAGGTATACCTATTTACACTGTTCAATTGGTTCGATGCCATCCGTATGTGATTGACTGATCAAGAATGGAAATATTCCTTGTTATTAGAAATTTGTATGGTGGTGCTTCTTTAGGTTGTGCCTGTAGAATGTTCCAGTGCCAATAATCGGTATACTTTGTAACGGTGATTCCTAATTTGGTCTTAACTTTCTAAGTATTAGCTACATTTTACTTCAGCGGTAATGCAGGTACGCAAAGGAAGAATTATTGGCTATGGATGATTACTATGAGGGTGTCTAATTATGAGTTGTGTAGGTTTCTTAAGCTACATGGGTTGTTCTAGCTTGTGATGGTTAAATTGTGTAGGCAATGGCAGTACTAGATTAGTTGTTCTAGCTTCTTTAAGTTAACCAATTGAAGGGTTTTTTGCGAGAGAATTGAAGGTAATTTGTGTTGGTTTTCGTAGTAATTTCAAAAAAATTCCTATGCACACGCAAGATCATGTGATGCATAGCAACGAGAGGGGAGAGTGTTGTCTACGTACCCACGCAGACCGACTGCGGAAGCGTTGACACGACGTAGAGGAAGTAGTCCTACGTCTTCACGATCCAACCGATCAAGCACCGAAACTACGGCACCTCCGAGTTCGAGCACACGTTCAGCTCGATGACGATCCCCGGACTCCGATCCAGCAAAGTGTCGGGGAAGAGTTCCGTCAGGACGACGGCGTGGTGATGATCTTGATGTACTACAGCAGCAGGGCTTCGCCTAAACTCCGTTACAGTATTATCGAGGAATATGGTGGTTGGGGCGCCGCACACGGCTAAGGAATAGATCACGTGGATCAACTTGTGTATTTCTGGGGTGCCTCTGCCTCAGTATATAAAGGAGCCAAGGGGGAGGGGGGCGCCGGCCAGGAGGAGGGCGCAGGAGGAGTCCTACTCCTTCCGGGAGTAGGACTCCCCCCCCCCCCAATCCTAGTTGGACTAGGATTCCCCGAGGGGGAAAGAGGGAGAGGGGGGCCGGCCACCTCTCCTAGTCCTAATAGGACTAGGGGAGGGGGGAGGTGCGCAGCCACCTTGGGCTGCCCCTTTCTCCTTTCCACTAAAGCCCATTAAGGCCCATATGGCTCCCGGGGGGTTCCGGTAACCTCCTGGTACTCCGGTAAAATCCCGATTTCACCCGGAACACTTCCGATATCCAAACATAGGCTTCCAATATATCAATCTTTACGTCTCGACCATTTCGAGACTCCTCGTCATGTCCGTGATCACATCCGGGACTCCGAACAACCTTCGGTACATCAAAATTCATAAACTCATAATATAACTGTCATCGTAACCTTAAGCGTGCGGACCCTACGGGTTCGAGAACAATGTAGACATGACCGAGACATGTCTCCGGTCAATAACCAATAGCGGGACCTGGATGCCCATATTGGCTCCTACATATTCTACGAAGATCTTTATCGGTCAGACCGCATAACAACATACGTTGTTCCCTTTGTCATCGGTATGTTACTTGCCCGAGATTCGATCATCGGTATCCAATACCTAGTTCAATCTCGTTACCGGCAAGTCTCTTTACTCGTTCCGTAATACATCATCTTGCAACTAACTCATTAGTTGCATTGCTTGCAAGGCTTAAGTGATGTGCATTACCGAGAGGGCCCAAAGATACCTCTCTGACGATCAGAGTGACAAATCCTAATCTCGAAATACGTCAACCCAACATGTACCTTTGGAGACACCTGTAGAGCACCTTTATAACCACCCAGTTACGTTGTGACGTTTGGTAGCACAAAGTGTTCCTCCGACACACAGGAGTTACATAATCTCATAGTCATAGGAACATGTATAAGTCATGAAGAAAGCAATAGCAACATACTAAACGGTTGGGTGCTAAGCTAATGGAATGGGTCATGTCAATCAGATCATTCAACTAATGATGTGATCCCGTTAATCAAATGACAACTCTTTGTCCATGGTTAGGAAACATAACCATCTTTGATTAACGGGCTAGTCAAGTAGAGGCATACTAGTGACACTCTGTTTGTCTATGTATTCACACATGTATTATGTTTCCGGTTAATACAATTCTAGCATGAATAATAAACCTTTATCATGATATAAGGAAATAAATAATAACTTTATTATTGCCTCTAGGGCATATTTCCTTCAATACCCGTAGGTCTATGGTGAACTACTCACGCATCATCGGTGGAGCACCAATGAGGATGATGAACCCCACTGTGATCGTGTTTCCCTCCGGCAAGGTGCCGAAATAGGGCTCTAGATTGGATCTCGTGGTTCTGGTACATACGGTGGCTAGAATTGTTTTTCATCGACTCCCCTAGGGTTTCTGGAATTTCTGGGAATTTATGGAGCTGATAGGCAGTGGAAAGAAGCTCCATGGGCCCCATGATCCACCAGGGCACGCCTGGGCTCTCTGGCGCGCCCCGGTGTCTCGTGGGCCCCACAGGCCTCCCCCGGGCACTTAGTTGCCTCCGAAGTTGCCTTCGGGTCCAAAAAAATCTCCAAAAAGTTTCGCTGCATTTGGACTCCGTTTGATATGGATATTCCGCGAAGTAAAAAACAAGCAAAAAACAGCAGCTAGCACTGTGCACTATGTCAATAGGTTAGTCTCAAAAAATGATATAAAGTTGCTATAAAATAAAGATAAAACATTCAAGAATAATAATATAACAGCATGGAACAATCAAAAATTATAGATACATTAAAGACGTATCAACATCCCCAAGCTTAATTCCTACTCGTGCTCGAGTAGGTAAATGATAAAAAAAGAATTTTTGATGTGGAATGTTGCCGAACATGTTCATCACATATTCTTCTCTTTAGTAGCATGGACATTTGGACTTTTTCGATGGTTCAAAGCAATAGTCTATATTTGACATGAAAACTTCAATACTCAAGCATATCAACAAGCAACCATGTCTTTCAAAATATCAACACTAAAGAAAGTTATCACTGGCCCATCATGCTCAATCATTGATCCATTCATGAAGCACACTCAAATATTAACTACATCCAATGCACAAGTATGATCATAGAGCTCCCTAGTTGGTGCTTTGTAAAAGAAAATGAAGACTCAAAATAGAAATAGAAATTGCATAAAGTAAATAGATAGGCCCTTCACAGAGGGGGAGCAGAGATTTGTAGAAGTGTCAGAGCTCAAAGATTAAATTGAGAGATAAAAATATTTTGGGCGGCATATTTTTCCCGTCAATGAAAACGACCGAGTAGTTTCCAATACTTTCCATGCTAGATACATTATAGGCGGTTCTCAAACATAAAATAAAGTTTATTTCTTTTTCCATCATTCTTTCGTAATCCATGGCTAGCGGTATCATTGGGGTAAGGGGTGAGGAGTTTTAGTCCCATGGCGCTAGGTGTGGGAAAAGATGACCACCATATAAGGTGACTGCTTGCATTGCTTTAGAATCACTACAAGCACACACAGGTATGAAGAGTATTGCACCACTTGCAAATAGCACGTGTGCTCATGTGAAATTTCATGGCTTAGACTTTAATGAAGAAAGCTTTTATACTTCACTAACATTTTTGAATGGTACAAAAAGTTTTGAAAATTTGTGTGAAGAAAGGTTTTACACTTCATTAACATTTTTTTTAATATGTGATGAACATTTGAATTTAAGCTTCTTTTTGAAATATACAAAAATAAACAAAAGTAAAAATTAAAAATAAACAAAACTAATACACATATATTAATGGGCCAGTCACCTGCATGCAATTGTTGAGACGAGGAACTAGTCTATCTCAAAAGTGCATAAAAAGGTTTTTCTTTCAATAGGCGAGATACAGACACACCACAAATGATATATATCGCCCATGCAAATCACCCACAGGCGCGACGACTTTGGCCAGACCATTAGGCGGTAGAATATAAATGGCAGAGTCGGTTCTAATACGCTTCTGAAACCTTCCGCCCGGTTTGGGAAGTTTTATGAAGGTTATCTCTTTCCTTTTTTCTGTTTTTGTACACTATTTTATATTTCCTTTTTAATTTTTTATTGTTTGTTCTTTTTTATTTTTATTTTTCTTTTTTCCTTTTAAAATTTGTGAACAATATACGCACATTTTTTGAATTCACAAAAAAATCAAAAACTTATCCACCATTTTTTAAATTTCGTGAACTATTTTTGAATTGGCAAAATATCATATTCATTGACCTTTATTAATTCAATATATGTTTTTCTAACTTGTGAACATTGTATCAAATATGTGAATACTTATCAAATTCTTCAATTATTTTTTGAATTTAATGATTTATTTTAGATATTCTATCATGTTTTTCAAATTCATGAACATTTTCTGACTTCATGAATATTTATATAATCTGTGGGTTTTTTCAAAATTGGCGAATTCTTAAAAATTCGCCATAATGTACTAAATTTGTAAGGTTTTCTAAATTCTGGAACAATTTTTTAATCCCTGGGTATTTTTCAAATTTGCATCTTTTTTAATTCGTGCATTTTTCTTCAATTCGTGATCACTTTCAAATTCGTGATTGGACAATTTTTAAAATTTCTGAGCATTTTTTGGTATACATGATTTTTTTAATCCAAAATAAAAATAAAGTGGAAAAGTTGGAAGAAAAAACCAGTGCAACTCGCCTGTGTGCTTGCTCCTGTTGTCTTTCTATGGTTCAAAAAAAAACTCGCTAGGCTGGCTCCTGGTCGGCCTAGTAATCAAGTAGAAAGTGTATATCCCCACATGTTCCAGTGATTTTGACTTCAAACATCAGCAGAGTATATGCAAGGTGACAACCAAATTTCGGGTTATAGTTGACTAGGCTGCACCACATCTTCATCGCCAATTATGGCGTGTTTGATCCGGATTTATTCGAATCTTCCTTCTATAGAGTCCATGTGGCTTAGGGCGTAAACTAGCCTAGGTGACCTCGGGTCGGCCTACTTGGGCCGACAACCAGAGAGGTGGGGCACCCTGAGCCCTAACAACACTTCCACGTGTATTTTTATATATTGTTTGGTTTGTATTTACTCTTTCAGAAGATCTACTTTCTGATCTAAGTCGCTATATTTCAATCAATTAAATCAACCAAAGATGAGATGGTGATAGTTTTTGGAGTTGTCCCTTTGATAACGACATACATCTCCATTATGATACAACATGTCTTGACACGCAACAATGCGCCAATACCAAACACATCAAGTGGCGGGTTTACATCCCCTCGTGTTCCTTTTGACTGAAAAGATCAGTAGAGTATCTGCAGGGTGATAACCAAACTCAGGGTTCTCGACTCCAACACCTCTCCATCTTCAATTATGGCGTGTTTGATATGAATTTATTTGAATCGTTCGTGTACCAACTCTATTGAAAGGCACCTATGCACCAACTTAATTACCATTACTTCTCTTCTAGTTTATCAAGCATGCATGTTTCTTGATCTTTTGTTTGGAAAAAAATTGAGTTATATGCCATGAAAAAATAAACATTATTGTGAAATCTAGTTATTTTTTGTGATATATAAAACGAGTTCTGTTGGTTAAATTGACGATCTAGAAATATGTGCATGAAATACATGTAATTCGAGTTTCACATTAAAAGAAAAAAATTCCGTCCCTAACAAAGACCTGTGTGTGGAATATAATCAATATATGTCGGTAAAAGGAGAGTGTACATAGATTGTATCAATGATTTTATTGAGTGGGCCTCAATTGTAAAAGCTTGAGTTAGAAGTTCATATGTGTCAAACACAAAAGGTTAAGTTATGATAAGTAGAAGTCGTCAAGAGTGGATTTGTAAAACAAATCAAGAATTTTTTGGCGACACAATTTGCATATAAGTTCAATCCTGGCATGTATTGAGATTATAACCAACATTAGACACGAGCACAATGACTAAGTACACTAATTTAATCCTTAAAAAATGAGGACATAATTGAATTCATTGTTTTCTTTATTTTTTCATTAGAAGATCCATTTTTTATTTTAAATATCTATATTTCAATCAGTTAAGTCAATCAAATATGACACATAACCTTCTGGCTGTGACCCAAGACGTCTCGACACATGCATAATGACGCGCCAATACCAAACACATCAAATGGCAAGGCTAAATCCCATATGTTCCTATGTTTTTGACTGAAAACATCAGTAGAGTATCTTCGGGGCAACAATCAAACTCGGGGTTCTCGGCTCCACCACGTCTCCATCGTCTATTCTTGCATGTTTGATCTTGAATCTCTCATGCACCAACTCTATTTGAAAGGCGCCCATGCACCAACTAAATTACTATTTCTTCTTTTCCTGTTTATAAGGCATGCGCATATTTCCTTATGGAATGTTTGATCCAAGTTTATTTGAAGCTCTCGCGCACCAATAAAAGGATGCTTTAGGTATACCTATTTACACTGTTCAATTGGTTCGATGCCATCCGTATGTGATTGACTGACCAAGAATGGAAATATTCCTTGTTATTAGAAATTTGTATGGTGGTGCTTCTTTAGGTTGTGCCTGTAGAATGTTCCAGTGCCAATAATCGGTATACTTTGTAACGGTGATTCCTAATTTGGTCTTAACTTTCTAAGTATTAGCTACATTTTACTTCAGCGGTAATGCAGGTACGCAAAGGAAGAATTATTGGCTATGGATGATTACTATGAGGGTGTCTAATTATGAGTTGTGTAGGTTTCTTAAGCTACATGGGTTGTTCTAGCTTGTGATGGTTAAATTGTGTAGGCAATGGCAGTACTAGATTAGTTGTTCTAGCTTCTTTAAGTTAACCAATTGAAGGGTTTTTTGCGAGAGAATTGAAGGTAATTTGTGCTGGTTTTCGTAGTAATTTCAAAAAAATTCCTATGCACACGCAAGATCATGTGATGCATAGCAACGAGAGGGGAGAGTGTTCTCTATGTACCCACGCAGACCGACTGCGAAAGCGTTGACACGACGTAGAGGAAGTAGTCGTACGTCTTCACGATCCAACCGATCAAGCACCGAAACTACGACACCTCCGAGTTCGAGCACACGTTCAGCTCGATGACGATCCCCGGACTCCGATCCAGCAAAGTGTCGAGGAAGAGTTCCGTCAGCACGACGGCGTGGTGATGATCTTGATGTACTACAGCAGCAGGGCTTCGCCTAAACTCCGCTACAGTATTATCGAGGAATATGGTGGCTGGGGCGCCGCACACGGCTAAGCAATAGATCACGTGGATCAACTTGTGTATTTCTGGGGTGCCTCTGCCTCAGTATATAAAGGAGCCAAGGGGGAGGGGGGCGCCGGCCAGGAGGAGGGAGCAGGAGGAGTCCTACTCCTTCCGGGAGTAGGACTCCCCCGAGTCCTACTCCTTCCGGGAGTAGGACTCCCCCCCCCAATCCTAGTTGGACTAGGATTCCCCGAGGGGGAAAGAGGGAGAGGGGGGCCGGCCACCTCTCCTAGTCCTAATAGGACTAGGGGAGGGGGGAGGTGCGCAGCCACCTTGGGCTGCCCCTTTCTCCTTTCCACTAAAGCCCATTAAGGCCCATATGGCTCCCGGGGGGTTCCGGTAACCTCCTGGTACTCCGGTAAAATCCCGATTTCACCTGGAACACTTCCGATATCCAAACATAGGCTTCCAATATATCAATCTTTACGTCTCGACCATTTCGAGACTCCTCGTCATGTCCGTGATCACATCCGGTACTCCGAACAACCTTCGGTACATCAAAATTCATAAACTCATAATATAACTGTCATCGTAACCTTAAGCGTGCGGACCCTACGGGTTCGAGAACAATGTAGACATGACCGAGACATGTCTCCGGTCAATAACCAATAGCGGGACCTGGATGCCCATATTGGCTCCTACATATTCTACGAAGATCTTTATCGGTCAGACCGCATAACAACATACGTTGTTCCCTTTGTCATCGGTATGTTACTTGCCCAAGATTCGATCGTCGGTATCCCATACCTAGTTCAATCTCGTTTCCGGCAAGTCTCTTTACTCGTTCCGTAATACATCATCTCGCAACTAACTCATTAGTTGCAATGCTTGCAACGCTTATGTGATGTGCATTACCGAGAGGGCCCAGAGATACCTCTCCGACAATCGGAGTGACAAAACCTAATCTCGAAATACGCCAACCCAACATCTACCTTTGGAGACACCTGTAATGCTCCTTTATAATCACCCAGTTACGTTGTGACGTTTGGTAGCACCCAAAGTGTTCCTCTGGCAAACGGGAGTTGCATAATCTCATAGTTATAGGAACATGTATAAGTCATGAAGAAAGCAATAGCAACATACTAAACGATCGGGTGCTAAGCTAATGGAATGGGTCATGTCAATCAGATCATTCACCTAATGATGTGATCTCGTTAATCAAATAACAACTCTTTGTCCATGGTTAGGAAACATAACCATCTTTGATTAACGAGCTAGTCAAGTAGAGGCATACTAGTGACACTCTGTTTGTCTATGTATTCACACATGTATTATGTTTCCGGTTAATACAATTCTAGCATGAATAATAAACATTTATCATGAAATAAGGAAATAAATAATAACTTTATTATTGCCTCTAGGGCATATTTCCTTCAGTCTCCCACTTGCACTAGAGTCAATAATCTAGATCACATCACCATGTGATTAACATCGATAGTTCACATCATCATGTGATTAACACCCATAGTTCACATCGCCATCTGACCAACACCCAAAGGGTTTACTAGATTCAGTAATCTAGTTCACATCGCTATGTGATTAACACCCAAGGAGTACTAAGGTGTGATCATGTTTTGCTTGTGAGAGAATCTTAGTCAACGGGTCTGCCACATTCAGATCCGCATGTATTTTGCAAATTTCTATGTCAACAATGCTCTGCATGGAGCTACTCTAGCTAATTGCTCCCACTTTCAATATGTATCTAACCGAGACTTAGAGTCATCTAGATTAGTGTCAAAACTTGCATCGGCGTAACCCTTTACGACGAACCCTTTTTTTTCACTTCCATATCGAGAAACATATCCTTATTCCACTAAGGATAATTTTGACCGCTGTCAAGTGATCTACTCCTAGATCACTATCGTACTCCCTTGCCAAACTCAGTGGTAGGGCATACAATAGATCTGGTATACAGCATGTCATACTTTATAGAACCTATGACTGAGGCATAGGCAATGACTTTCATTCTCTTTCTATCTTCTGCCATGGTCGGGCTTTGAGTCTTACTCAACTTCACACCTTGTAACACAGGCAAGAAACCTTTTCTTTGACTGTTCCATTTTGAACTACTTCAAAATCTTGTCAAGGTATGTACTCATTGAAAAAACTTATCAAGTGTCTTGATCTATCTCTATAGATCTTGATACTCAATATGTAAGCAGCTTCACCGAGGTCTTTCTTTGAAAAACTCCTTTCAAACACTTCTTTATGCTTTGCAGAATAATTCTACATTATTTCTGATCAACAATATGTCATTCACATATACTTATCAGAAATGTTGTAGTGCTCCCACTCACTTTCTTGTAAATACAGGCTTCTCCGAAAGTCTGTATAAAACCAAATGCTTTGATCACACTATCAAAGCGTTTATTCCAACTCCGAGAGGCTTGCACCAGTCCATAAATGGATCGCTGGAGCTTGCACACTTTATTAGCTCCCTTTGGATCGACAAAACCTTCTGGTTGCATCATATACAACTATTCTTCCAGAAATCCATTCAGGAATGCAGTTTTGACATCCATTTACCAAATTTCATAATCATAAAATGCGGCAATTGCTAACATGATTCGGACAGACTTAAGCATCGCTACGGGTGAGAAGGTCTCATCGTAGTCAATCCCTTGAACTTGCCGAAAACCTTTTGCGACAAGTCGAGCTTTGTAGACAGTAACATTACCGTCAGCGTCAGTCTTCTTCTTGAAGATCCATTTATTCTCAATTGCTTGCCGATCATCGGGCAAGTCAACCAAAGTCCATACTTTGTTCTCATACATGGATCCCATCTCAGATTTCATGGCTTCAAGCCACTTTGAGGAATCTGGGCTCACCATCGCTTCTTCATAGTTTGTAGGTTCATCATGATCTAGTAGCATGACTTCCAGAACAGGATTACCGTACCACTCTGGTGCGGATCTCGCTCTGGTCGATCTACGAGGTTCAGTAGTATCTTGACCTGAAGTTTCATGATCAACATCATTAGCTTCCTCACTAATTGGTATAGATGTCGCAGAAATAGTTTCCTGTGATGTACTATTTTCCAATAAGGGAGCAGGTATAGTTACCTCGTCAAGTTCTACTTTCCTCCCACTCACTTCTTTCGAGAGAAACTCCTTCTCTAGAAAGACTCCGAATTTAGCAACAAAAGTCTTGCCTTCGGATCTGTGATAGAAGGTGTATCCAATAGTTTCCTTTGGATATCCTATGAAGATTTACTTCTCCGATTTGGGTTCGAGCTTATCATGTTGAAACTTTTTCACATAAGCATCGCAGTCCCAAACTTTAAGAAACGACAACTTTGGTTTCTTGCCAAACCACAGTTCAGATTGTGTCGTCTCAACGGACTTAGATGGTGCTCTTTTAAACGTGAATGCAGCTGTCTTTAATGCATAACCCCAAAACGATAGTGGTAGATCGGTAAGAGACATCATAGATTGCACTATATCCAATAAAGTACGGTTATGACGTTCGGACACACCATTATGCTGTGGTGTTCCATGTGGCATGAGTTTGTGAAACTATTCCACATTGTTTTAATTGAAGACCAAACTCGTAACTCAAATATTTGTCTCCCCGATCAGATCGTAGAAACTTTATTTTCTTGTCACGATGATTTTCCACTTCACTCTGAAATTCTTTGAACTTTTCAAATGTTTCAGACTTATGTTTTATCAAGTAGATATACCCATATCTGCTCAAATCATCTGTGAAGTTCAGAAAATAACGATACTTGCCGTGAGCCTTAACACTCATCGGACCGCATACATCAGTATGTATTATTTCCAATAAGTCAGTTGCTCGCTCCGGAGAACGGAGTCTTAGTCATCTTGCCCAAGAGGCATGGTTCGCAAGCATCAAGTGATTCATAATCAAGTGATTCCAAAATCCCATCAGCATGGAGTTTCTTCATGCGCTTTACACCAATATGACCTAAACGGCAGTGCTACAAATAAGTTGCACTATCATTATTAACTTTGCATCTTTTGGTTTCAATATTATGAATATGTGTATCACTATGATCGAGATCCAATGAACTTGTTTCATTGGGTGTATGACCATCGAAGGTTTTATTCAGGTAAACAGAACAACAGTTATTCTCTGACTTTAATGAATAACCGTATTGCAATAAACATGATCAAATCATATTCATGCTCAACGCAAAAACCAAATAACACTTATTTAGGTTCAACACTAATCCCGAAAGTATAGGGGAGTGTGCGATGATGATCATATCAATCTTGGAACCACTTCCAACACACATCGTCACTTCACCCTTAACTAGTCTCTGTTTATTCTGCAACTGCCGTTTCGAGTTACTAATCTTAGCAACTGAACTAGTATCAAATACTGAGGGGTTGCTATAAACACTAGTAAAGTACACATCAATAACATGTATATCAAATATACTTATGTTCACTTTGCCATCCTTCTTATCTGCCAATCACTTGGGGTAGTTCCGCTTTCAGTGACCAGTCCCTTTGCAGTAGAAACACTTAGTCTTAGGCTTAGGACCAGACTTGGGCTTCTTCACTTGAGCAGCAACTTGCTTGCCGTTCTTCTTGAAGTTCCCCTTCTTCCCTTTGCCCTTTTATTGAAACTAGTGGTCTTGTCTACCATCAACACTTGATGCGCTTTCTTGATTTCTACCTTCATCGATTTCAACATCACGAAGAGCTTGGGAATCACTATAGTCATCCCTTGCATATTATAGTTCATCACGAAGTTCTACTAACTTGGTGATGGTGACTAGAGAATTCTGTCAATCACTATTTTATCTGGAAGATTAACTCCCACTTGATTCAAGCGATTGTAGTACCCAGACAATCTGAGCACATGCTCACTAGTTGAGCGATTCTCCTCCATCTTTTAGCTATAGAACTTGTTGGAGACTTCATATCTCTCAACTCGGGTATTTGCTTGAAATATTAACTTCAATTCCTGGAACATCTCATACGGTCCATGACGTTCAAAACGTGTTTGAAGTCTCGATTCTAAGCCGTTAAGCATGGTGCACTAAACTATCAAGTAGTCATCATATTGAGCTAGCCAAACGTTCATAACGTCTGCATCTGCTCCTGCAATAGGTCTGTCACCTAGCGGTGCATCAAGGACATAATTCTTCAGTGCAGCAATGAGGATAAACCTTAGATCACGGATCCAATCCGCATCCTTGCTACTAACATCTTTCAACACAATTTTTCTCTAGGAACATATCAAAATAAACATATGAAAGCAACAACGCAAGCTATTGATCTACAACATAATTTGCAAAATACTACCAGGACTAAGTTCATGATAAATTTAAGTTCAATTAATCATATTACTTAAGAACTCCCACTTAGATAGACATCCCTCTAATCTTCTAAGTGATTACGTGATCCATATCAACTAAACCATAACCGATCATCACGTGAGATGGAGTAGTTTTCAATGGTGAACATCACTATGTTGATCATATCTACTATATGATTCACGCTCGACCTTTCGGTCTCCGTGTTCCGAGGCCATATCTGCATATGCTAGGCTCGTCAAGTTTAACCTGAGTATTCTGCGTGTGCAAAACTGGCTTGCACCCGTTGTAGATGGACGTAGAGCTTATCACACCCGATCATCACGTGGTGTCTGGGCACGACGAACTTTGGCAATGGTGCATACTCAGGGGGAACACTTCTGATAATTTAGTGAGAGATCATCTTATAATGCTACCGTCAATCAAAGCAAGATAAGATGCATAAAAGGATAAACATCACATGCAATCAATATAAGTGATATGATATGGCCATCATCATCTTGTGCTTGTGATCTCCATCTTCGAAGCACCGTCATGATCACCATCGTCACCGGCGCGACACCTTGATCTCCATCGTAGCATCATTGTCGTCTCGCCAATCTTATGCTTCCACGACTATCGCTACCGCTTAGTGATAAAGTAAAGCATTACATCGCGATTGCATTGCATACAATAAAGCGACAACCATATGGCTCCTGCCAGTTGCCGATAACTCGGTTACAAAACATGATCATCTCATACAATAAAATTCAGCATCATGTCTTGACCATATCACATCACAACATGCCCTGCAAAAACAAGTTAGACGTCCTCTACTTTGTTGTTGCAAGTTTTACGTGGCTGCTACGGGCTTAAGTAAGAACCAATCTCACCTACGCATCAAAACCACAACGATAGTTTGTCAAATAGACTCCATTTTAACCTTCGCAAGGACCGGGCATAGCCATACTTGGTTCAACTAAAGTTGGAGAGACAGTCGCCCGCAAGCCACCTATGTGCAAAGCACGTCGGGGGAACCGGTCTCGCGTAAGCGTACGCGTAATGTTGGTCCGGGTCTTCTCGTCCAACAATGCCGCCAAACCAAAGTATGACATGCTGGTAGGCAGTATGACTTATATCGCCCACAACTCACTTGTGTTCTACTCGTGCATATAACATCAACATAAATAACCTAGGCTCTGATACCACTGTTGGGTTTCATAGTAATTTCAAAAAAATTCCAACGCACACGCAAGATCATGTGATGCATAGCAACGAGAGGGGAGAGTGTTGTCTACGTACCCACGCAGACCGACTGTGGAAGCGTTGACACGACGTAGAGGAAGTAGTCGTACGTCTTCACGATCCAACCGATCAAGCACCGAAACTACGGCACCTCCGAGTTCGAGCACACGTTCAGCTCGATGATGATCCCTGGACTCCGATCCAGCAAAGTGTCGGGGAAGAGTTCCGTCAGCACGACAGCGTGGTGATGATCTTGATGTACTACAGCAGCAGGGCTTCGCCTAAACTCCGCTACAGTATTATCGAGGAATATGGTGGCTGGGGCGCCGCACACGGCTAAGGAATAGATCACGTGGATCAACTTGTGTATTTCTGGGGTGCCTCTGCCTCAGTATATAAAGGAGCCAAGGGGGAGGGGGGGCGCCGGCCAGCAGGAGGGCGCAGGAGGAGTCCTACTCCTTCCGGGAGTAGGACTCCCCCCCAATCCTAGTTCGACTAGGATTCCCCGAGGGGGAAAGAGGGAGAGGGGGGCCGGCCACCTCTCCTAGTCCAAATAGGACTAGGGGAGGGGGGAGGTGCGCAGCCACCTTGGGCTGCCCCTTTCTCCTTTCCACTAAAGCCCATTAAGGCCCATATGGCTCCCGGGGGGTTCTGGTAACCTCCCGGTACTCCGGTAAAATCCCGATTTCACCCGGAACACTTCCGATATCCAAACATAGGCTTCCAATATATCAATCTTTATGTCTCGACCATTTCGAGACTCCTCGTCATGTCCGTGATCACATCCGGGACTCCGAACAACCTTCGGTACATCAAAATTCATAAACTCATAATATAACTGTCATCGTTACCTTAAGCGTGCGGACCCTACGGGTTCGAGAACAATGTAGACATGACCGAGACATGTCTCCGGTCAATAACCAGTAGCGGGACCTGGATGCCCATATTGGCTCCTACATATTCTACGGAGATCTTTATCGGTCAGACCGCATAACAACATACGTTGTTCCCTTTGTCATCGGTATGTTACTTGCCCGAGATTCGATCATCGGTATCCAATACCTAGTTCAATCTCGTTACCGGCAAGTCTCTTTACTCGTTTCGTAATACATCATCTTGCAACTAACTCATTAGTTGCATTGCTTGCAAGGCTTAAGTGATGTGCATTACCGAGAGGGCCCAGAGATACCTCTCTGACGATCGGAGTGACAAATCCTAATCTCGAAATACGTCAACCCAACATGTACCTTTGGAGACACCTGTAGAGCACCTTTATAATCACCCAGTTACGTTGTGACGTTTGGTAGCACAAAGTGTTCCTCCGGCACACGGGAGTTACATAATCTCATAGTCATAGGAACATGTATAAGTCATGAAGAAAGCAATAGCAACATACTAAACGATCGGGTGCTAAGCTAATGGAATGGGTCATGTCAATCAGATCATTCAACTAATGATGTGATCCCATTAATCAAATGACAACTCTTTGTCCATGGTTAGGAAACATAACCATCTTTGATTAACGGGCTAGTCAAGTAGAGGCATACTAGTGACACTCTGTTTGTCTATGTATTCACACATGTATTATGTTTCCGGTTAATACAATTCTAGCATGAATAATAAACCTTTATCATGATATAAGGAAATAAATAATAATTTTATTATTGCCTCTAGGGCATATTTCCTTCAGTACCCGTAGGTCTATGGTGAACTACTCACGCATCATCGGTGGATGCTCATATTGGCTCCTACATATTCTACGAAGATCTTTATCGGTCAGACCGCATAACAACATACATTTGTTCCCTTTGTCATCGGTATGTTACTTGCCCGAGATTCGATCGTCGGTATCCCATACCTAGTTCAATCTCGTTTCTGGCAAGTCTCTTTACTCGTTCCGTAATACATCATCTCGCAACTAACTCATTAGTTGCAATGCTTGCAAGGCTTATGTGATGTGCATTACCGAGAGGGCCCAGAGATACCTCTCCGACAATCGGAGTGACAAAACCTAATCTCGAAATACGCCAACCCAACATCTACCTTTGGAGACACCTGTAATGCTCCTTTATAATCACCCAGTTACGTTGTGACGTTTGGTAGCACCCAAAGTGTTCCTCTGGCAAACGGGAGTTGCATAATCTCATAGTTATAGGAACATGTATAAGTCATGAAGAAAACAATAGCAACATACTAAACGATCGGGTGCTAAGCTAATGGAATGGGTCATGTCAATCAGATCATTCACCTAATGATGTGATCTCGTTAATCAAATAACAACTCTTTGTCCATGGTTAGGAAACATAACCATCTTTGATTAACGATCTAGTCAAGTAGAGGCATACTAGTGACACTCCATTTGTCTATGTATTCACACATGTATTATGTTTCCGGTTAATACAATTCTAGCATGAATAATAAACATTTATCATGAAATAAGGAAATAAATAATAACTTTATTATTGCCTCTAGGGCATATTTCCTTCAATTTGAAGATCCTAGAGCAGAGTATATTCCGTTTTTTATTAATCTGCAACAGAGTGTGTATAGGAAAGTATACTTTTGTGAATTGTTAGTGCTCGTTTCTCTTACTATACTGTATCAGGTTGTTCATGTTCAAATTCTTCTGCGTTTTGTACACATGAAAGGTACTTCTGTAAATCGATATTTCAAATTGGCATGGATAAGATGCATATAGATGCATGTATCCTTCTCAAGAATTAACATCAATTTTTCATTAGTTTTATGAGATCATTCCTTTTTCTTTCAGATAGCTTTCGTAGATTTTAAGATAGCTTTTTCTGTGAGCAAGCTGGACCTGATGCTCAAAGGACCTAAGTTCTAACCAAAGATGACAATGTGGATAGTCACATTTCAAAGTATGTTTTTTCTTCTCAGACTCATGTAAGCTTTGTCTCACTGTGTATCAAAAGAATGGTGAAAAAAGGTGAGAACCAGTATAAACTAGGGATGGGGGATCATGCTTTGAAAGTTGGTCATGTTTCACAATAATACTTCTGCATGTGTTTGTGTCATCATCTTTATAGTGGGTGTGATGGATGTTGTAGGTTCATTGGTGACGACCAAGAGCTCATTCTCAAAAAAATGACATTGTCTTGCTTCGTTTCTTCGCCCCAGCTAAAGTGCTTGATCTCGAGAAGATGAGAGACAATTGATAAGAGTACTCTTTACAGGCGCATTTGTCAAATTCTAGCCAACAGATTGAAAGCGTGTTTGCCTATTTGTGAGTTTAAGTTCCAATCAATCTTCCTTTTCTTTTTGGATCCAAAGTAGAGATCATGTGACAGGTTGTTGATTATCCAAACACTCTTTCCTCTACAAGCGTGTAAATCTTGTCGATGGTTGTTTCCAACATGCAAGGACATGAGCACACACATTTTATATATCTATGTAAATCTTATGCTATGAAAGTTTTCAAGTGCAGACACGAAGCACCTTTCTGATTTAAGGAAATGATTGTTGATTTTATTTAAACTAGATGAAACCTGACATGTTGTTGTGGGAATGTTTTTGGTACATTTTGTGTAAACTATTCAAATCATCACTTCATTTTGTGTAAATGGTGAAACCATGCACTTGAAATAATTAACTTGTTATTCCAGGAATATTTTGCAAAGTATTGTACTTACCATCTTAGATAAAATCCTTGCACATTATACAGATCACATTTTCATTCATTCATTTGTGCGAATAGCACATATCGCATTATTTTAGAACTACAAATGTTTAATAATATAATGTGTGCTAGTGTTGACGTGCATTGCACATGCAAGCTTACTAGTTCTAACAAAAGTGCATTCATAGCCAACCATTCTATGGTTGTGATGTGGACATAACCACCATATATATACATATAACAAATATTATACGGCATATTTTTCAAGTGATTTATAATAGTAATTATTCAAGTATTTGTTTCACTATTGGAAACAAATATACTACATATTTTTGTGCTTTATGCAGAATTATTGGAAGCACATACACAGTATGTATTAAAAGGCGAGATTATACTAAAGATTTTCCTATAAGTCAATCCATGTGGTCAAGCCAAGTAAGAGGAGCTCATGTACGTGCATACAAGGGACAAATACTAATGAAGACATCATACAGGGGAGCTCATGTATGTGCATGTTTGCAGTACGTGCATGTGCATGTGTGACGTGGCTAGACTGCGCCGGTAATTCCCCAAAGAGGAAGGGATGATGCAGCACATCAACGGTAAGTATTTCCATCGGTTATGAAACAAAGGTTATCAATCCAGTAGGAGAACCAATCAACACTATGTAAGCGGTACCTGCATACAAAGAACAAATACTTGCAACCCGACGCGTAAGAGGGGTTGTTAATCCCTCTACGGTAAAAAGATAGATAAAATTATGGTAGTTTGTATAAATAGATCTTGCAAAAAGATGAAATAAAATAAGTAAAGGAAAATTGCAGTAAGCTATTTTTGGATTTTTGGAATAATAGATCTGAAAACAATATGATAAAAGATAGACCCGGTGGCCGTAGATTTCACTAGTGGCTTCTCTCGAGAAAATAGCATACGATGGGTAAACAAATTACTGTTGTGCAATTAAAGAACAAATAATTATGACGATATCCAAGGCAATGATCATGTATATAGGGATCATGTCCAAGATTAGTAGATCGATTCCTGTCTGCATCTACTACTATTACTCCACACGTCAATCGCTATCCAGCATGCATCTAGTGTATTAAGTTCATGGAGAAACAGAGTAATACAATAAGAACGATGACATGATGTAGACAAGACATATTGATGTAGGAATAGACCCCATCCGTTTGTCCTTAATAGCAACGATACATGCTGCCTCACTACCCCTTCTGTCACTGGGTGAGGACACCGCAAGATCGAACCCATCATAAAGCACCTCTTTTCATTGCAAGAAAAATCAATATATTTGGTCTAACTAGACCAAAGATTCGGAGAAGAAATACGAGGCTATAACAATCATGCATATAAGAGATCAAAAAAAACTCAAATAATATTCATGAATAGATCTGATCATAAAATCGCACTTCATTGGATCCCAACAAACACACCACAAAAAGTCATTACATCAAACAGATCTCCAAGAACATCGAGGAGATGATAGAGGCTAAGGTGTCCCGATGTTTCGATGAGATGGTGGCTATCATTTTCTGTGGGAGTCGACCTTGACGATCCGACTACGAACGTGTGAGACGTCGCGCCTTAGCAATCGCTAAACCAACTTCCGAGGGTTATTGACCACGCCGGAGCACGATCAACCTGACCACGAGGGTCTGTTTTCTACGAGCAAACGAAGAACAAGCAAGAAACTGAGATTGCAATCGGGATATTGCGAATATAATATGAAAGCTTTATTGATCAAGGTGGGGTTTTGTGACGTTTTGGTCTGGTCGTTGGACACAAACGAAGTACGCGAAGTTGTAGCTATGGCGAACTTTTAATCTAAACAAAACCCAAAGTCTAAACGACGCCCTAAGGGCTGTATATATGCAGGAAGAGGGGGGAATTTCGTGGCCCTTGAGGGTGGGGTCCGAAACCAACCCTAACTCTTGTTTTCCCACACATACGGACTCTAAAAATAGCCTATACTTAAGTATTTCGAAATTACATGGGCCTGGCCCATTAATAAGGTGACGCAGCACCTAGAATAGCCTATGGATGAATATTATGAAGTGGCATCTTGTATATTTCGTCCAAGGCTTCATGCACTCCTTATGGCGGCTTCAAAGTCCTGAAATCATCACTTGTAACTCCGTTCTTGATCCCCTTGCGCATGTCATCAACTCCATGCGTGTTCTTGCTCCAATGTTCATCCTTCTCCAAGCTAGGCCCTTCATTTGTAAGCAAAACAAATGTATCCAATTTAGGCAGCATCATAATCTCATGAACATTAGAATCATTACCAAGAAACGAAAGTACCTGGTAATTTAATTGGTGTGCGCGAGCTCTAGTAATTGGTCCAGTATGTGTAACAGTAGGGGCTGTGGGTGTAACAATGGTATTGATGTCCTCATCATCCTCCCCTTCTTGAAATGAAGTCGTCCTCGATGGAAGCGCATCTTCCTCACCCAAATAAGGCTTCAAATCTGCAATGTTAAAAGTGGGACTAACCCCAAAGTCTACAGGTAGCTCAAGTTTATATGCATTATCATTTATTTTCTCTAACACCTTAAAAGGACCATCAGCACATGGCATTAGCTTTGATTTGCGCAGATTAGGAAATCTATCTTTACGCAAATGTAACCAAACAAGATCTCCAGGCGCAAACACAACATGTTTTCTACCCTTATCTCTAGCAAGTTTATATTTAGCATTCATACGCTCAATGTTTTCCTTAGTTAACTCATGCATTTTTTAAAATCAATTCAGAACGTTCTTTAGCATCAAAATTAACCTTCTCTGAAGATGGAAGAGGCAACAAATCAATAGGTGCACGAGGTAGGAAACCATACACAATTTCAAAAGGGCACATCTTAGTAGTAGAATGCAATGAACGATTATAAGCAAATTCAATATGAGGCAAGCATTCTTCCCACATTTTCTTGTTATTCTTTAAAAAAGCCCTAAGCATAGTAGACAATGTTCTATTGACTACTTCAGTTTGTCCATTAGTTTGGGGGCGACAAGTAGTACTAAAAAGCAGCTTAGTCCCCAACTTAGCCCATAAACATCTCCAAAAGTGGCTAAGAAATTTAGTATCACGATCTGAAACAATAGTATTTGACACACCATGTAAGCGAATAATTTCACGAAAGAACAAATCAGCAACATTAACAGCATCATCGCTTTTATGACATGGTATAAAGTGTGCCATTTTCGAGAACCTATCCACGACAACAAATATGCTATCCCTCCCCTTCTTTGTTCGAGGTAAACCTAAAACAAAGTCCATAGATATATCCTCCCAAGGAACACTAGATACAGGCAAAGGCATATATAAACCATGAGGATTGAGTCGTGACTTAGCTCTTTGACATGTAGGGCAGCGAGCAACAAAACGCTCAACATCCCGTCTCATCTTTGGCCAAAAGAAATGTGTAGCAAGTATATCCTCCGTCTTCTTGACGCCAAAGTGTCCCATTAATCCTCCTCCATGCGCCTCCTGCAACAACAAAAGACGAACGGAGCTAGCTGGAATGCATAGCTTGTTAGCACGAAACACAAATCCATCGTTAAGAACGAACTTGTTCCAAGTTCTCCCTTCCTTACAATTCTGCAATACATCTTTAAATTCAGCATCATGAACATATTGATCTTTGATGGTCTCCAAACCAAATATTTTAAAGTCAAGTTGTGAAAGCATAGTATAACGACAAGACAAGGCATCAGCAATAACATTTTCTTTACCCTTCTTGTGTTTAATGACATAAGGGAAAGTCTCAATAATTCAACCCATTTAGCATGTCTACGGTTCAGTTTTGCTTGACTTTTAATGTGTTTCAAAGATTCATGATCAGAATGTATAACAAATTCCTTGGGCCATAAATGATGTTGCCATGTTTCTAAGGTCCGAACAAGAGCATATAATTCTTTATCATAAGTAGAATAGTTCAGACTAGGCCCACTCAATTTTTCAGAAAAGTATGCAACAGGTTTTCCATCTTGTAATAACACATCTCCTAATCCAATTCCACTAGCATCACATTCAAGCACAAAAGTCTTATTGAAATTAGGAAGTTGGAGTAAAGGAGCATGTGTCAACTTATCTTTCAATACCGTGAAGGCTTCTTCCTGTGCGGTACCCCAAACAAAAGGCACATCCTTCTTTGTAAGCTCGTTGAGAGGTGCAGCAATGGTGCTGAAATCTCTCACAAAACGCCTATAGAAACCAGCGAGGCCAAGGAAACTCCTCACTTGTGTGACCGTTTTGGGCTGCGGCCAACTCTCAATAGCTTCAATCTTGGCTTTATCAACTTCAATTCCCTGTGGAGTAACAACATAGCCAAGAAAAGATACTCGGTCCGTGCAAAAGGTGCACTTTCCAAGGTTTCCAAACAAACGTGCATCACGCAGAGCAATAAAAACAGCACGTAAATGTTCCAAATGTTCCTCCAAAGATTTGCTATAAATCAATATGTCATCAAAGTAAACTACCACAAATCGTCCAATGAAAGCACGTAAAACTTCGTCCATTAACCTCATGAAAGTACTAGGTGCATTAGTTAACCCAAAAGGCATGACTAACCACTCATATAATCCAAACTTAGTTTTAAATGCTGTTTTCCATTCATCACCCAATTTCATACGAATTTGATGGTATCCACTACGCAAATCAACTTTGGAGAATATTGTAGAGCCATTCAATTCATCAAGCATATCATCTAGCCTAGGAATAGGATGATGATAACGAATAGTAATATTATTAATGCCTCTACAATCAATGCACATACGCGACGTACCATCCTTTTTCGGCACTAAAATGATAGGAACAGCACAAGGACTAAGGGATTCGCGTATATAACCTTTGTCGAGCAGTTCTTGTACTTAACGCATAATCTCCTTCGTCTCCTCTGGATTGGTACGGTATGGTCACGGTTGGGTAGCGAAGCATCGGGAATTAAGTCAATTTGATGCTCAATCCCTCGAATAGGTGGTAATCCCGGTGGCACGTCTTGTGGAAAGACGTCAGCGAACTCCTGCAAAATGTTAGTGACAGCAGGGGGCAAAGAGGAACGCACGTCCTCGAATGAAAATAATGCCTCTTTGCACACAAAAGCATAGCAAACAGATTTGCTAAAATCTAGCTCATCAATATCAGATTTGGTGGCAAGTAAACATGCACTTTTCAATTTAATTTCAGAAACAACAGTAGATGGTTTATTATTAGGCTTAATTTGGTGCTCAAATTCTTTTGCCACAATCTGATTTTTACTCTTATTTGTCTCCTGTTTTGCTTTATTAGCTCTATTAATATCATCTTTCAAAATGGAATCAGGAGTCATAGGAAGCAAAGTAATATTTTTATCGTTATGAACAAGAGTATACTGATTGTTTCTACCATGGTGTACAGAATTTTTATCAAATTGCCATGGTCTACCAAGTAATAGGGAACATGCTTGCATAGGTACCACATCACAATCAACATAATCAGCATATGTAGAGATACTAAAATGCACACGGACAGTACGTGTTACCTTAACCTTGCCGCTGTTGTTGAACCATTGGATGTAGTAAGGATGTGGATGTGGTCTTGTGGTGAGAGATAGCTTCTCCACCATCTCCATGCTAGCCAAGTTATTGCAGCTCCCTCCATCTATGATCACGCGAACAGAACGTTCCTTCACAACTCCCTTTGTATGGAACAAATTATGCCTCTGATTTTGCTCAGCTTGTGTAACCTGCACACTCAAAACACGTTGAGAAACTAAACATTCATACCTGTCAGCATCTTCAGGAGCCATGTATTGCGTCTCATGATCAGAATCGTCTCCACCGTGTTCTTCACGTGTAATAAGAGCCAAAGTCTCCTCATCATAGTCACTAGCGGACTCATACCCACCATCCTCAGTAACAATCATCACACGCTTAGATGGGCATTCTCTCGCATAATGACCTCCACCCTTGCAACGTCGACAAATAATATCATGTGTTTGCCCTGTTGATGCCATGGATGAAGAAGAGCTCTTTGCAGGCCCAGAAGGTGTGCTCTTGGCAGATAGTGGTGATTATGTCTGCTTTATTGTATCACGGTTGGAGGTGGCAGCCGACGGAGGCGCCGGTGTAGCAGAACGTGTGGAAGTAGATGATGCACGTGGTGTCCATGATGAAGGTCGACCTGCAGAAAAGTTAGTCCGCGCCAATGCCTGTTGATCCTGCACTTCATGTTCAGCTTTACAAGCAAGATAGAATAAACGAGTGATATTAGTATACTCCTTATACTCTAGAATCGTCTGAATCTCTCTATTTAATACACCCATAAAACGTGCAAGCATATCTTCATTCTCCTCAACAATACCACATCTAATCATGTCAGTTTGTAATTCCTGATAATATTCCTCTACAGAAAATTTTTCCCTGTCTTAAGCGCTGCAATTTTTGAAGTAATTCACGTTGATAATATGGTGGAACCCAACGAGTACGCATAGCAGTTTTCAAAGCAGCCCAAGTAGCCGGAATAGGATATAATCTACAATGCTCAGACCACAAAACACATGCAAAACTAGTGAATGCACAAACAGCAGCAGGAACACGTCTCTCCTCGGGATATTGTAAACATGTAAATCGTTGTTCAGTTTCTAACTCCCAAGTAAGATATATATCAGGAACATATCTACCCTCAAATGGTGGAATATTCAATTTTAGTTTAGGGAGATGGTCATGATCTCGTACCTGAGGGTGAGCCATACCATTGCCATTATTTGCATGTGGACGACCTGGTGGTTGTTGTGCTGGTGGTGGCACATAGTTCTGATTTTGATCAACCTCATCCTCATAATCTCCCACATAATCATCCTCCTCCACATCAGCAGTAGGAGCCACAGAAGTATCAACAGTAGCACCAGCAGTTTGGCCCGACTGAAGAGGGACACGGCTCGCTCGGCGGAGGGCTGTTTCCCGACGTGGAGGTAGTCGATGTTGTTGCTGTTGTTGCAGAGGTGCGGCAGGAGCAGCCGGTGGTGGTGGTGGAAAACGCGAAAGCAATTCAGCAAACTTGTTATCGAGCTTTGTTTCAAACGTCTTCTCCATGCCATCTATCTTCTCCATGGCCTCTTCAAATCTGTTTATCACATCTTGCACCTGTCCACTCATCATTTGCTGAAACGTATCATGAAGCTCCTTGTTCGTCAAGTTCTCCCAGTCAGTCTCGTCGGCTTGTGATCCTGGCATGGTTAGCAGCAATAGAAACACACAAGAATATGATCCTACAGACTACTAACAAGTGGTGGTGGTGGCGGGTGTCACAAATCCGTCAAGCAAATCTCAAATTCTTACCAGTTCTTACCCAGCAGCAGGCGGTGATCGGCAACCGTTGTAGTCAAAACTCTCAAAAGCTTGGATAGAGCGATTGCCAGGGAGAGTCAAACGCACGACGTAGATGTATGTGGAGCTGGGAAGGCTTATAGTATGGTAGCAAAAAGGGTCAGCAATAATCAATTCAGAGATGCAAAGTTGAATAAACGCTCAACGACGGTACTGTGCTGGTCCTAGGCTAGACCGTGCTAGAGACGCGAGCCTAGAACACTAACAAAATCACGGCGCTGCACGTAAATAAGGGAAAAGCACACTCTGGAACTCTTTTTTTCGCTCTTTTTTTTGCACTCCTTTTTTTTGCGCTCCTCTTTTTTTTGCGAAAAATCACTATAATGGCGAGTGTCTCAAAACTCTTCCCTCGTCAAACTGATAGGATGGGCACGAAAAAAAAATTCACTTTTTTCGGAAATCAGGGCAGAGACGACGAAAAAGTGCGACAAAAAATCACTATGATGGCACGTGGCTCAAAAGACTCAGAAAAGCCTAAAAATAGGATAGGGAAAAAAATTTGCCCGTGAAAATTTTGGCCTAAAAACTGCCCGGGGGTCTTCAGACTCTTTTTTTTCCTTCGAGACCTACGCAGGCAAGGAAACACGAATCAGAATTTAGATTGATCTCAAGAACAAACCTAATATGAGAAGAACTCGGATTGGTGGTGGATATATGGTTGTGGTATAGGGCAGCGGTGGTGGTATATGGTAGCGGTGGTGGTATATGGATACAGATTGGTGGTGGTATATGGATACGGATTGGTGGTGGTATATGGATATGGATTCAGAGCGGTGGCGGATAAGCAAAAGTGGTAGATGGGCGATGATGATGGTGCGGCGGCGGCGTGACAACTTATGACCAGAACTCGAAACTCTAAAAGACTAGACTCTAAGACCAGCAACTTGACACGACGATGCAACCGCAAATTCAACAAAGCAAAAACCCTAAAAAGATTATGCAAAGGCTCAGATTGGTTCGGATATGATGAACTAACCCTATTTTTTGGCTTCTTCGTGGACTGTAGGTATGAAGAACAGACTCGATCTAATCTACGAAAAACTGTAAAATCTCACCGAGCAACCTGGAAATCTGATACCACTTGATAGAGGCTAAGGTGTCCCGATGTTTCGATGAGATGGTGGCTATCGTTTTCTGTGGGAGTCGACCTTGACGATCCGACTATGAACATGCGAGACGTCGCGCCTTAGCAATTGCTAAACCAACTTCCGAGGGTTATTGACCACGCCGGAGCACGATCAACCTGACCACGAGGGTCTATTTCCTGTGAGCAAACGAAGAACAAGCAAGAAACTGAGATTGCAATCGGGATATTGCGAATATAAGATGAAAGCTTTATTGATCAAGGTGGGGTTCTGTGACGTCTTGGTCCGGTCATTGGACACAAACGAAGTACGCGAAGTTGCAGCTATGGCGAACTTTTAATCTAAACAAAACCCAAAGTCTAAACGACGCCCTAAGGGCTGTATATATGGAGGAAGAGCGGGGAATTTCGTGGCCCTTGAGGGTGGGGTCCGAAACCAACCCTAACTCTTGTTTCCCCACACATACGGACTCTAAAAATAGCCTATACTTAAGTATTTCGAAATTACATGGGCCTGGCCCATTAATAAGGTGACGTAGCATCTAGAATAGCCTATGGACGAATAATATGAAGTGGCATCTTGTATATTTCGTCCAAGGCTTCATGCACTCCTTATGGCGGCTTCAAAGTCCTGAAATCATCACTTGTAACTCCGTTCTTGATCCCCTTGCGCATGCCATCAACTCCATGGGTGTTCTTGCTCCAATGTTCATCCTTCTCCAAGCTAGGCCCTTCATTTGTAAGCAAAACAAATGTATCCAATTTAGGCAGCATCATAATCTCATGAACATTAGAATCATTACCAAGAAACGAAAGTACCTGGTAATTTAATTGGCGTGCGCGAGCTCTAGTAATTGGTCCAGTATATGTAACAGTAGGGGCTGTGGGTGTAACAATGGTATTGATGTCCTCATCAGGAGAACATTGTATTGAGAATCAAAAAGAGAGAAAAGCCATCTAGCTACTCCCTACGGACCCCTAGGTCTATGGTGAACTACTCACGCATCATCGGAGGAGCACCAATGAGGATGATGAACCCCTCCGTGATCGTGTTCCCCTCCAGCATGGTGCCGGAATAGGGCTCTATATTGGATCTCATGGTTCTGGAACTTACGCCAGCTGGAATTGTGTTTCATCGACTCTCCTAGGGTTTCTGGAATTTCTGGGAATTTATAGAGCTGATAAGCAGTGGAAAGGAGCTCTGTGAGCCCCACAATCCACCAGGCCACACCTGGGCTCTCTGGCGCGCCCTGGTTTCTTGTGGGCCCCACGAGCCTCCCTCGTGTACTTCCTTGGATCCCAAGTTGCCTTTCGGTCCAAAAAAAATCTCCACAAAGTTTCGCTGCGTTTGATATGGATATTCTGCGAAGTAAAAAACAAGCAAAAAACAGCAACTGGCACTGGGCACTATGTCAATAGGTTAGTCCCAAAAATGATATAAAGTTCCTATAAAATGAAGATAAAACATTCAAGAATGATAATATAACAGCGTGGAACAATAAAAAATTATAGATACGTTGGAGACGCATCAACATGCCCAAGCTTAATTCCTACTCGTCCTCAAGTAGGTAAATGATAAAAACAAAAAAAAATATGTTGAATGCTGCCTAACATGTTCATCACATATTCTTTTCTTTAGTACCATGGACATTTGGACTTTTTAGATGGTTCAAAGCAATAGTCTATATTTGACAGGAAGACTTCAATACTCAAGCATATCAACAAGCAACCATGTCTTTCAAATTATCAACACCAAAGAAAGTTATCCCTGGCCCATCATGCTCAATCATTGATCTATTCATGAAGCACACTCGAATATTAACTACATCCAATGCACAAGCATGATCATAGAGCTCCCTAGTTGGTGCTTTATAAGATAAAATGTAGACTCAAAATAAAAATAAAAATTGCATAAAGTAAATAGATAGGCCCTTCGCAGAGGGAAGCAGAGATTTGTAGAGGCGCCAGAGCTCGCTGATTAAATTGAGAGATAAAAATATTTTGGGAGTCATATTTTTCCCGTCAACGAAAACGACCGAGTAGTTCCCAATACTTTCCATGCTAAATACATCATAGGAGGTTCTCAAACATAAAATAAAGTTTATTCCTTTTTCCACCATTGTTTCATAATCCATGGCTAGTCGTATCATTGGGGTATGGGGTGAGGAGTTTTAGTCCCATGGCGCTAGGTGTGGGAAAAGATGACCACCATATAAGGTGACTGCTTGCATTGCTTTAGAATCACTATAAGCACACACAGGTATAAAAAGTATTGCACCACTTGCAAATAGCACGTGTGCTCATGTGAAATTTTGTGGCTTAGACTTTAATGAAGAATGTTTTTATACTTCACTAACATTTTTTAATTGTACAAAAAGTTTTGAAAATTTGTGTGAAGAAAGATTTTTACACTTCATTAACAATTTTTTAATATGTGATGAACATTTGAATTTAAGCTTTTTTGAAATATATGTATTTATAATATTTCAAAAATATAAACAAATGTAAAAATTAAAAATAAACAAAACTAATACTTGTATATTAATGGGCCAGTCACCTACATGCAATCGTTGAGACGAGGAACTAGTCTGTCTCAAAAGTCTATAAAAAGGTTTTTCTTTTAATAGGCGAGATACAAACACACCACAAATGATATATATCGCCCATGCAAATCACCCACAGGCGCGACGACTTTGGCCGGGCCATTAGGCGCTAGAATATAAAGGGCAGAGTCGGTTTCAATACGCTTCTGAAACCTTCCGTCCGGTTTGGGAAGTTTTATGAAGGTTCTCTCTTTCCTTTTTTTTCTGTTTTTGTACACCATTTTTCAGTTCCCTTTTTAATTTTTTATTGTTTGTTCTTTTTTATTTTTTTATTTTTCAATTTGGGAACAATATACGCGCATTTTTTGAATTCACAAAAAATCAAAAAAATCCACCATTTTTAAAATTTCATGAACTATTTTTGTATTGGCAAAATATTATATTCTTTGAACTTTATTAACTCAATATATGTTTTTCTAACTTGTGAATATTGTATCAAATTTGTGAATACTTATCAAATTCTTCAATTGTTTTTTGAATTTATTAATTTATTTTAGATATGCTATCATGTTTTTCAAACTCATGAACATTTTCCAACTTCATGAATATTTTTATAATCTGTGATTTTTTTTTCAAAATTGGTGAATTCTTATAAATTCGCCATAATGTACTAAATTTGTAAGGTTTTTTTTAATTCTGGAACAGTTTTTATCCCTGGGTATTTTTAAAATTCGCATCTTGTTTTTTAGTTCGTGCATTTTTTTCAATTCATGATCACTTTCGAATTCGTGATTGGACAATTTTTAAAATGTTTGAGCATTTTTTGGTATACATGATATTTTTAATCCAAAATAAAAATAAATTGGAAAAGTTGGAAGAAAAAACCAATGCAACTCGCCTGTGTGCTTGCTCCCGTTGTCTTTCTACGGTTCCAAAAAAAAATTGCTAGGCTAGCTCCTGGTTGGCCTAGTAATCAAGTAGAAAGTGTATATCCCCACATGTTCCAATGATCTTGACTTCAAACATTAGTAGAGTATCTGCAAGGTGTCAGCCAAACTTCGGGTTATAGTTGACTAGGCTGCACGACATCTTCATCGTCAATTATGGCGTGTTTGATCCGGATTTATTTGAATCTTCCTTCTATAGAGTCCATGTGGCCTAGAGCGTAAACTAGCCTAGGTGACCTCGGGTCGGCCTACTTGGGCCGATAACCAGAGAGGTGGGGCACCCTGAACCCTAACAACACTTCCACGCGTATTTTGATTTATTGTTTGGTTTGTATTTACTCTTTCAGAAGATCTACTTTCTGATCTATATCACTATATTTCAATCAATTAAATCAACCAAAGATGAGATGGTGATAGTTTTTGAAGCTGTCCCTTTGATAACGACAGACATTTCCATTATGATCCAACATGTCTTGACACGCAACAATGCGCCAATACCAAACACATCAAGTGGCGGGTTTGCATCCCCTCGTGTTCCTTTTGACTGAAAAGATCAGTAGAGTATCTGCAGGGCGATAACCAAACTCAGAGTTCTTGACTCCACCACCTCTCCATCTTCAATTATGGCGTGTTTGATATGAATTTATTTGAATCGTTCGTGTACCAACTCTTTTGAAAGGCACCTATGCACCAACTTAATTGCCATTACTTCTCTTCCAGTTTATCAAGCATGCATGTATTTTTTGATCTTTTGCTTGGCAAAAAAAATTAGTTATATGCCATGAAAAAATAAACCTTATTGTGAAAGCTAGTTATATTTTTTGGTGATATATAAAATGAGTTTCGTTGGTTAAATTGATAATCTAGAAATATGTGCATGAAATACATGTAATTCGAGTTTCACATTAAAAGAAAAAAATATTCCGTCCCTAACAAAGACTTGTGTGTGTAATATATACAATATATGTCGGCAAAAGAAGAGTGGGCCTCAATTATAAAAGCTTGAGTTAGAAGTTCATATGTGTCAAACACAAAAGGTTAAGTTATGATAAGTAGAAGTCATCAAGAGTGGATTTGTAAAACAAATCAAGAATTTTTTGGCGACACAATTTGCATATAAGTTCAATCCTGGCATGTATTGAGATTATAACCAACATTAGACACGAGCACAATGACTAAGTACACTAATTTAATCCTTAAAAAATGAGGACATAATTGAATTCATTGTTTTCTTTATTTTTTCATTAGAAGATCCATTTTTTATTTTAAATATCTATATTTCAATCAGTTAAGTCAATCAAATATGACACATAACCTTCCGACTGTGACCCAAGACGTCTCGACACATGCATAATGACGCGCCAATACCAAACACATCAAATGGCAAAGCTAAATCCCATATGTTCCTATGTTTTTGACTGAAAACATCAGTAGAGTATCTTCGGAGCAACAATCAAACTCGGAGTTCTCGGCTCCACCACGTCTCCATCGTCAATTCTTGCATGTTTGATCTTGAATCTCTCATGCACCAACTCTATTTGAAAGGCGCCCATGCACCAACTAAATTACTATTTCTTCTTTTCATGTTTATAAGGCATGCGCATATTTCCTTATGGCATGTTTGATCCAAGTTTATTTGAATCTCTCGCGCACCAACTCTATTTAAAAGGCACCCATGCACCAACTTAATTACTGTTCCTTCTTTTCCGGTTTATAAGGCATGCATGTATTTCCTTATCACCTGTTTGACCAATGGAATATAAGTTATAGTCCACAGGAAAAACTTTTTTTTCCCAAAGAATGGAGGACATCCATGCCCCATACTTCGCCATTCGGAGAGTGACAAAGTCATTTTCCCAAAGTCGTCAAAATCAAGATCTATTATCAGAATTGGATCTGTGTTGTTCGTATGAATCGAGCGAGCCAAAGAACGTCAAATTCCGAATTCGCATCAAGAAATAGGGGCCAATTTAATTGAGGGCAACAAAACAAAAGAGGGTGCCGTGGCATTGGTATATACCCAGCAGCGGGCTTTGTTCTTAACCTTGCTCGTAGGAGTAACACGGTAAATCGACAAATCCACATTTATTTACTGCAATCCATATCTAAGACATTACTACAAATTACAATACGGTACGTGTGAGTCTGAATCAATCCTGCCTAATGGCAAAATGTAATCTTAACGGCCCCACTATATAGCTAGCTACTCATAGCCCCGATCCCATATATATACTCATAGGCAATATGCTGGAGTACGTACGTACATGTCCACGTGTATCACCACCGACTCAGCAACGCAAGAGCAAGGACCCCGTCGGTGTGGAGTGGGCTCACCATCAGAGGTTCATGTCCACGACGAGCGGCTCGTCCCCCTTGTGAACGTCGAACGCGCGCCTGACCTGCTTCCCGCCGGCGCCAGCGGCCAGCTCCACGACGTACTTGCCGTGGAACCCCCTGAACTTGAAGTGGCCGTTGGCGTCCACCTTCCCGCGCGCGTGCGACGTCCACTCCTGCCGGAGCCCCATGAACCTGTTCCCGGCCTGGCTGATCGTGCCGTCGGCGTTGACGAGCTGGCCGTGGGAGCGCCACATGTGGCCCTGCATGAACCCCCAGAGCATGATCCCCTCCACGGCCGGGTGCGCGAACGCCTCCCGCAGCACCACCTCCAGGTCGTCGGCGCGCACCGCCTCGTCCGCCGCCGACACGTCCAGCTCCGTGATCCACACGGGGAGCTCCGTCGCCGCCAGCTTGTCCAGCGCGTCGCAGATGACGTCGCCCACCGGGTACGTCACGTGGCCCTGCACCCCGATCCCGCCCACGGCCGCGCCGCGCCTCTGCAGGTCGGTGATCAGCGCCACGTACTTCTCCGGCGTCGCGTTGGGGTCGTTGGCGCTCTCCACGTTGTAGTCGTTGACGAACAGCGCCGGCGCCGGGTCGATCGCCGCCGTCTCGCGGAACATGTGCGCGTCGATGTCGTCGCCGAGGCGCTGCCGGAAGAAGGCGCCGTGGAGCATCTCGTTGTTCACCTCGTAGTGCGGGAAGCGGCCGCTGTAGCGGGAGACGAGGCCCCGGATGCGGGACTCAACGGCGGCCCTGAGCTGGTCGGTGTTGAGGGCGCGGACCCACGGCTGCACCGAGTTCTCCACGGCCCAGAAGATGCAGTGCCCGCGCACCGGCTTCTTGAGCCGGTCGCAGAAGGCGATGAGCTCGTCGGCGTCGGCGTAGCTCACCTGCCCTTGCACCGCCTCCGTGTAATACCACTTGAGCTCGTTCTCCAGCACCGCCCAGTCGAAGTGCTTGGTGAAGAAGTCGACGAACGCCGGGTTCTGGATGGACGACTTGCTGATGCACGCGCCGATCGGGAAGCTGTTCTCCACCTGCACCACGCGGATGGACGCGCCCTTCACGGCCGCCGCCGCCGCATCGGCGTCGGCCCCGTCCTCCGACCGCGGGTTGAACTTGAGCACCACATCACGCTTGCGCACCTGCAGCCAACACGTAGAAAATGATTATCTAAATCCAGCCTTGCAGGCCATAGTTTTTGCATGCGCTTGAGTAGAATGCAATGCAATTCTGTTTCATCAAAAATCTGTCGCGCGCGTCATGTTGCCTATGTCATTATTCCTGTGACAAAGTTTCAAACTAGCATTCAAAAGTTTCAAAACAAAAAAGGTTTATAAATCGAAAAGATAATATTTTGTTGATATACACAAACTTGTTTGGTCACACGTACCTTGTCCGTCTTCTTCCTGAGGTGCCTGAGCCTTGCGATCTTGTCCACGGCGCACACGCGCATGTCCATGACCTTGATGTCCACCCCGGCCGGCGGGCCATGGACGTAAACCTCGGCGTGGCGCGGGTGCTCGTCGACCCGGAACGCGCCCTTGATCTCGGCCCACTTCCCCGGCTCGGCCACCAGCACGCCGCCGCCGACCCGCGCGCCGTCGTGCGTGCGGACCTCGACGTGCACGGGGTGGCCGCCGTCCGCGCTGGGGCCACCCTCCAGGGCAACCCAGCCGGCCACCCGGTACGTGACCTTGGGCTTGGGCGCGCAAGGCATCTCCCGGCATAGGCCGTCCTTCTCGTCCGCCCGGTGCGCGGCGAGGACGTACCGGCCGCTCGGCTTCCGCCTGTGCGCGCACGGCACGTCCTCCGCCGTGGCCGAGAGCGGAGGCGGCGCGTGGTCGTGGTGCACCGAGAGCGTGCTCGAGCCGGTCGATGCCCAGCCGCCTAGGCCGCCGTCAGCCAACTCCGAGCAGGAGCCGCCACGGTGCTCGAGCAGGTTCACAGGGAGGGCAGGCTCCTCCTCCTCGTCTTCGCTGCCGCCGTCCTCCGTCAGCTTCATGGCGATGGACGACTCTTCCTCCGTGCTGCTGCCGCCGTCCGCCCTGAGCTTCATTGCAAGCGCCAGCTCCTCCTGCACACGCACAGACAACATGTGTAACGATTTGTTGGGGATGATATCATATCATATCGGTCGCTAGCTTGCTCGATCAGTTGCTTGGCTTTAAAGAAGGAACTGATTGATCGGAAAACAACCGGCGGATGAAGATGCATGATTAGCTTGGAGCCCACATCTTGTCCAGCAAATTCACGCAAAACTGCTCAAGTTTGCGACAAAATCTACTGAAATTTACAGGGACGATACCAACACGCAACAAAACACATAAAGCCCATGCCATTTTCAGTCCAAGCTTCCATGATGTGCGTGAACATTGGTATTGCAATCATATAAACTAGACCAGCCAGGAGACTAGGCCTTGGCGGCATTTTGAAGTATTGCAATCATGCATGAGAGAAGAGCAGATAGACATGACAACATGTCACATACCTCAGCGAATGCCATGTCGACGAACCGGAGGGACAACGTCTCTCAACCACGCGGTCGATGTGTGCGCAGCGCCAAACGTGTGCGTTGTTGTTGCTGTTGTTGTTGCTGCTGCTATGATGGTGTTTGGATGGTAAGTGAGGAGGGATGAGAGGCACGCAGGGTGGCAATTTATAGGGCGAGCGAGTTCTAGATCCATGTTATGTTGGTCTGTCAGTTTGGCCGGCGATCCACATCCATGGGACAGGGCAGAAAGGTGGCCGAAGCCCGTTGCTAGCTGTAGGGAATGAAAGCTCCCCGTGCCATGGCCAATCTCGGCTACCTAACTCGTATCTTTCCTCCTATCTTTTGTACAACACTCAAGTTTGGGCAATGCAAGATTAGTCAATCAGGCCGGTTTGCCGGGTCGTGCCGCTGACATGCGGGCCCGCTTTTCGTGACCGTGTCTCGGGGGAGTAGGTTGATCTATCATCTAGGTCAGCTAGCTGATTATTAGCTTCATGATTATTACTTTTTGTTAGGGTTATGATCATTAGCAAAATCCAAGCATCTCCCAACTCCGATCCTTTTCTTGGCTTTCGGAGGAGTAGAAGTTGATCAATCCTTCCTTTCCTTCGGGCGTTGGCAGGCACACGCACACGCAAATGCATAGCAATAGTCGTATTATATGTGCACAACTTAGGAGTAGCAACCAGCCCGTACACATGTGCTTTTTTGGGAGTTCTTTTGAACTACACATGTGCTTTTGACACATGATAATTGTACGTCTAGTTGCACTAGCCACTGTACAAGATACTCCTATAGCAAGAGGACTCCTCTTACTTTTTTTTTAACATAACTCCTCTCCTCTTACTTCAAGAAATATGAACAGAGCGTATCACCATTTGGAGTAAAAGTCGGTCAATCGATCCTTCCTTCGGTGGTTGGTAGGCACACGCAAATGCATAGCAGCACGAGTAGTATATTTGCATATACGTGACGGCCTACGAGCTAATGAAGAGCCGTACAAATGTAATTTGTGAAAGTTCTTTCTACATACTCGTGCGCTTTCAACACATGAATACATGATGATGATGGTGGTACATCCACCAGTACTACCTCCGTCCTGTTTGACCTCAAATTTTGAACTTAAATTTAACTATCAAAATGTTAATGCATTTGACAAAAAATAATATAATTAGAAACTATGTTGAAATATAAATCCAAAGATATAATTTTTGATGACATGTATTAATATTTTGTTAGTTAAATCTTTAGTTAAAATTTGGCACAAATATAAAGGGGACTAATAAATCAGGACAGAGGTAGTACTAGCTAGTAGTAGAAGACACTTCCTTCGTACTCCGTACACTAAACTAGCCTAAAAACATCTTATATTTTGGTAGGAAGGTACTAATATATAATGTGTGTCTTATATCTAGCAAGAGAACCTTCTGCTTTGTGAAATATGAACATAGTGTTTCATCATTCTAGGACTACTACTCGCAGCCGCCCCATTATTACATGCATGCATACGTGATGGGAACTTCCACTTTGATTTGCCGCCCCATATGCATAATTAAGAGCCTAATTAAGCTAGCAGCCCGTACGCATGTGTACCTTTTGAAAGTTTTCCTAAGTACATATATCCTTTTAACACATGCATGATGATTTTTTGAACACTTCAACACATGATGATGATGGTACTACTAGCTACTCTGGTCTAGAAGATATAATATACGTACTACGTCTTAGATCTAGCAAGAGATCCTTTTACTTTTGTGGAATGTGAACGGAGTGTTTCACCATTGGAGGCGTGCTTACTCGCAACCGTCCAATGACATACGTGATGGGCGTTTCCTCTTTCAGATCGCCGTTTGGACTTTGAACGAACAGTATATCTAAGTAAGTCGCAAACCATGGCGTGAAGCTACGAACATCGGCCGAGGCATGCATGGCCATGGACTCCTGGGTGATCTGTGACGTCCGTTCTCGAATCTTGACGGCACAAGCAGGCTCCTCAGCACGCATGCCGACCCACGAAATTGAGCACCGGCCGTAATGCATGCATGGATATCCTGACCTGGATTGCTTCAAAAGCATGGAAACACGTCCATGAGCAATTAATATGCGGCGAACGACGGATCGATCGTGCGTGCATGCATCCGCAAAATCGTAATACTAACTTCGTATCTTGCTCAATAAATCTTTTCCTTGCGTCGTCGAACATGCATCTCTGTGTCTCAAAAGACGTTTGAACAGATGCTAGCTAAGCTATTCCCTCTTATATATCATATCTCGGTTTTTTTTTAGAAAAGGAGGATGACCCCCGGCCTCTGCATTTGGGAGATGCATGCGGCCATCTTATTGATTATTCTCGAGTATCTTACAAAGTAAAAACAATAATATGCCTGAATCCGCCATCTTGGCAACATCTATCACTATTCCTATCCAAATGATGAAGATGTGCAAGCTGGGTCACATACCCAGACCTCTCACCTAAGCCTAACATCTAAAGTCGGAGGCCTCGACCGAGCCATCTGCCGGGTCCGGGGCTCAAACCGGTCCGACGCACTCACATGTGTCATCGCCGCCATCTTCCACTGGTCCATCTTCAGAGCAGATTAAGGTGACAACCTTGGCAGGTCCTCCGTCATCGACGCCAAACGACGACCTCCACCTACGCGAGCCTTGGCAGGTCCTCCGCCATTGACGCCACCACAACGTCAGACGATGACCTCCACCTACGTGAGTCCATCTCCAAGCAACGGACGTAAATCCATGCTAGGATAGGGCCGCACCACCGCCGTCGCCCACCACCCACAAGCGCCCCCAATCCCAAGGTTCCTAAAGCGGCGCCTTCAAGAAGGGAAAGGCGCCGTGAGCGCCGCCGCCGCCCAACGAAGTTAGGGCTTTCGCCCGGGAGACCTAGGGGAAGGAGAAGTGAGGAGATCAGTCCATACCGACGCCTCCAAGGAGGGGAACGGCGCCCTTAGGCGTCGCCGTCGGCGCGGCCGGTCATGGCCGGCCAGGGATTTCGCCCAAACTAGATCCCCGCCACCACCAGCGCCTCCTGTACAGAACCGGCGACCAAGATGAAGCGCGGCCCGAACAGGGAAGGAGGGAAGGCACCAGATCGCCGCACCGACCGCCGCCGGCCACCAATGACCACCGGATCCCGCCGCCCGCGCGATCGGGACGCTAGATCCACCACTCGCACGCCTGCTAGCCGGCCGTGCCTTACCAATGGAGTCGCCGCTCCAGATCCGGGGTTCCCCATGCAGAGGCAGGGCAACCGAGGCCCCGCCGCCACCATCCTTGGCGCCCCGGGATTGCTCGGCGGTTGCCTCAGGCGGCGGTGAGGAAGGAAAGAAGGGAGGGGGTGAGGAGGAGGGGCGGCTAGTGTTGGGAGGAGGGCCCTTTGAATGAATGGGCATGTTCACGTGACCTCATGCCTTTTTCAGAAACAAAAACACGTCTAGAAGGGCCTTGGTTCACTGTGTGGGCACATATTTTGTGAGGATGTGATGAGGGCCGGCTATGGGTAGGCCAAATGAGATTATAATTTGGTGCACGGTCAAAATTTACTGAACCGGTTCCTAAAATTGTTTTTATTCGGAAAAAAAGTTGTAGTTCAAAAATTTTAATATCGAAATTTATGGACCCAAACTTAAATTTACATTTTACTTTATTTGACCTGTTGGATGGTCTTTAAAATTATTCCTATGTTTTTAAGAATGATGATACAACTTTACTGATTGACCAAAGGCCGTACAATAGATCGAAGAAAATGAAACCACGATCAGAAAAGGTTATGATAAAACTGAGAGTTACACCAATATGATTTCAAGTCATGGATTCTATCGGGATCAAGATGAAACGTGGGCTACAAAGTGTTACGTCCCCTGCTCCCTCGTAATCTAGGCGTAGGGTGGAGGCTCCCGATGTATCTTTCCTGCCTTCCCCGCCAGAAACCCCGTGGCCCCCTCTTTGTTTGGCAGCGGGAGAGGGCAGGGATCACCGGCGCGGATCCTCCGACTTCCCTTCAGCAAGGCCGCCTCTACCTTAGCTGGGAGAGCCATTGGATCAAAAGCTGGTAGTCCAGAGCGAGCAAATCACTGTAGCGCATGCACTGTTCATACAACATTGTAGCATGTGCACTGTTCATACAACACTGTAGCGCGTGCACTGTTCGTATCACTGTTTTAGTGGTCCTGTTGCGCTAGATCTAGGCGGTCTGTTCTCGATCCAACGAGTAAAAGTTGGGGAAAGGTAGAGGCACTGTTCCTCCCTGCCTTTGCCACAGCAAGGCAGAGAATCCACAGCCACGGATCACGTTGCTTCGTTCTGGTGGTAGGGTTAGGTTTAACTCAAAGGTTTGGTCTCAGTTCATGGGTGGTGAAATGATGGCGTCGTCATTGACGTGGAATAAGTCCTCCCCATCTCGTCCTCGATCCAGTGATGCTTCATGATGTCATCGACGGGACATGTAGAAGGTGGTGCTTCCCTAGTTTGTTATGTGGGTCAGTTTTTTGTGTGTGCAGGTCTGTCCCGGTGGTGTTCACAGAAATATCGGAACACGGGAACCAGAAAACAGAACAAAATGACAATGAGGAAATTGGCATAGTGGTCATGTGTTGATTCATGGGGATGCTATGTCTCTTCTTGGTTTTGTAATGTATCGGAAGCAAAAGGAATATCTCTCCTTGGGGATAACGCTGCCCGTAACGGGAGTATCATAGGTAGTATCATGCATGCCAACTAAGCAATTTTGATGAGGTGGCATAGAATTAAATGAAGAAAGAGAGGCTTGAGTATCATATCATGATACAATATCATATTAAATGATGTGCTACTTTGTGTCATGCATGGCAATAAATGTAGTTCTCTATGATACCAACATATGATACTATGCATTAAGGATGTAGTATCATAGACTAGTATCATATGCATGATACTAGTATATGATACTCCCCATTACAACCAGCCTAAATGATGTGTAGTCATTAAATGCCCAATGATCTTGTCTGAAGTAATTCTTAATAACCGGGAAACCCCGCACGACTGTAAGGGGCTGCGGTCGGACAACTGACTCTTGATGTAGGACGTGTACCGGCCATGACATACTTTGGACACAACCCCCCGTTCACCGCGTTGTGATCACATCGTAACGGGTGTCTTTTAGGTCCATGTGTAGTATCAAGATGAGATCCCAAGCATAAATACAAGGTTGTGAGTTAAGTTCTCGTACCCTTGCCTATTTCCCTAACATTGTTTACATCCAAAAGGTTGTTAAAGTTCTGGTTAAAGATTGGAACATTTTGTGCGAACCATAACTTGTTTGAATCTATTTCATAGAGTGCTTCCTCCCATGGGTCCGATACCCAGGGTCACTCCTTGGGAAAAAGCTAAGGGGACTTTCTGCAATCCAAACCGGATCTCAAAGGGTCACCAGTAATGCGAGTTGACCATTGAACACATGATCGTGAAATAAATATATGACCATGAGAGAACCAATAAATGAGAAATCCCCATGATTCAGTGACAAACCTCGTCGTAGAAACCTTGCAGACTCTCAAACTTATCTTTTTTTAGGCAACTCTGAAACTTATCTACTTAACCAAATATATATACACATGTACTCTGGAAACCACTGTCAATGTATTAATTAGACATTTAAGGATACTAAAGAGATGTGAATACACATATATATACATACAACAAATTGGTCTATGGTGTCATAAAAAGTATTAGTTTCTATGATATAAGGAAAGTTGATTTAGCAACGAGGTTTCAAGGTGCCATGCATGCCTTAAAAAGAAAAGAATCCGAATAGTTTGATTGGAAAATATGTTTCAAATTTGAAGAAAAAATATTTGCAATGTTAGAAAAAACATAGTGTAATTTTAATATTCTTATATTAATATTTAGCCCATTATTATGTCGATAATTTTGCTAAGTGTAATACAAAATTAACACAAATAGTAACCTTAAACTAGAGGATAGCGATTTGGTGAGAAATAATAAATCGTGCTCGGGAGTGATTGGGCTATTTCTTTTCTTGTTCCCATTCAAACTATTTTCTTATAATACTACTTATACATATTTAGAAAGCTAATTAGGTGGCCATGACTTCTCCGATGGAAAGCTTAACTTTTGTAGCATCAAGTTCATCGACACCTATGCATACACAAAGAAAACGCCAAGATATGTAGTCCTTCGCTCTGGTAAATAATGATCAGGCAGATGGCTTCTACCGATCGTCTGAAACAACTCTACTCTCATCGATCTCAATGTTGTATTGACTGAATAGCGAACGGCACGTGGTTTTAATTATTTTAGATTACATATGTGTCAATTTTGGGTGTTAAATATTTTTTATTTATCAATTATAATCCCACTACTAATTATGATTCTCATGTTGCATTATTTACAACATGTGTTGTAAAAGCCTCTCACATATATATCACATTGATTATGTTGTTGAGCGTGTCTTAATTGGTTTTGTTTGCATACTTGCTTCTTTTTAGTTCCGAATGGCCGCTTTTTGTGGTGCATTCTTAGTCTTGATGTTGTATAGTACTACTGGACAATGAGAGGAAGTGTTTTGGCTCCTGGTGCACCTGCACCCAACTAAAAAGAAAAAATGCACAAAAATAATTCATTGATTCTTTTTTAAGGTGTGTGTGTGTGTGCGCGCGCACGCGCGCGTGCACACGCATTTTTGTTAACCAACAATATTTGTAGTGCTCCTTGTAAAATAAAACAAAACCAAGTGGATTGCTCCCCCCAAGAGTCCTTTCAAAGGAATTGGAGTCGGGGTTCAGGGTTCGAGGTACTTTGAAAGGCCTGGATCAACGAAAGAAGTGGATTAGCCTTGTCTTTTGGACTCGAGCCGTGAGTGTGGCACTTCTCTTGTGAAGAGAATCTCAAAGTGGCCTTGCCTTGTTGTCGTGCCACTCGTCGAGCTCTTCCCTCATCGCCTTCTAATATAGGAGTAGGTCGCAGTCCACAGAAAAGATGAAGCCTACTTTAAAATGTGTCAAGCTTTTCAACATACAATACACACCTTGTCACCCTATTATTTCGCTGTTTTCACGACAACAAAACTAGTCTATATCAAAAATGGGACCCCACTAGCCAGCGAAAGTTTGTTGTAAGGCATGGAAATTGCGAATGTCTTTTATGATAAATTCTTCAAAAATGCTTGGCAATTTTGTTCAAAACACATGGAAACTTCTGCCAAACAATGGATTTTGATGCGAAAATTGTTGTGTTGGCTTGAAAGAATTGTCATGCTTCCAACACATAAATTGCCTTGAAAAACAACCGTTTTTCCATGCAGCCCCAACAAACATTCGTTGAATAACATTACCCTAGGAATGAAGCGTATGAAGCCTACCTTTTTTCTTGGAAAGGAGGGAAAGCATTCGGTACCATTTTCTATAAGGGCGTGACTAGATCTCAGTTGACTGAGACTTAACCAAGTCTCGGTCAAGTGGTATTGCATAAAAAAAAATTGCAAGGATTTGCATGTAAAATCTCATAAATATAGCATTGACTGAGACTTGATTAAGTCTCAGTTGACTGAGATTTAGGAACCTTATTTCTATAAAATGATGAATTACTAGCTCGTCAATTTTATTCATTCATTTCCATTAACTTTTACCAATACAATACCATAATTACTCTCTCTCGTAAGTACAATATATACCCAAATGTAGAAATGCAAAACTATAGTTGGTGCATGTGGTACAATTCCTTTGCTGATCCCATTAGATCAAATTAATGTGTGGTTGTATGTGTGTATTAGTATCAGTAGTATAACTATACTCGGATATAATAACCGTAGTAGGTAACCGTTGTCACACGTCCATGTCCAGCACGAGAGGTGTGTCCCCCTTGTCGACGCTGAAGGCCTTGTGCATCTTCCCCGTGGCCGTCGCGAGCTGCACGACGTACGAGCCGTGGTACCCCCTGAACTTGAAGTTGCCGTCGCTGTCGATCTTCCCGCGCGCGTGCGACGTCCACTCCTGCCGCAGGTTGATGAACCTTTGGCCGGCGTCGTTGATGGTGCCGTCGGAGTTGACGAGGCAGGCGTCCTGGCGCCACATGTGCCCCTGCATGAACCCCCAGAGCACGACGCCCTCCACGGCCGGGTGCGCGTACGCCTCCCGGAGCACCACCTCCAGGTCCTCGGCGCGGAGGCAGACGTCGGACTCGCACACGTCCAGCTCGGTGAGCCAGACGGGGAGGTCGGTGGTGGCGAGCTTGTCGAGCGCGTCGCAGATGATCTCGCCGGCGGGGTTGGTGACGTGGCCCTGCAGCCCGATGCCGCCCACGGGGGCGCCCTTCTCCATGAGCGCGTTGACCTGCGCGATGTACTTCTCCGGGGTGGCGTTGGGGTCGCCGCCGCCCTCGACGTTGTAGTCGTTGACGAAGAGGGCGGCGCCGGGGTCGAGCCTGGCCGTCTCCTTGAACATGAAGGCGTTGACGTCGTCGCCGAGGCGGTCCTGGAAGAAGGTGCCGTGGAGCATCTCGTTGTTGACGTCGTAGTGCGGGAACCGGCCGGCGTAGCGGGTGAGGAGGCTTGTCAGCCGGCCCTGGACGGCGGCGGTGAGCTGGTCGGTGGGCAGGTCCTTGACCCACTTCTGCACCATGCGGTCGACGGCCCAGAAGATGCAGTGCCCCCGCACGGGCTTGCCGTGGCGGTCGCAGAAGTCGAGCAGCGCGTCGGGGTCGGTGTAGTTGAGCTGCCCCTGCACCGCCTCCGTGTGGTACCACTTGAGCTCGTTCTCGAACACCGCCCAGTCGAAGTGCTTGGTGAAGTAGTCGACGAACGCCGGCTCCTGGATCACCGCCGGGTTGATGCACGCGCCGAACGCGAAGCTCGTGTCCATCTGCATCACCCGGATCGACGCCCCCGACACCGCCGACGACGCCCCGGCGCCGGCGAACTTGAGCACCACGTCGCGCTTCCGCACCTACGTACGTGCAACAAGCACGGTGCGCGTGAGTCATTGCGTTACGTGTCAACCGAAACTGACATGTGTCGTGAGTTTGGTGCCGCCGTGCCAGTACATACATTTATGCAGTTTGGTGCCAAGCTAGCTTACCAAAACCCATAGAAAAATATAGTAGTAGTAAATCGTTTTCAGTTTGGAGTGTTAGTTAGATGGTGGCGATGTGAGAGCTGACTCACCTTGTCAGTCTTCTTCCGGAGCTTCTTGAACCGGGCCTTGCGGTCCGTGGCGAACACCTGGAGATCCATCACCTTCACGTCGACGCCGGCGGGCGCGCCCTGAACGTGCACCGCGGCGCCGGACGCCGGACTCGCCTTGAGCCGGAACACGCCCTTGATCTCCGTCCACTTGCCGGCCTCGGCGCACACCGCGCCGCCCTCGACCACCAGCGCGCACTCCTCGTCCTCACCGTCCACGCGAATGTTGACGCGCACCGCGTGCTCCCCGGCGGCGCCGTCGCCGAGGCCGATCCAACCGGCCACCCGGTAGGTGACGCGGGGCTTGAGCGCGCCAGCCGGGATCGCCTGGCAGAGGCCGTCCTCCTCGCCCCCGCGGCCGGTCGCCAGAATGTACCTGCCGCTGGGCCTGTACCCGTCCTCCACGTCGTTGATGGTCTCCGTGGGCACCTTCTCCGGCTCCTCGTGCTGCACCGACAGCTCCGTGCATGCCCCCAGCGGCGCCCACCCGGCGAGCCCGTCCTCCAGCGCGCTGTTCCGGATCACGTTGGCGTTGAACACCACCCCTTGAGCGCAGCAGCTGCAGGCCATGGCGCTGGCGGTAGGAGGCGGTAGGGGAGCGTGCTTGTCGTCGGTGGCAGGCGCTGCGGTGGTGCGGTGAGGCTGAGGAGGGATCGCGGCGGCCGGCCGTATATAAAGGGGGGAGGGTCGGCCATCGAGATCACGGCGAAATAGCTCGAAAGCGCACCGAACGCCGGTCGCAAAATATTGCAGAGGCTCCAAGCAACCACCGCACCTCCACACACACACCATGCATCTTTTCCCACCCTCTCCCTCTCTCTTCTCTGCTTTTGAGTAACAGTAAAGCTTGCGCAAGGCCTGGCGAACTAGAGACCAGCCGCGACTGGCGTGTGGGGCCGGCCGGCTTCCTGGGCCCGCATGTCAGAGGGACGGCCGGGCGGCTGTTGGATCTGATAGACTGTTGTTTGTGGTAAGCATGATGATGATGATTACAGGCACTACCGGAAGCGCTCCTTTTCTTGGCTTTGGGAAGACACAACTTAAAGCGCTGCATACTTCAGGTCGATCCATCCATCACGGTTTGGACCAATCGGGGCTTAGATTCCACATCAACTTTCCGTCGTAATTCCAGGACATTATATCCCTGATCTAACTGAAACCGACACTAACATGACACCAACTTCAGTAAACCAACGCACTGTCAAGCGCCATTTGCCTGCAATCAAATTGCCAAGGGTCGGTGCATAGGCATTATTAAAAGAGGAGAACAACAAGAGGACGTTGGCATGCAACAGAACGCAGAGGCCGGACCGGCGGCAACAACGTTGGACCTGTAGTACGTACGTCCATGACGGCGGTGGGATCGAGGAGGATCGGCGAGACGGCGACGCGCCCAACCACCGCGGAAACATGGCGGTCGACGGCGGCGACGACGATGGGCCATACACTGATCGCTCGGTCGGCTTAGGCGTACGAAACCGGATTACAAAGCGTCAAGACACGAGCATCGCCCGGCTAAAAGCGAGGTTTGGTGGCCCATTTTGTTCATTTCGTGGCTGTAAATGTCATGTGTTTAGAGCATCTCCAACGGTGGCCGCAAAAACACGCGCGGGACAAAATGCAATTTTAGTGCGCGCGGGACGGTTTCGCGCGCTCTAGCGGAGACGAAAAACTCAGGCGCGCGGGAACAGATTACAAGCGCGGGGAAAAAGCGGCCGGCCGCGCGCTAATTTTGGCGCGCGGCGTCCGGCGCGCCTATAAAATGCAGTACCTGCCACGCGCCCTTCTATCGCTCTCCATCTCGTCACGTGCCATCTGCCGCTTTCTCCTCGCTCTCTCTGCCGCTTTCTCGCCTCGTCGTCGACGCGCCAGCACCGCGCCACCATGTCGCCGCGCCGCCGGGGAGCTTCGGGCTACCGCGGCGTCCGCGCGCGCCCGTCCGGCGCCTTCTCCGCCGATATTCAGTCCGACGACGTGCGCCTCGGCCTCGGCACCTTCGAGACCGCCCGCGCGTACGACACGGTGGCGTGGCGCCTTCGGCGGCCCCGCCGGAACATGAACTTTCCGGCGGTGCCGACACGGGAGATGGCGCAGGAGCTGGCGCCTCCCACGCGGCTTCTCACCGACGAGGATCGTCGCGAGAACCGAATGCGAGAGCGCCGTCTCAGCCTCACCGAGATGGACGAGGAAGCCATGATGTTGTGGCGCCAACGCTTCCCGCGGGACGTCATCAACGAGCAGCAGTTCTTCATGCAAAGGATGACGAAGAGGGAGGAGAGAAGAGCGCAGCGAGCCGCCTATCGCGAGGACCGGCATACGCAGAAGGCGGCCGCTGAGTTCAACATCAAGTTAGGAGCAGCGTCGTCCTGGGACTCTGAAGACGAGCGGTACCTTGACGCCGTCATTGTGACGTCGGAGGAGGACATAACCAAGGTGGAGTCCGAGTCGAAGGAGGAGGAGAACGAGTAGTTTTTTAATCTGTCTAGGAGGAAGCTTGAAAACTATCAACGCACTATCTATGTGTTGTTTTTTATCTACTATCGTTTATTAATCTATATATGTACTATTTATCTATCATGTTAATCTATCTACCTATTGTTTTTATCTATCTATGCGTATATGTGTATTAAGTCATAGTAGAAAAGAGAACGAATATAGCACGTCTGCTTAAGCGGCTTGCGCGCGCTCTATTTTGCAGTGGTCGCTGGAGCCAGCACTCTGCGGCGCGCAAAAACTCGCATAAACAATGTGCTGTGAACGTTTTTTTTTATTTTTTACGCGCCGCGCGTTGCGCGTCTGTTGGAGATGCTCTTACACAGTCCAATCACCAGCCGAGCCTGACCACATACGCGGATGGATCGTTCTCGAATCATTTGGGTGGCTACGCAATGGCGATACGCGCGTACGCATGCACGAGATCGATCGGATCGGTTCGTGCATGCGTGACGGCCCAAGCAAGCCATGATTGAGGAGGGAGAAGAAGAATAAGTTGGGGAGATGGATGGATCGAGAGAGCGTACATGGGAACGGCGTGCTCTGCTCTGTTTTGGCTAATCGAATCTCATCAGAGGTCACGTTTGTTTGTTCGTGCAGACGGGAAAGTCTGCCAAACTTCCCTCCAAAGCTACGCCTCCACTGCAATTGCCACTTTGCCATTGCACGAGCAGAGCCATGAGACAAAAGTCAAATCCTGCTAACAGAATAGAACTCCTCCCAAGTCCCAACCCAACACCGCGGACGATGCTCTGCTCATTTGAGCCATGATGAAGAAGAGGTAATAGCACTCCAGGTACCCTAACTTGCACCCAATGTGATGATCTAGTTCCAAACTTGTAAAACTAGACCAAGCCATACTCCAACTTGCATCCAATGTGATGTTTTAGTCCCAGGCCAATGAGAACTCGCCAATTGGCTGCCAAGTGGCTGGGCCGGTCAGTGCGGGCATATTTGCACAAAACCCCCTGCCGTTTCTCTGATTCAACCCGCAGTATCCCCCCACCTGAATTAAATCTGTCGGAGGAATCCACTTCACGTCCGGTCCAGATCCAGCTCCACTCATTCCCCATCTGCCCCCTTGCCCCCTCAGCTCCAGCATCAGCTTCTCCACGCCGCCAGCAAGCTCGCCCCCGCCGTCCAGCTCACCGCCGCCGTCCAGGTCGCCCCCATGGTATCTTGGAGTGAAGGATCGAGCTCATCGTCCGACGGCTACTCTGTGACAAGTGAGGTTAGTTCTTGACTATGTCTCTGGCAGTTAGGGATTGAGCACAAATGGGAAGGGTGTATGTTCTTGACTATTTCAGCATAGATGATGCATGCCTCTTTGCTGACTAGAATATGTTGTAAACAATGTTGTAGGCTCCTGCTCCTGCCACCATTTTCTGCTCTGAGTGGAGAGGCCTTGCTACAGATCTTGCAGCTAGATGTGAACATGAAGATGTCTGTGAGAAGTTTGTGTCTTTTGAATCAGTTGACAGTGGGAGGAGATATCTTGCTTGTGCACAAAAGGTTAGTAGATCTCCAGTTAATTTTTCAAACTTTCAATGTGTTAAGTGATTTGTATAAGAGTGTGGAGGAGTGCATCTTCAGTTAACAGCTTGTTGTTTTCTGAACTTAACTGAATTTAAATTAACTTAACTGAATTGAAATGAAGTTAAGTGAACCTAAATGAATTTAAATGAGTTAAGTGAACCTAACTTTATTTAAATAAATTTAACTGAATCAATAGTGCTCCAAGATTGTCATTTATCTAAAGTTGTTTTCTTTGTTATTTGGTAGGGATCACCTAAATGCAACTTTGTGGAGTGGATTGACCCTGAATGGCCCGCCACTCTGAAGATGAGTTTAGCTAGGGTTTGGGGCATGTATGATGATGAGAACAAGTTAAGGATCAGTGAGAATTTACATCTTGCTGAAGAAAATCTTAGGGTTGTGAGAGAGAAAGAAAAGATGGAAAAAGATCTGAGGTTTTTTAAACTAGATTTTGCTAAGATGGTGGCTGACAAGGAGCAGGCAATTACTGAGTTGGGCAATGCAAGACTTGCTGTTTCTGACCTAAAGCAAGAGCTTGAGAAGAAGAAGGGATGGAGATTAGCCCTCCTCCTTGCCCAGTAGATGATCTCATCATCAGTAGGGTTTGATCCAGGTGGGAATGCCTCTAGGAACTGCTGAACATCCTTGCGGTTGCGTGCTGCAAGGATTCTCTCAGCTAGTTGCCTTCTCTGCATCCTTCTTGCCTCTCTACGCCTAGCTACACTGGGTACCTCTTCTGCATCTACTACCTCTCCAGGATCCATGTCCTCCTAGGGTTCTCTCTGGCGTCTGGGGGGGAGGAGAAGAGAGGAATTGGCCTTTGACTGCTGGTTGTGCCATTTGGTTTTGGGTGTGCTTTATATAGCAGTAAGAGGGGGGGTGGTAGGTAAATCTTGGTGGTGGGTGGCTGGTATGTCATTACTGTGGGCTAATATTAGGCTGTAAATTAAAAACAAGCCAATTTTTATAGGCTAATATTAGGCACAAAAGTCAAAATCCCATACCATTGTCCTAGGTTAATATTAGTCAAAAACCCAACCCGACCCATTATTGTGGGCCAGCTAATTTGTATTCAGTAAGTTTAACTGAATTTGTATTCAGTAAACTCCTTTTAACTGAATTTGTATTTGTAGTCACTAAGTTTAACTGTAGTTGCTTAACTGAATTTTTATTTGTATTCAGTAAGTTTAACTGAATTTATATCACTGAATTTGAATTTTTTTTCAGTAAACTCACTTTAACTAAACAACAGCATTTTGTAGCAACATATACAACTAACAACAGCATCAACAACATATGAAACCAACATATACCAAAAGCAGCATATTCAACTAACAACAGGAACAACAACATATGAAAGCAACATACATATAACTTAGGTACTTGCAGCATAAGTTCAACCCACATGCAGTTGCAGCAGTAGTTCAACACAGACCAAAAGTAGCTCAAACTAAGATCTCCTTCACCCTCCACATGCAGCAAAAGTTGCCCATTCGAAACTACAGATAACTTATGTGCTCAGAAGTAAGTGATGCACACCTAAATACTAACTGATATGCTAACTTATATGCTACTGAGCATACCTAACTACATTCAGCAGTCTTCAGTTCTTCAGCTGCTTCAGACGCTGGGAGCGGCGCACCTCCCCTGAAACTGGAATCTTCGTCGGCTTCTTCCTCTTCTTTGATCCTTCCCGTGCTTGCCCGTCCACCACCTCCGCTAGCACCTCCTCCACCACCTCTTGCTTCACAATGTCAGGGACCTCTGGCAGCAGGTCCACGTCAATGGGGAGCTCCCTGTCGCCCTCATTGCCGTCGACGACGGGAGCCAGCATCACAACGTCGTCCGGCTCGTCGTCAGATAGCACGACCATCTCTATGTCCTCCTCGCCTGAAGACTTGCTATCTGGCATGTAGCCAGAGTCAGAGTCGGAGTCGTCGGAGTAGGATTCGTCGTCGTCGGAGGATTGGATGTCGGAGACGTCGTCGTGGACGAGCAGGTCGGGGTTGAAGCGGTTCCAGTAGGCTGTGTTGACCGGCGCGGGGAGAGCGAGGATGACGTCGTCGACGCGCTACATCCTAGAGGCAACGCGGAACGGATCCGGGTGCGGCGACGGGGTGGTGGCGGAGCGGTACATCCACCACCGCGCGCGCTGCCTCGGATCGTCCGACCGCGTCTCGGTCATTGCGAAGCGCAAGACCAGGACCGGAGCGACGCCAGGTGCGGGCATGGCGCGACGCTTCTCGTCATCAGTCATGATCTTACGAGGCCGCGCGCGTGGTGGAGGAGCATCTGGCCGGAGGGGAACCATCTTGCTATCTCCTTCAGGTCCGCGCGGAGCGCGTCGTCGTCGCTGGCCAGATCCTCGATGGCCCTCTGCCATGCGGGGGTGTTGTCCATGGCAGCGGCGGCGGCGGGGGTTTTCTTGGTGGAGCGGGGTAGCGGGGAGTCCGAGGAGCGAGGTGCGACGTGGGTGGACTGGGAGCACGGTGGAGTTGAGTGGAGTTGAGCTAGTGAAGTGAGTTGTTGGCTTTAAAGGCCTAGGAAACCGAATCGGCGGAGCGACCGAGCTAGTGGAACGATGGGTCTGCTTAACTATAGTGTGTGGCATTACCTAAACAAATCACTACTACTATCACACTGGCAATGCAGTTAGGTTTGCTATCCACAGGTTCTGGGTTCGATGCCTAGGACAAATATTTTTTTATAAAAAATCTTTTTAATTAACAACAGCAGTATTCATTCCAAAATAGATAAGTATTAAGTTAACATAAGCAGTATTCACTCCACAACATTTTATAAAGTTTATTTTCAGTAAAAAGCAGCAAAATTCACTTCTGTTAACACAACAAAATTCAGCTAAATTCAGAACTCGTGGGTCTGCTTATCTACAGTGTGTGGCACCATTTAAACAAATCACTATTACTATAACACTGGCAATGCAGTTAAGTTAGCTATCCATAGGTCGTGGGTTCGATGCCCAGGACAAACAATTTTTTTCAAAAATTCTTTTTAATTAACAGTAGCAATATTCACTCCAAAACAATTTTTCAAGTTTTTTTTCAGTGAACAAGCTCTAATCCAAAACAATTTTTCAAGTTTTTTTTCAGTGAACAAGAAAAATTCAATGAACAGCAACATTCAGATATGTTGCAAAATTCACATATCTTCCAACATTCAGTTAACTCTTAATTATAATATTTAATTACAAAAAGGGCAATGTATGCCATGGTTTGCCATCCAAATAAGTAGGCAATATATGCCACATTTTGCCACAAAAAATGAGGCAACTTATGCCACAGTTTGACATAACAAAAAAAGGCCAGTTTATAAGTTACATAAGTATAGGCCTTGTCAAAAAATGGTGGCTGACAACTGCCAGTAGATCAGGTAGCAGGAAAATCATCAGGAGGAGCATTTAGGTCAGGAATATGACTGGCAATGTCATCTCCAAACATCAGCCACCATGCCCTCTCACCTGCTTGGCCTCCTGTTCCTCTCCCAACTTCTGGAATTGCTCCTCTCCCTCTCCCAGCACCTGCATTTGCTCCTCTCCCTCTCCTGACCCTGCATCTGCCCTTGCTCCCTCTCATGACCCTGCATCTGCCCTTGCACCTCTTCCTGGAGCTGAGACTGCACTTGCTCCCCCTCCTCTTCTTGCATTTGGATGCACCTCTCCTCTGCCTCTCCTTTTCTTTCCTCTTGCAATGTCAGCTACAGTTCTTGCCCTTGTCTGCCTAGCAATATTCATTTCTGTAGTCACCCTGGGTTGTGGTATTTCAGCCCCAGCAGCAGAAACAAATGAAGAGAGCTCAGGCAGTGGGTCATGGACCCTTTGAGGAGGTCTTCTTGCTCTGTCCCTGCTGGCCATGTTAAAAACCATACTAGTTGGTGACTCAGTAGGATCCAACCTAGGATCTGGCCTGTTTGGAAAGATGTTCTGCAAAGAAAGATGTTCAGAGAAGCTCATTTTAGGGAGTTCATGCATTAGAGCCAACTGTGCAAAATGAGATGCAACAAAAGCATACCTGAAGAAATGTTGGATCATCATAGTTATCATCAACAAGCTCTACTCCTTCTGCAATTAGTGCTTCCTGCCACCTGTAGTGCCCTTTCCTATTGTGGTCAGCTCTACCGCAAATTGAGCAGTGCATTGTCACACCTTTTTTGTTCAGATATCTAACACCATTCCTGCTTCTCTTCTCTTCTGGTGTTTTCTTCCTGTTTTTCTTTGGCCTTCCCAACTGTTTAGTGAAAACTGGTGGATATACTTTGTCTCCATTCTGTTTCTCCCAATGTTTTGGATCTCTAAGTGGAACTAGAGTGTATCCATATGCTTTCAGATAATTCTCCACACTGTAGCAGTCATGAACCATTGTCTCTGGGTCAATTCTCTCCTCCCTGCAGCATGCTATACTATGGCCACATGGTACTCCAGAGAGCTGCCATCTCCTGCAATCACAAGTGTGCAAGCACAAGTCAACTGTATAACTAGAGTTACCAGACTGAACTCTGAACAATTGTTGGCCAGCTTCAGAGACATGGCAATTAGCAGCAAATTCAGTGTTCTTGTCTAGTTTCTTCTTGATCTTTGGGCATATTCTCTGCCCTGCCCACTTCTCTATGACCTCTCTCTGTTTACTCACTAGCCTTTGCATGATCTTGTAAAAGATGTATTCCAACATGGACAACACTGGCATCTCTCTGCCCTCCAGAATGTAGCTGTTAAATACTTCAGAGTTATTGTTCAGCAGAATATCACACTTGGGAAAGACACTAAAAAATGATTTACACCATGTCTTTGGATCAAGTCTTTCAGTCCAGTGGAAAGCAGCTGCACTGTGTCCATCCATTTTCTCACAGTTTTGGCTCCACTTAACCCTATTTGGTGCTCTTGCAATGGCCCACAGATCTTGCTTCAGTTGCTCTCCTTTGTGCTTCTCATTGAAATTCTGATAAATATGCCTAACACAAAACCTATGCTCAGCATCTGGCCAGATTTTTTGCACAGCATTGATCAAACCTTTCTGCTTGTCACTCAAAATAGTGAAAGGAGCAGTATTTGTGATGTTAAGGTCATCTCTCAATGTAGTGAGAAACCACTCCCAAGAACTAGTGCACTCTACTTCTACCCAACCTAACTGCCAGAGACATAGTCAAGAACTAACCTCGCTTGTCACAGAGTAGCCGTCGAACGACAAGCTCGATCCTTCACTCCAAGATACCATGGGGGCGACCTGGACGGCGGCGGTGAGCTGGACGGCGAGGGCGAGCTTGCTGGCGGCGTGGAGAAGCTGATGCTGGAGCTGAGGGGGCAAGGGGGCAGATGGGGAACGAGTGGAGCTGGATCTGGACCGGACGTGAAGTGGATTCCTCCGACAGATTTAGTTCAGGTGGGGGGATACTGCGGGTTGAATCAGAGAAACGGCAGGGGGTTTTGTGCAAATATGCCCGCGCTGACCGGCCCAGCCACTTGGCAGCCAATTGGCGAGTTCTCATTGGCCTGGGACTAAAACATTACATTGCATGCAAGTTGGGGTATGACTTGGTCTAGTTTTGCAAGTTTGGGACTAGATCATCACATTGGGTGCAAGTTAGGGTACCTGGGGTGTTATTACCTCACTGCTACGCTCCGTGCTCAAAGTTGATAAAAATTCTTTCCAAATCGATGAACTTTTAAAATTTTGATCTTTTTTCAAGTTCAGGTTTTTTTTTCTCCATATTTTTGTGAAGTCCTTTTCAAGTTTACGTTTTCTTTTTTCATATAATTTAAACTGGCTATATGGAGTATATGTTATATGTACTATTAAAATATCAAACGGAGATAAAAAAAGATCAAACGCTATTGTTTCGTGGTAGTAAACAACATGGCGAGGTCGGTCAAATGGTTAACGCAGTATGTTGAGTTTGATTGCTCCTTCTCGCAATATTACTGTCAACTTTTTTTCTTCGCGTTTTTCTTTTCAGCATGTTGTTGGGCCAGCCCGCCAGGCGTCGCATGCGAGCACCAGTAGCGTTTACCGACGCTCAGAGCGCCGAACAAGAGCTTCCTTTCTCGAGCTCCTGCTCCTGACCTCACGGGATTGCAAATGCTACAGATCGTCCGCTGCCAGCTTTGCGATCGATCGCCTACACACGACCCGAAGCAGGCCATGGCCTAGTAAACACAACAACTAGTTGTCTTCTTATATTTACATAACTTTCAGCCACTGTCACCATTGTTTTAGGAAATCGCCCATGGGTGATCCGACGCGGGCTAAGGCCTAGTAAACACAACAACTGGCTATTTTTTATGCCTACGTAAAAATCAGTGTTTGGTTCACCATGATTTTTGGAAATATGTACAACCTTCCATCTGGTATTGGGATTTTTTCTTCATTTTTCAGGTTTTCATTCTTTATTTTTTAATACATGAAGAATTGAAAATAATTATGATCATTTTTCGAATTCATGATTATTTCAATTTCGAATATTTTTTAGCTTCAAAAAAAATCAATCACCAAGCATTTTTTAAATTCTCCAACATTTTCTGAATTTGTGAATATTTTTCTATACGCGAACCTTTTTAAAATTTTGAACGTTTTCACATCCATGAACATTCTTTTGAATTTGCGATCATTTATCAAATTTCGGAACATTTTTTGGACTCGTGGAGATTTTTTAATTATCAATTATTATTTTAGATTCACAAACATTTCTGAAAATCGTTAACATTTTTCGGAAGGATGATCAGTTTTAAAACTCATAAAAAATAAATTCTTTATTTCTTTTCTAATTGATGAACATTTATTCAAGTTTTTGATTTCATGAATTGTTTTCAATTTTGGGAATATCTTGCAAATTGCTAAAATTGTTTAAATTTAAGAACATTTGTCAAATTTATGAACAGTTTTCAATTCATAATATTTTTCTGAAATTCACAAAAAAAATCTTCAAAATTGTAAACCCTTTTCAATAAATACCATCTAAATTAGTTAAGAATCTTAAAGTAAAATGAAGAGGAGATGAGAAAAAACTACAATTTGTACGATCATGACCGTACAAATGAATAAGCGTGGGAGATCTTTGGGCCTTGTCTATGCAAGATGTGGGCAACGCTCCTTTTAGCGCTCGCAATAAGCTTTGTATAGCAGCACTATGAGGAGACAGAGGGACAGGGCAGCTGCATGAAGATCACTCAGAGTGGGTCCGTCATTTTTTTGGGCTTTTAACACATTTTATTACTTTCAAACAAGTGTGCACTATTTATATGTGTAAAATTAAATTGTCAAAATATATTTCATATTACAATATATTGGAGTTCACTTTCGTAGGTCAAGAGAAAATTGGTTTATTTCACTAGGCTGAGCTAGTGAGATGTTTAGTTCCAGCTAAATGTCAATTGGTTTTCCAAATTTGTTCATAAGACCACAAAATATTTAGCATGTTGTACTAATTTGTTCATCCAATGCAATAAAATCTTGTAGATGTCAACTGAGTGCTAGGGAATTCTCAGGTGACTGAGATTTAGCAAACCCGTTCACACTATCAAATGAACCTGAATAACGACTTCATGGTAAAATCATGGAGTTGCATATTCAAATCAAGATCAACTTGTATACTTTATTGAAATTCACCATATCTTACAAGCCCAAACTTTTGGCACATCGTAGTACCCATCATTTCCTTGGCGGTGTCAATGCGCAACAACACTTACCACGGTCGCAGTAGCTGTCATCGAAGATGTAACCAGACCATTCACAGTTAAGTCTGCAAATATTAACATTGTTCACCGTTGGGTTCTCGCATATCTTAAAATCTCCACACAAAGCTCTCCATGCAGTCGTACCTACACACGACGAAGTAGAGCAACCCATATAGATTAGGCTATGGATATATAGTATAAAATGCAAGGGTTACTCAAAATTGTCTACAAAATCAAGGTTTGTGTATATTTCTTCAAAATTGGACCAACATAAACAAATGAGTGTACCTTCGTTTCTCCCAGTTGCATGACATGAAAAAGTGGCAGACATCAGAAGAACTACCAAGCATAGGGCCCTTGTATTGTTCTTCATAATTGCCATCAGAAATGTTGTCCTATTTCTTTTCTCTACCGTGGCTTTCCTTGTGGTTGATATTTCTCATGATATATCCTAATGGTGGTATTATATAGGCATAGTCCAACATAGGAGTTTCTCCCATTTGGAAAGGAAACATAAGGAACCTACAACTGTCAACATTAATGTTTTCGTCCTTTGCTTCTACACAGCCAGCTAATGTCAATTAATATTATTACAAGAGTTTGAATATATACAGCCTATTATTGAATGCCTCTTTAGTATTGATATTATTATTTTCAAATATTCACTATTAATACCGCTATTAAATTGTGTATCATAATAGTACATCAATTTGTTATTGGCTTCTAGTTTTGGCCTATAAATTTACTAGCTACTACTCCTTGTGGCGTGTGGTGGGATTATTAGGCTGGCGGTCCAAAACAATAAGACCAAGGCGAGTTGAGGGGGACCAGAAAATTTCCAACCTGACAATGACTTTTAGTTTTAAAAATCAGATAGTGCTAATGGACCAACCTTACAAATCTAAATCCCGATGGGTGGCCCATCAACCTTTTAATCTCAAAAGCAAAATATTATTATTCCTGGTTTTCTTTCACATTGTAAAGCATAACTTAGAAAAAATTATTAATTGGCTCTTGCAACCAGAAATCTTTCAAATGAAAATGCATGTATTCGAATGTGAAACATGAATAATTTCAATGTAAAATCAACTCATTTTATGTTTGATTTAATAATTGTTTTCATATATATCTAAAAGTCATCCATTGTATAGATCTAAAAGATATCCACCATGTTGTAATAATCTATACAAGCAGTGTCAAAATGTAGTATCCGCAATTCTCGCTGATTTTATAGATTTGTTCATAAACCTAAAAAATTTCAACAAGTTTTCATAATATGCCAAAAATGTATTTACTCTCATAGTTAAAAATGAACATTGCCCGGATCGATGGTTCTCGATGTTAGTTGAGTGCTAAGGAATTCTGAATAACTGACAAGTAGCAAAATTATTTTTAGTATAAAATAAACTTAAATGACGTCTTCATTGATGAAATCAAGAGGTTGCATAGTTGAGCTAGCAAAATTAACTTTGTGTCGTTTATTGAAATCCAACATATCTTAAAACAACAAATTTTGGCACATCATAATACATACTACTCATCATTTTCGTGGCTTTGCCAATTTGCGCATAGCACTTTCAAAGGTCAGAGTAACAAAAATCAACATTTTAAGTTAAGCTTGCACATATGGACATTATTTAGTGTTGGGTTGTCGTGCGGTTAAAACCTTCCAGACAACACGTGACGAAGTATGACATCCCTTTCAGGTTAATTACCACGTGTAATATAAATTGAACGGATAATATTGTCTAACAACCAAGGTGGTGATGTTCTACTACACAACCTTCTTCTTGTAGACGTTGTTGAGCATCCAAGTGCAGAGGTTTGTAGGACAGTAGCAAATTTCCCTCAAGTGGATGACCTAAGGTTTATCAATCCATAGGAGGCGTAGGATGAAGATGGTCTCTCTCAAGCAATCCTGCAACCAAATAACAAAGAGTCTCTTGTGTCCCCAACACAACCAATACAATGGTAAATTGTATAGGTGCACTAGTTCGGCGAAGAGATGGTGATACAAGTGCAATATGGCTAGTAGATAAAGGTTTTTGTAATCTGAAAATATAAAAACAGCAAGGTAACTAATGATAAAAGTGAGCATAAACGGTATTGCAATGATAGGAAACAAGGCCTAGGGTTCATACTTTCACTAGTGCAAGTCCTCTCAACAATAATAACATAATTGGATTATATAACTGTCCCTCAACATGCAACAAAGAGTTACTCCAAAGTAACTAATAGCGGAGAACGAACGAAGAGATTATGGTAGGGGTACGAAACCACCTCAAAGTTATTCTTTCCAATCATATATTAATAGAAAAAAAGGATGAAGAGACCCATCCATAATTTGAATACAATGTCAAATGACACACCACACATCGCTAATTCTGAGATTAAAACCACACCTACTACCAAAGAATGAGAGAACCCACCTTGCCCAATCTCTAGCCAAGAATGCAAACAAAGGATGCACAAAGCCAACGTGTGTAAGTGCATCTAGTGCCACCCCTAGTTAGTTTTGGAGTATTGACGACAAACCTAGTTGAGGGACTAATGTGTTTGTGAGAATTGCAGGATAACACAGGTAGAAGTCCCTCATTGATTCGGTTTTACTACCAGAGATGACCCCTAAAAATGTATGAAGACATTGAAGCCAAAGGTGGTATATGAAGATATTCACATTGAAGACTATGACAAAAGAAGACACGTTATGAAGCCTATGGAGCTCGAAGACTTAGATCTTTCGTAGTTCTTTTTCTTTTGTGTTGAGTCATAGGAACCACCGTACTGTTAAGTGGGGTCCAGGAGAACCAGTTAGAATGACTGAAGTGATGCCTAAACCAAAAACCTATGTCTTCGAGTGAAGACAATGAGAGCGAATCTTGTCCAGAGCCGGACAAGTCAGCTTTGCTTGTAGCCCAAGTAAAGTTGCCATGAGAGTTTGAAATCTGACCGTTGAGACACGTGTCAGTTCCTTAGTGACCCAGGGTCATTTCGGACAAATCAGGTCGGGTTGCCAAGTGGCTATAAATAGCCCACCCCCTACAACCATAAATGGTTGGCTGCTCAGATTTCATGTTGGGGAACGTTGCAGAAAATTAAAATTTTTCCTACGGTTTCACCAAGATCCATCTATGAGTTCATCTAAGCAACGAGTCTAGGGAGAGAGTTTGCATCTACATACCACTTGTAGATCGCGTGCGGAAGCTTGCAAGGTGATGATGTAGTCGTACTCGACGTGATCCAAATCACCGATGACCTGCGCCGAACGGACGGCACCTCCGCGTTCAACACACGTACGGAACAGCCACGTCTCCTCTTCTTGATCCAGCAAGGGAGGGAGGAGAGGTTGAGGGAGATGGCACCAGCAGCAGCACGACGGCGTGGTGTTGATGGAGCTGCAGTACTCCGGCAGAGCTTCGCTAAGCACTATGGAGGTGGAGGAGGTGTTGGGGAGGGAGAAGGAGGCAACCAAAGGCCGAGACGTTCAGGTATGAAGTCCCTCCTCTCCCCCACTATATATAGGGGTGCCAAGGGGGGGGTGGCCGGCCCTAGGAGATCCAATCTCCTAGGGGGTGCGGCGGCCAAGGGGGGTTTTCCCTCCCCCCAAGGCACCTAGGAGGTGCCTTACCCTCCTAGGACTCTTGCCCCCTTGAACCCTAGGCGCATGGGCCTATGTGGGGCTGGTGCCCTTGGCCCATTAGGCCAAGGCGCACCCCCTTACAGCCCATGTGGCCCCCCGGGGCAGGTGGACCCACCCGGTGGACCCCCGGGACCCTTCCGGTGGTCCCGGTACAATACCGATAACCCCGAAACTTGTCCCGATGCCCGAAACAGGACTTCCCATATATAAATCTTTACCTCCGGACCATTCCGGAACTCCTCGTGACGTCCGGGATCTCATCCGGGACTCCGAACAACATTCGGGTTACTGCATATACATATCCCTACAACCCTAGCGTAACCGAACCTTAAGTGTGTAGACCCTACGGGTTCGGGAGACATGCAGACATGACCGAGACGCTCTCAGTCAATAACCATCAGCGGGATCTGGATACCCATGATGGCTCCCACATGCTCCTCGATGTTGTCATCGGATGAACCACTATGTCCAGGATTCGATCAAACCCTGTATGCAATTCCCTTTGTCAATCGGTACGTTACTTGCCCGAGACTCGATCGTCGGTATCCCAATACCTTGTTCAGTCTCGTTACCGGCAAGTCACTTTACTCGTACCGTAATGCATGATCACGTGTCCAACTCCTTGGTCACTTTGAGCTCAATATGATGATGCATTACCGAGTGGGCCCAGAGATACCTCTCCGTCATACGGAGTGACAAATCCCAGTCTCGATCCGTGTCAACCCAACAGCTACTTTCGGAGATACCTGTAATGCACCTTTGTAGTCACCCAGTTACGTTGTGACGTTTGATGCACCCAAGGCACTCTTACGGTAGCCGGGAGTTACACGATCTCATGGTTGTAGGAAGAGATACTTGACACTTGCAAAGCTCTAGCAAAACGAACTACACGATCTTTTATGCTATGCTTAGGATTGGGTCTTGTCCATCACATCATTCTCCTAATGATGTGATCCCGTTATCAACGACATCCAATGTCCATAGTCAGGAAACCATGACTATCTGTTGATCACAACAAGCTGGTCAACTAGAGGCTTACCAGGGACATAGTGTGGTCTAAGTATTCACACGTGTATTACGATTTCCGGATAATACAGTTATAGCATGAATAAAAGACAATCATCATGAACATTGAAATATAATAATACTTTTATTATTGCCTCTAGGGCATATTTCCAACAGTCTCCCACTTGCACTAGAGTCACCAATCTAGTTACATTGTGATGAATCGAACACCCATAGAGTTCTGGTGTTGATCATGTTTTGCACGCGAGAGAGGTTTAGTCAACGGATCTGCGACATTCAGATCCGTATGCACTTTGCAAATCTCTATGTCTCCATCTTGAACATTTTCACGGATGGAGTTGAAACGACGCTTGATGTGCCTGGTCTTCTTGTGAAACCTGGGCTCCTTTGCGAGGGCAATAGCTCCAGTGTTGTCACAGAAGAGTTTGATCGGCCCCGACGCATTGGGTATGACTCCTAGGTCGGTGATGAACTCCTTCACCCAAATTGCTTCATGTGCTGCCTCCGAGGCTGCCATGTACTCCGCTTCACACGTAGATCCCACCACGACGCTCTGCTTGCAGCTGCACCAGCTTACTGCTCCACCATTCAACATATAAACGTATCCGGTTTGTGACTTAGAGTCATCCAGATCTGAGTCGAAGCTAGCGTCGACGTAACCCTTTACGACGAGCTCTTCGTCTCCTCCATAAACGAGAAACATGTCCTTTGTCCTTTTCAGGTACTTCAGGATATTCTTGACCGCTGTCCAGTGTTCCTTGCCGGGATTACTTTGGTATCTAGCTACCAAACTTACGGCAAGGTTTACATCGGGTCTGGTACACAGCATGGCATACATAATAGATCCTATGGCTGAAGCATAGGGGATGACACTCATCTCTTCTTTATCTTTTGCCGTGGTCGGTGACTGAGCTGAGCTTAGTCTCATACCTTGTAACATAGGCAAGAACCCCTTCTTGGACTGATCCATTCTGAATCTCTTCAAAATCTTATCAAGGTATGTACTTTGTGAAAGACCTATGAGGCGTCTCGATCTATCTCTATAGATCTTGATGCCTAATATATAAGCAGCTTCTCCAAGGTCCTTCATTGAAAAACACTTATTCAAGTAGGCCTTAATGCTGTCCAGAAATTCTATATTATTTCCCATCAGGAGTATGTCATCTACATATAATATGAGAAATGCTACAGAGCTCCCACTCACTTTCTTGTAAACGCAGGCTTCTCCATAAGTCTGCATAAACCCAAACGCTTTGATCATCTCATCAAAGCGAATGTTCCAACTCCGAGATGCTTGCACCAGTCCATAAATGGATCGCTGGAGCTTGCATACTTTGTTAGCATTCCGAGGATCGACAAAACCTTCTGGCTGCATCATATACAGTTCTTCCTTAAGATGCCCGTTAAGGAATGCTGTTTTGACGTCCATCTGCCATATCTCATAATCATAGTATGCGGCAATTGCTAACATGATTCGGACGGATTTTAGCTTCGCTACGGGAGAGAATGTCTCGTCGTGGTCAATCCCTTGAACCTATCGATAACCCTTAGCGACAAGTCGAGCTTTATAGATGGTAACATTACCATCCGCGTCCGTCTTCTTCTTAAAGATCCATTTGTTTTCTATCGCTCGCCGATCATCGGGCAAGTCTGTCAAAGTCCATACTTTGTTTTCATACATGGATTCTATCTCGGATTTCATGGCTTCAAGCCATTTGTTGGAATCCGGGCCCGTCATTGCTTCTTCATATTTCGAAGGTTCATTGTTGTCTAACAACATGACTTCCAGGACAGGATTGCCGTACCACTCTGGTGCGGAACGTGTCCTTGTGGACCTACGAAGTTCAGCAGTAACTTGATCCGAAGTACCTTGATCATTATCATGGTTTTCCTCTTCAGTTGGTGTGGGCATCACAGGAATGGTTTCCTGTGCTGCGTCACTATCCCGCTCAAGAGGTAGTACTTCATCGAGTTCTACTTTCCTCCCACTTACTTCTTTCGAGAGAAACTCTTTTTCCAGAAAGCATCCGTTCTTGGCAACAAAGATCTTGCCTTCGGATCTTAAGTAGAAGGTATACCCTATAGTTTCCTTAGGGTATCCTATGAATACGCATTTTTCCGACTTGGGTTCGAGCTTTTCAGGTTGAAGTTTCTTGACATAAGCTTCGCATCCCCAAACTTTTAGAAACGACAGCTTAGGTTTCTTTCCAAACCATAATTCATACGGTGTCGTCTCAACGGATTTAGACGGTGCCCTATTTAAAGTGAATGTAGCTGTCTCTAGAGCGTATCCCCAAAATGATAGCGGTAAATCGGTAAGAGACATCATAGACCGCACCATATTCAATAGAGTGCGATTACGACGTTCGGACACACCGTTTCGCTGAGGTGTTCCAGGCGGCGTGAGCTGTGAAACGATTCCACATTTCTTTAAGTGTGTACCAAATTCGTGACTTAAGTATTCTCCTCCACGATCTGATCGTAAGAATTTTATCTTTCGGTCACGTTGATTCTCCACCTCATTTTGAAATTCCTTGAACTTTTCAAAGGTCTCAGACTTGTGTTTCATTAAGTAGACATACCCATATCTACTCAAGTCATCTGTGAGAGTGAGAACATAACAATATCCTCCGCGAGCCTCAACGCTCATTGGACCGCACACATCGGTATGTATGATTTCCAACAAGTTGGTTGCTCGCTCCATTGTTCCGGAGAACGGAGTCTTGGTCATTTTGCCCAAGAGGCATGGTTCGCACGTGTCAAACGATTCATAATCAAGAGACTCTAAAAGTCCATCGGCATGGAGCTTCTTCATGCGCTTGACACCAATGTGACCAAGGCGGCAGTGCCACAAGTATGTGGGACTATCGTTATCAACTTTAAATCTTTTGGCATCTACACTATGAACATGTGTAATATTACGCTCGAGATTCATTAAGAATAAACCATTGACCATCGGAGCATGACCATAAAACATATCTCTCATATAAATCGAACAACCATTATTCTCAGACTTAAATGAGTAGCCATCTCGTATTAAACGAGATCCAGATACAATGTTCATGCTCAAACTTGGCACTAAATAACAATTATTGAGGTTCAAAACTAATCCCGTAGGTAAATGTAGAGACAGCGTGCCGACGGCGATCACATCGACTCTGGAACCATTCCCGACGCGCATCGTCACCTCGTCCTTCGCCAGTCTCCGTTTATTCCGCAGCTCCTGCTGTGAGTTACAAATATAAGCAACGGCACCGGTATCAAATACCCAGGAGTTACTACGAGTACTGGTAAGGTACACATCAATCACATGTATATCAAATATACCTTTGGTGTTGCCGGCCTTCTTATCCGCTAAGTATTTGGGGCAGTTCCGCTTCCAGTGACCCTTCCCCTTGCAATAAAAACACTCAGTCTCAGGCTTGGGTCCATTTTTTGACTTCTTCCCGGTAACTGGCTTACCAGGCGCGGCAACATCTTTGCCGTCCTTCTTGAAGTTCTTCTTACCCTTGCCCTTCTTGAACTTAGTGGTCTTATTGACCATCAACACTTGATGTTCTTTCTTGATTTCAGCCTCTGCTGACTTCAGCATCGAGAACACTTCAGGAATGGTCTTTTCCATTCCCTGCATGTTGTAGTTCATCACAAAGCTCTTGTAGCTTGGTGGGAGCGACTGGAGGATTCTGTCAATGACCGCCTCATCTGGGAGGTTAATGTTCAGCTGGGTCATACGGTTGTGCAACCCAGACATCTTCAGGATGTGCTCACTGACAGAACTGTTCTCCTCCATCTTACAACTGTAGAACTTGTCGGAGACATCATATCTCTCGACCCGGGCATGAGCTTGAAAAACTAGTTTCAGCTCTTCGAACATCTCATATGCTCCGTGATGCTCAAAACGCTTTTGGAGCCCCGGTTCTAAGCTATAAAGCATGCCACACTGAACGAGGGAGTAATCATCAGCGCGAGACTGCCAAGCATTCATAATGTCTTGGTTCTCTGGGACGGGAGCGTCACCTAGCGGTCCTTCTAGGACATATTGTTTCCTGGCAGCTATGAGGATGATCCTCAGGTTCCGGACCCAGTCCGTATAGTTGCTGCCATCATCTTTCAGCTTGGTTTTCTCTAGGAACGCGTTGAAGTTCATGTTGACATTAGCGTTGGCCATTGATCTACAAGACATATTTGCAAAGGTTTTAGACTAAGTTCATGATAATAAAGTTCTAATCAAATTATGAACTCCCACTTAGATTAGACATCCCTTTAGTCATCTAAGTGTTACACGATCCGAGTCGACTAGCCCGTGTCCGATCATCACGTGAGACGGACAAGTCATCGTCGGTGAACATTTTCATGTTGATCGTATCTTCCATACGACTCGTGTTCGACCTTTCGGTCTCCGTGTTCCGAGGCCATGTCTGCACATGCTAGGCTCGTCAAGTTAACCCTAAGTGTTTTTGCTGTGTAAAACTGTCTTACACCCGTTGTATGTGAACGTAAGAATCCATCACACCCGATCATCACGTGGTGCTTAGAAACGACGAACTGTAGCAACGGTGCACAGTTAGGGGAGAACACTTCTTGAAATTTTATAAGGGATCATCTTATTTACTACCGTCGTCCTAAGTAAACAAGATGCATAATACATAATAAACATCACATGCAATTATATAGTTGTGACATGATATGGCCAATATCATATAGCTCCATTGATCTTCATCTTCGGGGCTCCATGATCATCTTGTCACCGGCTTGACACCATGATCTCCATCATCATGATCTCCATCATCGTGTCTTCATGAAGTTGTCACACCAACGACTACTTCTACTTCTATGACTAACGTTTAGCAATAAAGTAAAGTAGTTTACATGACGTTATTCAATGACTCGCAGGTCATACAAAAAATAATGACAACTCCTATGGCTCCTGCCGGTTGTCATACTCATCGACATGCAAGTCGTGAATCCTATTACAAAGAACATGATCTCATACATCACAATTCATCATTCATCACAACTTCTGGCCATATCATATCACATGATCAATCGCTGCAAAAACAAGTTAGACGTCCTCTAATTGTTGTTGCATCTTTTACGTGGCTGCAATTGGGTTCTAGCAAGAACGTTTTCTTACCTACGAATCACCACAACGTGATTTTGTCAACTTCTATTTACCCTTCATAAGGGCCCTGTTCATTGATTCCGCTCCAACTAAGGTGGGAGAGACAGACACCCGCCAGCCACCTTATGCAACTAGTGCATGTCAATCGGTGGAACCGGTCTCACGTAAGCGTACGTGTAAGGTTGGTCCGGGCCGCTTCATCCCACAATACCGTTGAGCAAGAAAAGACTAGTAGAGGCAAGTAAGATGACAAAATCCACGCCCACAACAAAGTTGTGTTCTACTCGTGCAAAGAGAACTACGCATAGACCTAGCTCATGATGCCACTGTTGGGGAACGTTGCAGAAAATTAAAATTTTCCTACGGTTTCACCAAGATCCATCTATGAGTTCATCTAAGCAACGAGTCTAGGGAGAGAGTTTGCATCTACATACCACTTGTAGATCGCGTGCGGAAGCTTGCAAGGTGATGATGTAGTCGTACTCGACGTGATCCAAATCACCGATGACCTGCGCCGAACGGACGGCACCTCCGCGTTCAACACACGTACGGAACAGCCACGTCTCCTCCTTCTTGATCCAGCAAGGGAGGGAGGAGAGGTTGAGGGAGATAGCACCAGCAGCAGCACGACGGCGTGGTGTTGATGGAGCTGCAGTACTCCGGCAGAGCTTCGCTAAGCACTATGGAGGTGGATGAGGTGTTGGGGAGGGAGAAGGAGGCAACCAAAGGCCGAGACGTTCAGGTATGAAGTCCCTCCTCTCCCCCACTATATATAGGGGTGCCAAGGGGGGGTGGCCGGCCCTAGGAGATCCAATCTCCTAGGGGGTGCGGCGGCCAAGGGGGGTTTTCCCTCCCCCCAAGGCACCTAGGAGGTGCCTTACCCTCCTAGGACTCTTGCCCCCCTTGAACCCTAGGCGCATGGGCCTATGTGGGGCTGGTGCCCTTGGCCCATTAGGCCAAGGCGCACCCCACACAGCCCATGTGCCCCCCCGGGACAGGTGGACCCACCCGGTGGACCCCCGGGACCCTTCCGGTGGTCCCGGTACAATACCGATAACCCCGAAACTTGTCCCGATGCCCGAAACAGGACTTCCCATATATAAATCTTTACCTCCGGACCATTCCGGAACTCCTCGTGACGTCCGGGATCTCATCCGGGACTCCGAACAACATTCGGGTTACTGCATATATATATCCCTATAACCCTAGCGTAACTGAACCTTAAGTGTGTAGACCCTACGGGTTCGGGAGACATGCAGACATGAACGAGACTCTCTCAGTCAATAACCATCAGCGGGATCTGGATACCCATGATGGCTCCCACATGCTCCTCGATGTTGTCATCGGATGAACCACTATGTCGAGGATTCGATCAAACCCTGTATGCAATTCCCTTTGTCAATCGGTACGTTACTTACCCGAGACTCGATCGTCGGTATCCCAATACCTTGTTCAGTCTCGTTACCGGCAAGTCACTTTACTCGTACCGTAATGCATGATCCCGTGTCCAACACCTTGGTCACATTGAGCTCAATATGATGATGCATTACCGAGTGGGCCCAGAGATACCTCTCCGTCATACGGAGTGACAAATCCCAGTCTCGATCCGTGTCAACCCAACAGCTACTTTCGGAGATACCTGTAATGTACCTTTATAGTCACCCAGTTACGTTGTGACGTTTGGTACACCCAAGGCATTCTTACGGTATCCGGGAGTTACACGATCTCATGGTCGAAGGAAGAGATACTTGACACTTGCAAAGCTCTAGCAAAACGAACTACACGATCTTTTATGCTATGCTTAGGATTGGGTCTTGTCCATCACATCATTCTCCTAATGATGTGATCCCGTTATCAACGACATCCAATGTCCATAGTCAGGAAACCATGACTATCTGTTGATCACAACGAGCTGGTCAACTAGAGGCTTACCAGGGACATTGAGTGGTCTAAGTATTCACACGTGTATTACGATTTCCGGATAATATAGTTATAGCATGAATAAAAGACAATTATCATGAACAATGAAATATAATAATACTTTTATTATTGCCTCTAGGGCATATTTCCAACATTTCAGTGCACGGCTTTTGTCGTTTGAGAGCAACCCACCTCGAAGCCTTTTGAGAGAAAATTCCTAGCGAGGAGAAAAGCCCTAACCACCCAGAGCCAGAGTACATTGGGCATCATTTAAGTATTCTTGTCTGTGTGATCTGAAGACTTATTACACTTGAGGACTGTGCATCTCCAGACGGTTAGGCGTCGCGTTCAGAGCATCCAAGAGACATTGTGGATTGCCAGTGAACGAAGTCTGTGAAGGTTTGGGAGTCTACCTTGAAGACTTACTAGAGTGATTGGGCGAGGACTATGTGACCTTAGCTCAAGGAGAATACGGTGAGGACTTGGTGTCCTGAGCTGCGTGTTCAGGACTGGGTGTCCGGGACTGTGTGTCCTAAGGTTTAAATACCTAGCCGCTCCAACCAGACGTACAGTTGTCACAGCAACTGGAACTGGTCCAACACATCATTGTCTTCAACGAGTCACTGGTTTCATCTTCACTTCCTTTTACTTACTGATTACTCATTGTGAAGTCATTGCATGTCTGTTCTATCTTTTGTCTTCACAATGTGAGTGAATGATCTGTTTGGCTTCATAACATCTTCCTACCTGATCCTTATTACACTACAACTATTTGTCACTGTGCTTTCACTCTGTTGATACTTGACCATGGCTTGCCTAGTGTAGTCTACCTTCTGTTGCATAGTAATAGGCATATCTCTACTGTTTGTCTTCACAACGTGAATGAATGATCTGTTTGGCTTCATAACATCTTCCTACCTGATCCTTATTACACTACAACTATTTGTCACTGTGCTTTCACTCTGTTGATACTTGACCATGGCTTGCCTAGTGTAGTCTACCTTCCGCTGCATAGTAATAGGCATATCTCTACTGTTTGTCTTCATAACTTCCACGTTTTGAATACTTTCATAAAAATTGCCTATTCACCCCCCTCTAGTCGATATAACGCACTTTCAATTGGTATCAGAGCAAGGTGCTCCCTTGTTCTGTATGATTCGGTTTAACCACCTGGAGTTTTAGCTATGTCGACTGCAGGGATAATTAAAGTCTCCGCTGCGTGCCCCGTCTTCGATGGAACTGAATATCCCTACTGGAAGAATAAGATGTGTATGCATCTTGAAGCCATTGACGTCGACCTATGGTATGTCGTCAAGAACGGCGCTCCCAAGGCTGGAGAAGGTGTCACTGCTGCTGATGTTAAGAAATTCGTTCAACTGGACTCTACTGCCAAGAACATCATCTGTGGTCATCTGACCAAAGGACAGTATGGCCGTGTGAGTGCTTTGAAGACATCCAAGCTGGTCTGGGACTGGCTCTCCAAGGTCAATGAAGGCATCTCAACCCAGAGAGATCAAAGAATCAGTGTCCTTCGCAATCTCTTCAACCGCTTCAAGCGAAATGACAATGAGAATGTCCAGCACACATTTGACAGACTCACTGACATCACAAATGAGCTTCAAGCCCTCGGCGCCACTGAGATTACCAAACATGAAGTCGTCAAGACGCTGCTGAGATCACTTGATAGTTCGTTTGACATCCTGGCCCTGATGATTCAAGAACGTCCTGATTTCAAGACACTCGATCCATCTAACATACTTGAGAGGCTCAACACACATGAGTTTCAGCTTTCTGACAAAAGAGATATCTACGGTCCAAACTATGGGCGAACTCGTGCCTTGAAGGCAAAAGTTGTTTCCTCATCTGAAGAAGAATCTGACAGCAGTTCTGATGATCCTGAAGACATTGGAAGGGAACTTGCAATGCTAGTGAAGAAGTTCCAAAAATTCACCAAGAAGAAAGGCTTCAGAAAGTCTTCACGATCAAGCTCAAGGAATGATGAAGTTTCTGCTCATGACTACAAGAAGAAAACATGCCACAAGTGCAAGAAAACTGGACACTTCATCTCTGAGTGTCCACAGTGGGACAATGAGAACAGAAAGAAGAAGAAGAGCAAGGAATATGACTCAGACGACAAGAAGAAGAAGAAATACACAAAGTCTTCTTCCAAGTCTTCCTCAAAGTCTTCATCACACAAGAAGAGCTCATCTGGCAAGGCACGTGCGTTTGTTGGCAAGGAAATGGATTCAGAGGAGGAGTCCGCTTCTGAGGAGGCAGAGGTGGAGTCTGAGGAGGAGTCTGATTCTGTCATTGCAAGTCTGGCTACAGCATACGTCGCCAAGTCCATCTTCAACACTGAAGACAATGACTTAATCACCGACACCGATGCAAATGACAAGGACTACTCCACTCCTACCTACTGCTTCATGGCACGCGGTGCCAAGGTAAACAAACGCACTACTCACTATCAAACATCTAGTGACGATGACTCTGATTGTGATTCAAAACCTAGTTACAAAACACTTGCTAAAATTGCAACTGAACAACAGAAAGCCATGGAACATATTCAAAAACTGTTAGACAGAAGCGATGATCTGTTGGGTGCTGAAATGACTCGATCTGAATCCTTAACTGAAGACATAAAAAATCTTCACGTTAAGTATCAGGAACTTGAAGATCGTCATGATACTCTCTCAACAACTCATGAAAAGCTCTCCTATTATTATCTTCAAAGGAAGCAAGAACTTGAGAAATTGAGAGCGGCTCATGAAGATCTTCAAAAGGAAAACGAGTCACTTCGCGCCGAACAAATCAGTTCCGCTCAGGAAGGATTTGAACCACCATGTCTTAAATGCATTGAGCGTGATAATGCTACTTCTGTTGCTGAATGTTCCACTGCTACTGCTGTTGCAATATCTTCAACTGTTGATGTGGTAACTAACCCCTCTGCTGAGGATACCACTGCTATTGCTGATGAGAATGCTAGGTTGAAGACATTGCTTGAAACAGGTATGTACAAAAGTCTTAAAGAACATCAAACATTATGTGATGTCCTCAAGAAGCAGATTCTGAACCGAAACCCTAGGAAAGAGGGTGTTGGGTTCATAAGGAAAATAAATGCAGATGGCTCTTACTGGAAACCTGAGCAGTACCCCAAAACCAAGTGGGTTGCTGCAAAGGAACCTTCAGCAGATCCATCCAATTTATCTGGCTTCACTTGTGCTAACCCCATTATCATTGATGAATCCTTTGATGCAAACTATATACTGTTCAAGAATCAGAATGGTGAAGTGTTTGCCAGGTACATTGGTACTAACTGCAGGAATGGACCGCCTATGAAGAAGATCTGGGTTCCGAAAAAGTGTCTGGAAAATCTTCCTGTGAATGTCTTCATGACACCTCACTTGAAGAAGACAAACCTCAGACCAAAGGCTTCATACGGTCCAAAGGCTTCATACAAACAGAGGACTCACCTGAGTCACACTAACACAAATGTTTTGTAGGGAAACCATACTCAGGCATATGAATATGAGAGCGGTTCATCAAACCGTCATGTTCATATGACCAAAAATTATTCTGCTTATTCTTATGAGTACTATTGTCCACCTGCAAGACTGTTTGCTAAGGCTTCAAAGCCAAATTTTTCAGATGCTGCACTTAGACTTATTGCTTCTAAGCCACCCTTGAAGATGTGGGTGGTTAAGAAGGCTTAACTCTCTTTTGCAGGGAAAGGTCTCCAGCAGAAAACCAAAATCTTCTGACGCCATTGCTGGGGACCTTAAAAATCTTGTAGGGCGCAAGATAAAATGCCCTAATGGCATCATTATGTACTTCGTTCCTGAATCACATGCTACTCTCCCTATTAGTCCTAATCTGGATCTAAGTTTTCATAACCCACTGGTTCGTCAAATGTTTTTGCTTCACAATTCTCTTCGTGAAGCCTATCCCCCTAACTGCACTGTAGGGTACGACACCAGCATCTTCAAAGTCTTCAGAATGGATTATTGACAGTGGGTGTACAAATCACATGACTGGCAAAAGAAGCCTTCTTATGGACTCAACCTTACGTCCATCCGACAAGAGCCACGTCACATTTGCTGACACTGGTAAAAGTAAGGTATTGGGTGTAGGTAGAGTTGCAATCTCAAAGGATCAACACATGGATAAAGTCATGCTTGTTGAATCCCTTGGTTTCAACTTAATGTCTATCTCAATGCTTTGCGATTTGAACATGGTCGTAATATTTGGAAAATATCGCTGCCTGGTACTAATGGAATCTGACAAGTCTCTAGTGTTTGAAGGATATCGGAAAGATGATTTGTATGTGGTAGATTTCTCAGCAGGGCCACAACTTGCAGTATGTCTTCTTGCAAAAGCTTCAGAATGCTGGCTTTGGCATCGGAGGCTTGGGCATGCTGGCATGAGGAACCTCCACACCCTTGCGAAGAAGAAACATGTCATAGGCATCGAGGGCGTCAAGTTCAAGAAAGATCACTTATGCGGTGCCTGTGAAGCAGGGAAGATGACGAGGGCAAAACATCCCTCGAAGACAATCATGACCACTACTCGACCCTTCGAACTGCTTCACATGGATCTTTTTGGTCCCACTCACTACTCAACTTTTACTACCACTACTTGCCTCTATGGATTCGTTATTGTTGATGATTATTCTAGATATACATGGGTGCACATAATTCTTTACAAGACTGAAGTGCAGGATGTCTTCAGACGCTTCGCCAATCGAGCTATGAACAATTTTGGCGCCAAGATAAAGCACATCAGAAGTGACAATGGCACTGAATTCAAAAACACTAGCCTTGATACATATCTTGATACCTTGGGCATCACACATGAATTCTCAGCTCCGTACACGCCACAACAGAATGGCATCGTCGAACGCAAGAACAGAACACTCATTGAGATGGCCAGAACGATGCTAGATGAATACAAGACTCCAAGAAAATTCTGGACTGAAGCCATTGACACTGCATGCCATACAATCAATCGTGTTTATCTTCACAAGTTTCTGAACAAGACATTTTATGAACTCCTAACTGGCAAGAAGCCAAATGTCAGTTACTTCAGAGTATTTGGCGCAAGGTGCTGGATCAAGGACCCACACCACACCTCAAAGTTTGCACCAAAAGCACATGAGGGTTTTATGCTTGGATATGGAAAGGATTCGCACTCCTACAGAGTCTTCAATCTCTTTCATTACAAAGTGGTTGAAACAGTGGATGTGCGGTTCGATGAGACAAATGGTTCACAAAGAGAGCAACTGCCAAATGTGCTAGATGAAATTCCAGCAAGTGAATCAATCAAGCTAATGGGAACTGGAGAGATTATACCTTCTGAAGCTCATCCTGAAGAAGAATTTATCATCTCAGCACCTGATCAACATGAAGACAATGCTCAGCCTGAAGACATTCCTCCCAACAACAACACAGATCAGCAAGAGCAAAGTCTTCGCCCTATACATCCTCGCATTGCAAATGAAGTGCAGATTGAAAGAATAATTGATAGCATCAATGCACCTGGTCCACTCACTCGTTCAAGGGCAACTCAGCTAGCAAATTTCTGTGGGCACTTCGCATTCGTCTCAATATCAGAACCCAAGAAAGTTGAAGAAGCCTTCATGGAACCTGAATGGATTCAAGCTATGCAAGAAGAGCTTCAACAGTTTGAGCGGAATAATGTATGGGAACTGGTTAAGCGTCCTGATCCACGGAAGCACAATATAATAGGCACCAAATGGATATACCGCAACAAGCAAGATGAGCATGGTCAAGTTGTCAGAAACAAAGCTCGTCTCGTTGCTCAAGGATATACTCAAGTGGAAGGCATTGACTTCGATGAAACATTTGCTCCTGTGGCTAGGCTTGAAGCCATACGCATACTGCTGGCCTATGCAAATCATCATAACATTCTTCTATATCAAATGGATGTGAAGAGTGCCTTTCTCAATGGCAAGATTGAAGAAGAAGTGTATGTTGCACAACCGCCTGGCTTTGAAAATCCAAAACATCCTGACATGGTATACAAGCTCAACAAGGTGTTGTATGGCCTCAAAAAAGCCCCTAGGGCCTGGTATGACACACTCAAATACTTTCTGAAGAGCAAAGGCTTCATACCTGGTTCCCTAGATCCCACTCTTTTCACGAAGACATATGATGGTGAACTGTTTGTGTGCCAAATATATGTGGATGACATTATCTTCGGCTGCACCAATCAGAAGTACATTGAAGAGTTTGGATATATGATGCAAGAGCAATATCAGATGTCCATGATGGGGGAGCTGAAGTTCTTCCTTGGTCTTCAAATACGACAACAACGCAATGGCATCTTCATATCTCAAGAGAAGTATCTCAAAGATTGCCTGAAGAAGTTCAGTATGCAAGACTGCAAAGGCTTCACAACACCAATGCCAGCCAAACATCATCTGGGTCCTGACGACAATGGTAAAGAGTTCGATCAAAAGGTATACTGCTCCATGATTGGTTCTTTACTTTATCTATGTGCATCTAGGCCAGATATTATGCTTAGTGTTTGCATGTGTGCTCGATTTCAAGCGGCACCAAAGGAGTCGCATCACTTAGCTGTGAAGCGAATTCTTTGATATTTGGCTCACACCCCAACTCTAGGATTATGGTATCCAAAGGGCTCAGAGTTTGATTTGGTTGGATTTTCGGATGCTGATTATGCTGGTGACAAAGTTGATCGCAAGTCTACATCAGGCACATGTCACTTTCTGGGACGATCACTTGTATGTTGGTCTTCAAAGAAGCAGAACTGTGTATCTCTCTCCACTGCTGAATCTGAATACATTGCTGCTGGATCTTGCTGCGCTCAGCTTCTGTGGATGAAGCAAACACTCAAGGACTATGGCATTCATCTGAAGCAAGTGCCACTTTACTGCGACAACGAAAGCACCATCAAGATTGCCAACAACCCAGTTCAGCACTCGAAGACAAAGCACATTGAAATTTGTCATCACTTTCTCAGAGATCATGTTGTGAAGGAAGACATTGATATCATACACGTCAACACTGAAGAGCAATTGGCAGATATCTTCACCAAGCCCTTGGATGAGAAGAGGTTTTGCAAGTTACGGTGTGAGCTAAATATCCTAGAATCCTTAAATGTCCTCTGATCAGGCACACATCCTAACACTTATGCATATGATGACTTAGATGTGCAACACACAAAGTAAAGTATATCTTCAATCAATGAAGAGATACATTCTAAGTGTGAATACATTAATGTGGAATTTGACTTCGGAGCGCCACGATAATTGTGCGCCGTGTCTGGGTCTAATACTTCCTATACGGTGGGTAACGCCACCACCAAACGTTCTATTTTGAAGTGTTTCTCTCATGGCGTTACCTTGCAATGTCTTCATATTTGGTTTGGCTTCAATCTTAACATGTCTTCATGATTATCTTCACTACGTTGATTATAGATATATATATATATACTAGTGTTCTGTCCTCTACAGCATTCACTTATAGCTATGTCTTCTTGGTTGAATCTTTTGAACTAAGTGAATGTGATCGGACCCTAATCTCTCTATGCTTTCTATCTCAAATTCTATCTCTCCAAGTCATATGCATTCTATTGAAACTTCGAATGTCTTCTCTGCGTCCTTGTCAGCAGGAGACACAGAGACAACCTTTAAAACCGTTTTCAATGCTCATTCATCCACAAGAAATCCGGAGAAGTAGGAACGACCGCCCAACAATCCAGGCGTGCGTGGGATGTGGAACTGCCCCCAAAATACCGCATGATGGCCACGTACTACTCAGATGCGAATCGCCAGGCGCACCTGAGTAGTAGCGCAGTGCCGCCCCTGCGCCTATAAATTCACACTTACCGTGGTCATTATCTCCTTCTTCCACCCTCGCACGAACCCTAGCGCCACCGCTAGCTCTCGACGACGCCGGTGACGAAGTGCTTCGCTGTCGCAACCTCTCCGACGCCGTCTTCACGCTGACCGCGGACATCGTCCTCTCCACCGTCGCCGTAGGTCTCCTCCATCGCCAAGTTAGGGCACGGACGAGTGAACTGCTCGGCCTCATCTCTCGCTCCGTCTAGCAGTTCTCAGTGTGGTAAATAAAACTGCCTTTTACAGCACCATTGATCCTATTGATCTGTCACTTTCTAGCACAAGAAGTTTCTGTTCACACAAGATAGATCTCTCTCAAACTGCATCTCATAACATGCCTAGTATATTCACTTGTGCTTCACAAAGTAGTTAGATTCCTCACTTGTACTGATCTGTGGATTCGTACAAATCTGGAACCAACTTCTTATCTATGAGTGAATGTCTTCGCACGATGAGGTCAATGTCTTCTAAATTGATTTATCTTCAAAATCTTCTGAGAATGCATATGACCTCTTCCCCTTCTCTCGCACCTTAATGCTGTCACAGGTACATGTCCGTGGGAGAATCCTTTGGTTCTCATAGTCTGCATTCATTTGCAGAATTCCTACAACATCACATAAATTCTCCTGAAGCCAGTTCCTGTTGGTCCAGCAAAAGAAAGCCTTTGAAGCCTTTGAAAGTTTTGAAGCCTTTCAAGTTAAAGTATATGGCTTCAGAAGCAGCAGCAAGAAAGGGGGGCAGACAGAGACGTGGAGGAACATCCAAAGATCTGCCTGATGACCTGGCAGAAATGTATAAAACAGATCCTGAAGAGAATTATGGGCAGCGCAAGACCAGAATCCAATGGATTCGACGCTATTGGGCAGAACAATGGTTCAAATACCACTTCACAACCCAAGAGTTTGCTGAGAAAAGTGCCATCAAAAGACCGTGGGGAGACATCTTATACAAGAACCTTGTACCCAGGTCAAGAGATGAAGCTATTGCCCAAAGCTTCTATCCATGCATGGTTCGTGGGCCACAGCCTGATGATGCACATCCATCATCACTACTCTGGTGTCGTGACGACAATCTGTTCAAGCGCAACTTCCAGTTTCCCCAACAATCAGCGAAGCAGAACAAAAAGAAATTTGGGTTGGACTTCAACCCTGGTCCCTCAGCACCAAGGGCAGATGGCACACGCGACGCAGAACCCAATATCATCGGTCCGTATGCAAACCTTGAGGACCTCATCACCCGCATCTTAGTCCAAGGGACTACCGTGAATGACCCTCCAGCTGACTCTGAGTCTGATGAAGCTCCTACTGTACCGAAGCCAAAGCAATCGAAGAAGCCAAAAGCTTCAAAGCCGGCCCCTTCACCAAAAATCTCAAGGGCGAAGCCATTGGCAACTGCACCTCCTGAAGACAGTGTGCAGTCTGAAGACGTATCGTGCGTCTCCAAGCCCCAGAAGGCCAAGATGCCTCAGCCACACACCGGCAAAGAGCTCATAGCTGCTGCCATTCTGCGCAGCGAAGCCATTGATCTGTCTAGTGATGAAGATCTTGGAGATGACGCTCTCGAGCAGTTCATCAAGAGCAAAGAAGAAGCTGAAATCTTCAACAATTTGCCTCTCTTTGATGTCGCCATCATCCACAACTTCATCGACGAATGGTTTGCCACACCAAACATCAGCTTCGAAGATCTGCAGCTGCTCGTTGGCCTCAGCGTCGCCTTCCAAGGCGCTATTGCTTCAGAACTTGCAATTGCCTAGCGCATTATTGAACTGAAGCAGAAAATTGATCATGAAAATGCTCAGTTCAAGAAGCATATGGCCAAGCTCAGCGTGCAAGAAGTGAAGAGCTTCAAGATCATGTTGCGCGAACTAAAAGAAAACTTTCTGAAAAAGCGTGCAGAAGCTCAAGGTTCGCGGGAGCGAATGAAGACTCTGGCAGACAGATGTGTGCAGGCCTACAATGAGGCTGAGAAGCGCAAGGCACTTGGGCGTCCCAGCATCGACCCCGGGATGGCCGCAAAGAAGAAGAAGAAGCCTGCTATGGATGAACCAGAGGCACCAAGGCAAGAAGCAGTTCCAATTGTCTTCCCAACTGCAACGACTGGCTCGAAGCCAAAGAGCCGGTCAACCGCTTCAGAGCTCAAGAAGACGCGAACTGCAGAGGCTGAAGCCAGGAAGCGGAAACACTCTGAAGCCTCTCCTTCTGCCCCCACTCGGAAGAAGCGAAAGATCAAGAAAGTTCGGGCTGCTCCCACAGAGCCCTTGATGGTTGACCCTTTCTGTCGCCTATCCTGACGCAGAACAACAACTGACAGTTCATGAGCCTGCTTCCACAGAGGCTCCTGAAGCTGAAGACATACCAGCAGCCGACCCCATCGCTGCTGAAGACATTGGTCATCAGGACAATGTACAAGATGATGCAGCCCTTCCTCAGTATGACCACAGCGAACTCATCAGCATTGGTCGTCCTCTGACGCCAATTGCACAAGATGCATCATGGGCGGATCGCCCGCAAGTGGAAGAAGAATCTGAGGTCCAGACCACTCCAACTCCACAAGCGCCGTCTGCATTCCGCAGGCTTCGTAGAGGTCCACGGTCTCAAGACTCTGCTGACGACATTCCGGCTGCATCAGCCAAAGACAATGAAAAAGTACCACAAGATCCCACTCCCTCGCTACACCGCGAAGCAGTTCTCCAGGAGAACGTACCTGAGTCTGACCCTCCAGCTAGTCAAGTGGAGGCTGAAAATATTGAGGCTACCACAACCAATACTGAAGCCAATGTGGAGCCCTCCCCACCAAAAGCTTCAGAAGACAACGAAGCTACTGATCCAGACACTTCTGTTCCTGAGTCTGCTGCAGGTCCTCAATTTGATTACCATGTTGAGCACAGGCCTCATGTCCAGAAGCCAGTCCCAAGGCTGCCGAGGTTCCCAGGTCCTGCATCAGCACCTGGCTCCTTTAACATCAATAGCTTCAAGGCAGATAATACTTTCTTCAATAGCTCCAAGAACCCCAATTCAAGGGAAAGGATTTCATCAGATAGGTTCTGGAGCTATCCTCAGCGCAGCTACTACTCATGCATACTGTACAACCAAGGTCACATTTTCCCGCACAAGCGCCTTGATGTTGAAGCTATTGCTGGTCTGCCCTGTTTAGAGGAAGCGTTGGATTGCTTCAAGCAAGTGGGTCTGCTGCAGTTTGTAACTGATGAAGAGCACTGGAATGAAGAGCTTCTACTGCAATTCTATGCCACCCTCCACATCAAAGGATACAACAGAGATCCGAAGACTTGGGCCCTGGAGTGGATGACCGGCAATATCCATCACGAAGCCAATGCATTTGATATCATTGAGCTCACCGGCCTGCCCACTCCTGGCGAACTCTTCGAGGAAGGCTGTCCACTACACACTGAAGCTCTTGAGAGCATATTCCAGAGGCCTGAACCGAATATGAGTCAGATGCTCTCCATGATGAAGCCATTGCCCCACGATGATCCTTATACAACAGAGTTCTTCGTTGAAGACTTTGAGTACCTGCCCAGAACCATCTATCACATTATCCGGCGGACTCTCTGGCCTATCAAAGGGCACTCTCCAAATGCCAAGATCGAGGGTGCAATGAAGACTCTGATATTTTGTATCCTTCATGGCAAATGCTTCAACGCACAGGACTTCTTCATACGCCAATTTGCTGCATCAGGCTCAGATTTACTTGGTTTGAAGTTCTATGCTCCTTGGGTAATGAGACTGATCAAGCTTCACTCTGCGATCTCATATCAGCCCTCAGCCCGCAACCATCGGATCTTCTTGCCAGATGTGGATACCTCTGCTGAAGCTATATATCCTGAGCCTGCCAAGCAACCTTTGAGTCTTCAGAATGCAGAACACCAGAGCTTCACTCAGAACGTTGAAGGTGTTGAAGCCATCTCCAGGGTGTATCCGCTGGCTGGCACTACACGTGCACCACACCCTGCTTCAACTGAAGCCACTGATAGTGCCACTGCTTCAAGACCCAAGAAGCGCACTCGCGTTCTCAACGACCGAGAGCTTCTTGTGGCCCTTCATCAAAAGCAGGATAGGCATCATGACTGGTTGAAGAGACAGATGAAAAGCCTCTTGGTGGATGTAAATAAAATCCGCAATCTTGCCACCAAGAACGCTTTCGTTGCCCATGAAACCTGTCGCCGCACATGGAAAGGGCTAACGATGATGCTTTGTGAAGTGGATCTTCAAGAGGATGGCTTCACTGAGAGATTCAAGTTTGACTCCACACCTCCTCGAAGAGCTGTGCTGCTGGAGACTCCATCTCTTGAAGACTCTGAGTTTTCTTCATCTGCTGCCATAGTCACTGCCAGAATCATTGATGAAGAAGACGATGCTACCTCACCGCCACCTGCTTCAGCACCTCCAAGCTCTTCTGCACCGCCAAACAACGCCAACAACCCTGCTACTTCATCTACTCCTCAAGGGAACGAGTAGAGGCTCTATGTCTTCAAACCTTTTTGGTCATTACTGACAAAAGGGGGAGAAGCATATGAGATTGATAGTCTTCAAGCGGGTTCATATGGGCGGGTGCCTTATATTTTGCTTCGTGCTTACAACTCTCGTTTTTTTTGCTACATTTGGTTCTTATGAGTTGTAACACTTAAATCAGATGGTCGTCTGATACTTGTTTGCCACCCTGTTTTGCGAACATAAATTCCGCATGTGCGACGATAAATTCCGCACTTATCTCATTCTGCAGACGTCCATTTTCCATTATGCATGTCATTATCTTCATATACTTTCACATGCATAGTGGATTGTCATCATAAGCTGAAGTGGATCTCCACAAGTACAACCTGCCATGTGCATTTGCATTCCAAAAGCAAATTAACTTATATGCACATCTTCAGGGGGAGCCCTTGCAACTTATGAAGACAATTCCTTATCCTTTACAATTTCACAGACTATATTCCCCGTTGAAAACTTCAACTAGTTTGTCATCAATCACCAAAAAGTGGGAGATTGTAAGTGCATCTAGTGCCACCCCTAGTTGGTTTTGGAGTATTGACGACAAACCTAGTTGAGGGACTAATGTGTTTGTGAGAATTGCAGGATAACACAGTTAGAAGTCCCTCATTGATTCGGTTTTACTACCAGAGATGACCCCTAAAAATGTATGAAGACATTGAAGCCAAAGGTGGTATATGAAGATATTCACATTGAAGACTATGACAAAAGAAGACACGTTATGAAGCCTATGGAGCTCGAAGACTTAGATCTTTCGTAGTTCTTTTTCTTTTGTGTTGAGTCATAGGAACCACCGTACTGTTAAGTGGGGTCCAGGAGAACCAGTCAGAATGACTAAAGTGATGCCTAAACCAAAAACCTATGTCTTCGAGTGAAGACAATGAGAGCGAATCTTGTCCAGAGCCGGACAAGTCAGCTTTGCTTGTAGCCCAAGTAAAGTTGCCATGGGAGTTTGAAATCTGACCGTTGAGACACGTGTCGGTTCCTTAGTGACCCAGGGTCATTTCGGACAAATCAGGTCGGGTTTCCAAGTGGCTATAAATAGCCCACCCCCTACAACCATAAACGGTTGGCTGCTTAGATTTCAGTGCACGGCTTTTGTCGTTTGAGAGCAACCCACCTCGAAGCCTTTTGAGAGAAAATTCCTAGTGAGGAGAAAAGCCCTAACCACCCAGAGCCAGAGTACATTGGGCATCATTTAAGTATTCTTGTCTGTGTGATCTGAAGACTTATTACACTTGAGGACTGTGCATCCCTAGACGGTTAGGCGTCGCGTTCAGAGCATCCAAGAGACATTGTGGATTGCCAGTGAACGAAGTCTGTGAAGGTTTGGGAGTCTACCTTGAAGACTTACTAGAGTGATTGGGCGAGGACTATGTGACCTTAGCTCAAGGAGAATACGGTGAGGACTTGGTGTCCTGAGCTGCGTGTTCAGGACTGGGTGTCCGGGACTGTGTGTCCTAAGGTTTAAATACCTAGCCGCTCCAACCAGACGTACAGTTGTCACAGCAACTGGAACTGGTCCAACACATCATTGTCTTCAACGAGTCACTGGTTTCATCTTCACTTCCTTTTACTTACTGATTACTCATTGTGAAGTCATTGCATGTCTGTTCTATCTTTTGTCTTCACAATGTGAGTGAATGATCTGTTTGGCTTCATAACATCTTCCTACCTGATCCTTATTACACTACAACTATTTGTCACTGTGCTTTCACTCTGTTGATACTTGACCATGGCTTTCCTAGTGTAGTCTACCTTCCGTTGCATAGTAATAGGCATATCTCTACTGTTTGTCTTCATAACTTCCACGTTTTGAAGACTTTCATAAAAATCGCCTATTCACCCCCTCTAGTCGATATAACGCACTTTCAACGTGCCATGTCACTACTGTTGCAAGCAACATCCCAGTCACAAACGACTACAGAACGAACTAGATCAACATACCTTCCACCACATAGCGCCTAGAGGACTCAGCAAGTGAGAGGTAGGACCAAACCGGACCTGAAGAAGATGATGCACATGATGCGCCACCGATGAAATACATAGCGCCCCTGGGGGCCATGTCCAGAGGGGTAACCCGCACCAAGAATGAGACGTCCTAAACTCCAGCTCTGAGGACTCTATGAACCGCCAAGGCATCTCCTTCATGAAGAAAACGATGTCACATCTCCGCCCCCGCCTGTTTCGGAGAACCAGAACAAGGATTTGTCTTGGAGCTCGAGGTGGGACATGGTCAAGACCATGGCAGCGCCCCCAAGAGGGAAACGACACCTGCAGGCGTCGTCGCTGCCAGCATAAGCAAGCCGTGCGGAGATCCCCCCCGGACCATGACCGAAATCCAAACCATCGAAGACAAGACAATGAAGCAGGTCACCGGGTGAATCCCCCCCCCCTACAAGAAGGAAAGACTCGCTCATCAACGCCTCACGCTGCCGTCCTCCCGCCACGACGCCTGGCCATCCTCGCCTCACCAGGGCAAAGACCCGCCGGGCCGCCGCATAGGCATCCGGGATCCACAGCAAGCAGCAGCCTACCAGAATCCCCTCGCCACGCACGCCAACACCTCCGGCCACCCCCACGCTGCCCCCGCAGCCGTGGTGTCTCAATCTCCGCCGGGGTCCCCTGGTTCAGCGGTGTAGGATCGAAAGTATGTCTAGAGGGTGGGTGATTAGACTACTTGACCAAATAAAAACTTAACCTTTTCCCAATTTTAGTTCTTGGCAGATTTTAGCTATTGTAGGACAAGTCAAGCAATCATCACACAATTCAAGCAAGCATGCAAAGAGTATATTGGCAGCGGAAAGTAAAGCATGCAACTTGCAAGAATGTAAAGGGAAGGGTTTGGAGAATTCAAACGCAATTGGAGACACGGATGTTTTTTCCGTGGTTCGGATAGGTGGTGCTATCCTACATCCACGTTGATGGAGACTTCAACCCACGAAGGGTAACGGTTGCGCGAGTCCACGGAGGGCTCCACCCACGAAGGGTAATGGTTGCGCGAGTCCACGGAGGGCTCCACCCACGAAGGGTCCACGAAGAAGCAACCACCCACGAAGGGTCCACGAAGAAGCAACCATGTCTATCCCACCATGGCCATCGCCCACGAAGGACTTGCCTCACTAGCGGTAGATCTTCACGAAGTAGGCGATCTCCTTGCCCTTACAAACTCCTTGGTTCAACTCAACAATCTTGTCGGAGGCTCCCAAGTGACACCTAGCCAATCTAGGAGACACCACTCTCCAAGAAGTAACAAATGGTGTGTTGATGATGAACTCCTTGCTCTTGTGCTTCAAATGATAGTCTCCCCAACACTCAACTCTCTCTCATAGGATTTGGATTTTGTGGAAAGAAGATTTGAGTGGAAAGCAACTCGGGGAAGGCTAGAGATCAAGATTCATATGGTAGAAATGGAATATCTTGGTCTCAACACATGAGTAGGTGGTTCTCTCTCAGAACATATGAGTTGGAATTGTGTATGTGTTCTGATGGCTCTCTCTACGAATGAAGAGGAGGTGGAGGGGTATATATAGCCTCCACACAAAATCCAACGGTTACACACAGTTTTCCAATCTCGGTGGGACCGAATCAACAAACTCGGTCGAACCGAAAAGGTAAACCTAGTGACCGTTAGAGATTTTCAGTGGGACTGACATGCAACTCGGTAGGACCGATATGGTTAGGGTTTGGGCATAACGTAATCTCGGTGAGACCGATTACACAAACTCGGTGAGACCGAGTTTGGTAATAAGCTAACCAGAGAGTTGGTCAGGTAAACTCGGTGGGACCGATTTGCTATTTCGGTGAGACCGAAAAGTTACAAAAAGGAAATATAGAGTTTACACTGCAATCTCGGTGGGACCGATTCGCTCTTTCGGTGAGACCGAAAAGTTACGAAAGGGAAACAGAGAGTTTGCAATCCCATCTCGATGAGACCGATATCCCTATCGGCAGAACCAAATTGCTAGGGTTTGGCAGTGGCTTATGACAAGTGAAACTCGGTGGCGCCGGATAGAAAGAATCGGTAGGACCGAGTTTGGCTTAGGGTTTAGGTCATGTGTGGATATGGGAAAGTAGTTGAGGGTTTTGAAGCATATCACTAAGCACATGAAGTAAGAGGCTCATTAAGCAACACCTCATCCCTCCTTGATAGTATTGGCTTTTCCTAAAGACTTAATGTGATCTTGGATCACTAAAATATAAAATGAAGAGTCTTGAGCTTTTGAGCTTGAGCCAATCCTTTGTCCTTAGCATTTTGAGGGTTTCACTTTCACATCTATGCCATGCCAATCATTGAGTTTTCCTGAAATAGTCATCTTGGAATAGCATTAGCTCAATGAGCTATATGTTATTATGAATTACCAAAACCACCTAGGGATAGTTGCACTTTCAAGCGGATAATGCATATCAAAATTTTGAAGCCAAGGAAATATAATTAATTTTCGTTGGAGTCCCCATGAAATCATTTTAAAGCATATATGCTTAAAAATATTCAACATCTTGAAAATAACAATACATGCATTGTCAAGTGCCAATATAAATATTGTTGACGATGCATTGGGTATCATCACCCTTCAACATCAACATCGCACTGACCGAACTGATAAATCCATTCTCATGTGAAAATGAAGTGGCAAGATGCCCACACTAGGAGAAAATATCTAGTAGTACGTACTACTACGAGTAGCGTGCACACACAGCCGTTACCTTAGAGGTACAGCACAAGAGTGGCAATTGCACATTGATCCTTATTCCCAATTTTTACCATCTTCAGACCAGAACACTATGCCCAACAGGTACAGACAATTAACATACACCTTCCCTTCGCCCCCTTCACATTACTACGAATTTACAAGCAAGCATGTATCACTCCTTGGGTTTGTTGCTGTCAGGGGCGGCGGTCGCTTCGGGTTGAGGTGGTGCGCCGGCGACGTCGCCGGTCATCATCTTCTTGAACTCGTCGAAGCCGACGCAGCCGTCGCCGTCGACGTCGACGGAGGCGATCATCTTCTCGCAGTCCTCGGTGCTGCACCCCTCGCCGATGCGGCTGAGGACCTTGCTGAGCTCGGCGACGGAGATGCGGCCGTCGCCGTTGATGTCGTAGATGTCGAAGGCGTCGCGCAGCTCGGCGTCCAGCTCGCGCTCCCCGCGGCCCCGGCCGTGGAAGGCGGCGAACTCGCCGAGGTCCACGTAGCCGTCGCGGTCGGTGTCGAGCTCGTCCATCATGGACGCCACCTCCCGCCCCTGCGCGGACTCGGTGGCCGGCGGCGCGATGGCGCGCGACACGGCGGCCAGCTCCGACGGCGAGATCCGGCCGTCGCCGTCCGTGTCGAAGCGCGAGAAGACCTTCTTGATCTCGATGTCCTCCGCCGCCGCCGGCTTCTTCGCCTGCTGCTGCTGCTGCTGCTGCTTCCCGCCGCCGCTCGACATGGCCCAAGACTTGAGACTCGACGGTCGCGGCGAGCTAGCTGAGCTTCAAAGCTTGAGGTGGCTGGTTGTAGTGATGGAGATGAGGGAGCTTGAACTTGAATGTTCCGATGGGTGGAGGTTGGCGGTGGGCTCTGGGGTATTAATACCGGCGGGCACGCGCTACGGACGACGGAGCGCACCGACCATCCTCCCTCCTTCCGGATAAAGAAGTGGAGGAGTAACTCCGCCGCGGGGAGGCGGAGTCATATCAGTACGCGGCGAGCGCGTTGTCTTCTCTTCTCCCGGTTGCGTGGGGCGGCGCGTCGGCCAGGCGTGGCTTCGCGGCGATGGGCAAGCGTACGGCCGGATGCGCGCGATGCGAATCTCGGTGTAGGGGCGGACTTTTCCGCGTCCCGCCGGGCGGGCAGCTTCCTCGGTGCTCGAGAGAAGTCAGCAGCTCGCGTGAATCACCGGCCACGTCTGCGTCTGTCGCGGGCCGGTTTATTTATTCCTTTGCCGGCCTGGTTCGTGGAACTTGTCGCCGTGAGCGGCTACGGTGTGTGGCCGAGGGATGGACACATGACGCGGCGGGCGTGGACGGAGCGAAGTATCCCCACCCATGTGAGGTCGTCGTTGCTCGTGGCGTCCCATCCTTTGCCTTCTTGGCGTGTAACTTTTCAGAATAAAGCTTCACTTTTCACAACAAAGGTTCGTGCAGGGTATCATGGCCACCACTCGCTTTTTCACTGCGCTGGTGATTTTATTAGTGTGGGGGTACATATAGGTTAATTTACGGAAATACTGTCTGGCGAACGTTCGCTGGGGCCCAACCCTGGTGAACGCTCTCTCCACCGTTGCACGGATCTTGACGCGCCCCCTGGTCCTATAGGATTGCTAAAGTCGTTCGCTATCAGCTGCCCCCTGGCGGACGTGCTTTGCTCTTTCCAAAAATTACAAGGCCGTGCGACCCCCGTGGCATGAAGGGTGTGCACACTCAAAAAAATATCTGCACAATCCAAATGTCATAATACGATATTAGGTAAAAGCATAACATAAATAGGCCAATCAAGTCTCACAACAAAGTGGCAGCGGCAGCGGAGGGGAGGGGAGCGATGCCGCGATGGCGTGCATCTATTGGGCCCTTGAGGGGAGGGGGCAGCGGCGACGAGAGGAAGGGTGTGGCGGCGAGGTGAGGGGAGGGTCTAGTTGAACGGTGGACGGCCGATTAATGTCACCCTCTCTTACATAGTGGGAGAAAAATAGACAGCGCGGGATATTGGGTTTTTAGGACTGTAGGTTTATTGGCCGAAATAGCCAAATTACAAATTCTGGGTGAGCCACGACTCACCGGCCCGCTAATGGTACTAACCCCGTGATGTACCCACATTTTTTTTTCGAGAATGAGATGAACTCACATATCATAATCCTTGTGTGTCACACGGTCCAATAAGCCGCACAGTGAATCATGCTAATTTGGGATCGAACCGGCAACTCCTTCCTAGTGGGCGGTCGGCTTACCACTAGACTATTAATAGAGTGTTGTCAACATTTTGGGACCAAAACTCTTTATATGTTTTCTAAACTAAATTTGTCCACAAATTCAACTTTTAGTTTTAAAAAGTTTGAAAATCTGAATTTTTTACAATTTTAAAGAACAAAAATCCCTTTTTCAAAGGGAATTTTTTTCCATCTTTCCACCTGCATTTTTTATTTATAGGTACCATGCCACTTTTATTATAGGCCACATGGAAGTTTTTTAATAATAAGAAATTTGCAATTTAATAAGTAATAAGATGCCATTTTTACCATTAAGAGGATGGATTTTATTATTAAGAGCATGTCATTTTATTATTAATAACATGGCATTTTTATTATTAGAAATATAGCATTTTCATTATTAATTAGATGTTAGTTTTATTATAGGGGACATGGCATTTTCATTATTTGCTGACAAGTCATTTATATTATCAGGAGGATGGTAGTTTAATTATTAACAGGACAAAAGTTTTATTATATAGAGCATGCCATTTTTGTTATTATTAACATGACATTTTTATTATAGGAGGATTACAATTTTATTATATAGAGCATACATTTTTTATTATTGTTGACATGTCATTTTTATTGTTAGGAGGATGACATTTTTTGGACTGGCATTTTTATTAATTGTTAACAGAATGACGGTTTTATTATTAGGAGGACGGTGGTTTTTATTTTTATTGACATGCCATTTTTGTCCTTGATATGACATTTTTTAATATTTTTTGCATAGTGGAACAAATCAAGCAAAAAATTACATCATGGCATTTCTTTGGTCATTGACAAAGATAAAGGAAAAAAACGCTCTCGCAAACATGTTTTTTACTGCGAAACATCTACACGGTGGAATTCATACCATTCGTAAAATTATAGATTATCATGGCATTTTTTGTAAAGTAACATGCCATTTTTCGTATTATTTATATCATGGCAATTATATATTTTATGTGTACTTTGTTTTTATAAGAAAACTATGTACTTTTTCATTAAAAAAGGTAATCTGGGCATTTTGGGCCAATGGAGGTTCGCATTGGCCTTTCCCTATCGACCGATTGAGGGGAGGGCGTTACATTCGCTGGGACTGCCCCCTTGGCGACCACTTCGTTCGATCAACCCTCCTCCCTGGCGATCGAATGCCAGTTATTTGGGTCCTTTATTTATAGGTAGTGTAAGGAAAAGAATAGCAAGCGAACACTCGCAAGCCGGCAAATAGGGGAACTGGGGAAGGAAGAACCAATGCGAGGACGAAGAGAAAGAAGTAGGGCGGGAGAGGTAGACTAAAGGTGTAGAGCCCGGAGCTACCCGGTCCATCTTTTTTGCGAATTGGTTGGTCAGAAAATTAGCGTTGAATAGTTGCCTAGGCGTGTGTGTTTGGATTAAGTTTTTGTAGAACTTGGGTTGGATTATTTGATTACTACCACAAAGAAAATATTATTTGGTCGCTAGGAATGGATCGTTTATTACAAACTACATTCTTTTCCCAGATAAATTGGAAAAACGACATATAGGCCATACGTTTAGGACTCTTTTTTTAGGGTGTTCAACCCAAACCAGTATTCAAATAAATTGAGCCCATACTGTGAGAGTCAGTAGTCCCGGTATATATGGCCCATTAAAAAAGTACATTTATATTATCAGGAGGATGGCAGTTTAATTATTAACAGGGTAAAAGTTTTATTATATAGAGCATGCCATTTTTGTTATTATTGACATGAAATTTTTATTATAGGAGGATTACAATTTTATTATATAGAGCATACATTTTTTATTATTGTTGACATGTCATTTTTATTGTTAGGAGGATGACATTTTTTGGACTGGCATTTTTTATTAATTGTTAACAGAATGACGGTTTTATTATTAGGAGGACGGTGGTTTTTATTTTTATTGGCATGCCATTTTTGTCCTTGATATGACGTTTTTTAATATTTTTTGCACAGTGGAACAAATCAAGCAAAAAATTACATCATGGCATTTTTTTGGCCATTGACAAAGATAAAGGAAAAAACGCTCTCGCAAACATGTTCTTTACTGCGAAACATCTACACGGTGGAATTCATACCATTCATAAAATTATAGATTATCATGGCATTTTTTGTAAAGTAACATGCCATTTTTCATATTATTTATATCATGGCAATTATATATTTTATGTGTACTTTGTTTTTATAAGAAAACTATGTTCTTTTTCATTAAAAAAGGTAATATGGGCATTTTGGGCCAATGGAGGTTCGCATTGGCCTTTCTGTTATGTCATATCTCTCTCAAGGTAGTTTTGGTGATTGATGATAACATGTTTGCAGATTAATCATGTGCTTTGAATAGTTCACAGATTCACCCCTGGCACGAGACGTTTCCTTCCCTTCAAGATGGTGGCGGAGAAGAGGGGTGTAGCTCTTTCGTTTCTCTCTCGGTGGACTAGTTGCGTAGAGGGCACCGTACTATCAAGAGGGGGTCCGCTGGGGTATTGCATGGGTGGAATCAACACGTACACATCAGCTTCTCACCCTCCGAGCTTTTCCATTCCATTATAGAGATTTCTCCTCTTTTCCTTGTCCTGTCTGGGTCCCAGCGGTAGTACCGCGAAACCCAGCGGTAGTACCGCTGAGGAGACACAAGCGGCAGTACCGCTCCATAGCGGTAGTACCGCCCTTGTCTCCACAGCAGTAGTACCGCTGGGGTGCCTGGCACAACCGCCTCGTCCTCAGCCTCATTGGAGAGATTCTCTCTCTCTCTCTTCAGTGTCCCAGCGGTAGTACCACACTACCAGCGGTAGTACGACCGAAGGGTTACAAGCGGCAGTACCGCTCCACAGCGGTAGTATCGCCCGTGACCCCGCTGCCGTAGTACCGCTGGGCTGTCTGGCTCCTACCGCCTCGACTCAAGGGGTCTTTTTCTCGTGTCGGGTTTTGCGGCACTAGTTGCGGTTGTAGAGGCAGTAGTACCGTTGCAGGAGCAGTAGTACCGCCCCTACCACCGCGGTTGTACCGCGTTAGGTCCTATTCCCTACTAGTCTCCTCTGCGCGGCAGTGCCGCTGGCTGGTGCTGCAGTACCGCTGACCTAGCGGTAGTACCGCCCCCTCTTAGCGGTAGTACCGCCCTGTGCGGGGTTGGTTGGTGGGGGGCAACGGTTGGATTGTTGCCCCCACTATAAAAGGGAGTCCCCTTCTTCTCTTTGACCTACCTCTTCCTCCCCCAAGCTCCATTTATTGCTCAAGCTCCATTAAATGCTCCAAGCTCCATTTTCGCCCGATCTATCTCTCTAGCCAATCAAACTTGTTGATTTGCTCGGGAGTGGTTGAGAAGGCCCCGATCTACACTTCCACCAAGGGATTTTCGATTCCCCCACTCATCCCTAGCGGATCTTGTTACTCTTGGGTGTTTGAGCACCCTAGACGGTTGAGGTCACCACCGAGCCATAGTCCATTGTGGTGAAGCTTCGTGGTTTTGTTGGGAGCCTCCGATTAAGTTGTGGAGATTGCCCCAACCTTGTTTGTAAAGGTTTGGTCGCCGCCTTCAAGGGCACCAATAGTGGAATCACGGCATCTCGCATTGTGTGAGGGCGTGAGGAGAATATGGTGGCCGTAGTGGCTTCTTGGGGAGCATCGTGCCTCCACACCGCTCCAACGGAGACGTACTTCCCCTCAAAGGGAAGGAACTTCGGTAACACATCCTCGTCTTCACCGGATCCACTCTTGGTTATCTCTTACCTTTACTTGTGCAAGCTCTTTAGTGTTACTTCTCTTGCTTGCTTGTTTGCTTGTTGGTATTGCATCATATAGGTTGCTCACCTAGTTGCACATCTAGACAACCTACTTTGATGCAAAGTTTAATTTGATAAAGAAAAGTTAAAAATTGGTAGTTGCCTATTCACCCCCCCTCTAGTCAACCATATCGATCCTTTCAATTGGTATCAGAGCCTCATCTCTTTATTAAGGATTTTACCGTCCAAAGAGTATGGTTGAAACCGTAGACGGTGTGGAGGAACACTCCGGTGTGAATCCGATCTCGTCCACGGGTGATGGGGGAACCTCGGTCTCTCGTGAGGAACTCAATGTGGCCTTAGAGACATTGAAGACCTCCATGACGACCGAGGTTGAAAGCATGTTTACTAAATTTCTTGAGGGGCTTAAACTTTCCACCGCACCATTGAAAGTGGGTGATCCCACCAACAAGGTGACGGATGTTATCCCCGACAAGGGGGAAGCTAGTAGTGAAAAGGCTCCATCTTCTAGTGGTAAAAATGGCACCGGCATCTTTGCTCATGTGGAACCACCACTTGTTTATGGTGGACCGGTTCCTTCTACTCATTTGAATCATGCCGGTCCTCCCCCTAAGATTGTGAAAAATGAGGACTTTGATTCTTTGGTTTACCGCTTTAAACGTCATTTAAATCATATGAACACTAACCTTTGGAGAATCATTGAAGAAGATTTTTATCCGCATGATCCAAGCAACTTCACTCCTCGAGAAGCCGCGGATAATCAATTCAATGAGAATGCTCTCTTCATCATTCAAGATGCAATTCCACCCGAAGACCTACCTCATCTTCGTCCCTTCGCCTTGGCCAAAGATGCATGTCATTGTGTTGTCTCTCTCTACCGGGGAAGCGCAAGCATTCAACGCTCCAACTATGAAGTGGTGCAAGATGAGGCCGATGAGTTTGCTATGAAAGAAGATGAAGAACCTCATGAGTTTTATCGAAGAGTAACCAAACTCGCGGTCTCACTATGAGATCATGGGAGCAAGGACACGGATGACAATTGGATCAAGCGCAAATTCCTCAAGGCAATGATGCCCTACCACAAGGCCATGTCCTCCGTCATTCGTCAAAGACCGGACTTCCACACTGTGACCTCAAGCGAAGTGTTGGATGAGTTTGTGGCCATGAACATTTTGGACAAGACCGCCGACAATGCGGTGCTCCGTTGTCAACGGGCAAAGAAGCCTAACCTTGCATTGAAGGCCAAGCTCACCGTTGAAGAAGAAGAAGAGGAAGAAGAGGAGAGCAACCCCAAAGATACGAAGTATGCATATCATGAACACATGGCACTTGCTTCAAGGCAATTTTGGAGCAAGAAAAACTCGAGGCGAAACTTTAGCAAAAACAACTCGAGTGGCACGAGGGGTAAGCAACGTGTAAGGACTTGCTACAATTGCGGCAATGTGAGTCATTTTGTTGCGGAATGCCCGTATGAGAAAAGGGAAGACAATGGTGGCAAGCTCATCCGAAAGGACAAGGTCAAGTCATTCCCCAACAAGAACAACTTCACCAAGAAGACTCCTCCCAAGGCATTGGTTGTACAAGAATAGTACAATGAGGATGATGACGATGATGAAGATGATGAGTCGGTTGCCATGGCCTCCGTTTCCATTGCGGCGACTTCACGGGTGTCTCTCTTCGACTCACCCAATGAGAGCATCACCGCCAAGTGCCTCATGGCTAAAGCCACCAACAAGGTAACCCCCAATATCAAAACTACCATCATTAATCATCCTTCTCCGACGGATAGCATTAATGAACTTGAGGGAGCTAATGTGGAGGCTAACGAGTTGGAGGCCTTTATGGGCAAACTCAAGGGAAAATCCAAGAAGCACTTTGTTGCTCTCTTGGAACAACTTGGTGAAGCCAATGACATGATCGAGGCTCACGAAGACACCATCACTAAGATGGAAGGGCATAGTCGTGACTATGCCGATGAGATTTCGGATCTTTCCAATGCTCTTGAGGAAGAGCGTGGTCTTCGTTTGGCTCTTGACGAGTCACACAATGTTGATCATGCTAAGTTAAAGAAAGATTATGATCATGTCCTCATAGTTTCTCATGTGCTAAACTCCGAGAAGGCCGAACTTGAGGTTGATCTTGCTAGACTCAAAGAGGAGTTTGATTTACTTGACAAGGCTCACAAGGTCTTGAAGGGTGCTCATGCTAGCCTCAAAGAGTCTCATGATCAACTTCAAGTAAAGCTAACCAAGGAAAAAGCCACTTTCCCTCATATGATGTTAATTGATAATGCAAATGCGACTAACCCGTGTTGTGAGCATGTGCATCTCATTGAGGAGAACGCTAAGCTAAAGGGGCAACTTGAGAGAGGTCTTGCGACTTGCATACAAGGCAAGAAGAACCTCAACAATCTCTTGATCAACCAAAAGGGAGTTGTGGCCAAGGAAGGGGTTGGGTATGTGCCCGACTCCAAGAACAAGAAGAAGAATGACAAGACCAAACAACCTCCTCCTCTCATGCAAACCTTTGTGAAGGAGGTAGAGAGTGCCTCTGAGGAAAAGAAGAAGAACAATGTCAAGAAGGGCAATGTCACCCCTCCCAACAAAGCCGGCGATTTTAATCCTTCTTATGTGTTATGCCGTGCTAGTGATGGGCATGTTTATGCCAAATTTGTTGGTTCTCCTCATGAATACATTGAATGGTCTATTTGGGTTCCAAAAACCCTTGTCACTAACATCAAAGGAGCCATTACAAAATGGGTATCTAAAACCAAGCATTGATCTCTTGTAGGTGTTTGCTTCCGGTGGGGGATCATGGTTGCTCGATAGCGGAGCTACAAATCATATGACCAGAAGCAAGGACTTGGTGGTGGACGTGCACAAGGTTCCATCTATGCCCACCAATGTCGAGTGGGGTGAAGCCTCATCTTCTAAGGTATTGGGACTTGGCAAGGTGGTCATCTCTCATGATCTCACAATCGAGAAGGTCATGCTTGTTGAGTCCCTTGCATACAATTTACTTTCCGTTCGTCAACTTGCAATCATGGGCTTTGCCACTTTCTTTGATATCGATACCGTGGCCCTCTTGTGGAGCAAGACTCTTAAAGTAGCTTTTGTTGGGCATGTCGAGAACGGTCTATATGTGATTAACTTTTCGGAGCGACCCACTAAGACCGCGACATGCCTAATGGCTAAAGTTGATGTGGGATGGCTTTGGCATCGCCGTTTAGCCCATGTCAATATGAGATCTTTGCAAAGTCTCCTCAAGGGGGACCATGTCCGTGGACTAACGAATGTTAGTTTTGCTAAAGATCGTGCTTGCAGTGCCTGTATAGAAGGAAAGCTACATGAGAAGGCTCACCCTCCCACGACTATCATTTATTCAAAGAGGCCTTTGGAGCTCCTTCACATGGATCTCTTTGGGCCTCCATCCTTCGATAGTCTTGGAGGTAGGAAGTATTGCTTGGTGATTGTGGATGACTACTCAAGGTACACGTGGGTGTATTTCTTCAAGAGGAAGAGCGAGACCCAACAAACCGTCATTGACTTTGCAAATGAAGCACAACGTCAACACAATGCAAAGATCTTGACAATAAGAAGTGACAACGGCACCGAGTTCAAGAACTACACCTTGGATGAGTTTCTTAGTGATGAGGGAATCAAGCATCAATATTCCGCACCCTACACCCCTCAACAAAACGGTGTTGCAGAGAGGAAGAACCGGACGTTGATGGATGTGGCAAGGACCATGATGGCAGAGTTCAAGTCTCCGTAGAACTTTTGGGCCGAAGCCATCAACACCGCGTGTCATGCATCCAATCAGCTCTACCTCCGCAAGGGCTTGAACAAGACTCCATATGAGATACTCACCGGTAACAAGCCCAATCTCAAGTACTTCCGGGTATTCGGGTGTAAGTGTTTCATTCTCAAGAAAGGTGTTCGGTTGTCTAAATTTGAGGCTAGAGCTTATGAGGGCATATTTGTTGGTTATGCTACAAACTCTCCTGCTTACCGTGTCCTCGATAAATCCATGGGACTTATTGAGGAGACGGGTAACGTGGAGTTTGATGAGAATAACGGCTCCCAAGTGGAGCAAAGTGGCACTTGTGATGTAGGTGATGAAATTCCTCCCCAAGCCATAAGAAGAATGGGTGTTGGCTTTATCCTACCCATTGAGGAACCCCTTGTGGCCGAAGGAGAAGGACAAAGCTCTACTCAAGTGGAGCCATCACCAACCCAAGGCCCACACGCTTCCGAAGAACAACATGAAGGCCCTCATCCTCAAGAACATGACCAAGGGCAAGATCACGCTCAAGACGGTGTTGACACATCAAGTGATGCCCAAGGTCAAGTTCTCTCCTCCGAGCAAGTTAAAGAACAAGAACAAGCCCAAGACGACGCTCAAGATGATCAAGTGACCACTCCTCGTCTCACCCCCGAGGAGGAATTAGAGCGTCGTGCTGCCAAGGTTGCTTCCAAGCTCTCCACCAAGGATCATCTCATGACAAATGTGCTTGGAAGCTTAAGAAAGGGGGTAAGCACTCGTAGACAATTAGAAAATTATTGTGAGCATCACGTGTTTGTCTCTTGTGTGGAACCCCACAAGGTCTATGAAGCGCTAGAAGATCCGGATTGGCTCAATGCCATGCATGAAGAACTCAACAACTTCGAGCGCAACAAAGTGTGGAGATTGGTGCCAAGACCGATCGGGAATCACAATGTCATAGGAACCAAGTGGATATTTAAGAACAAGCAAGATGCCCATGGGATTATCATTCGCAACAAGGCTTGTTTGGTAGCACAAGGCTACTCCCAAGTCGAGGGTATCGACTACGGTGAAACCTTTGCTCCCGTTGATCGTCTTGAATCCATTCGCATGTTGATTGCATATGCTTCTCATCATAACTTTAAGTTACAACAAATGGATGTGAAGAGTGCTTTTCTTAATGGTCCTATTAATGAGTTGGTTTACGTCAAGCAACCCCCCGGGTTCGAGGATCCCTACTTTCCTGATCATGTGTATCAACTAGATAAGGCACTCTATGGCCTTAAACAAGCCCCACGTGCATGGTATGACCACCTTACCGAGTTGTTACAAGACCGTGGTTTTGAAGTTGGGCTAATCGACCCCACTCTTTTTACTAAGAAGGTCAAAGGGGAGTTGGTTGTATGCCAATTATACGTTGATGATATTATCTTTGGTTCTCCTAACAAAGCTTTCAATGAGGAATTTGCCGCTCTCATGACCTCAAAGTTCGAGATGTCCTCCATGGGAGAGTTGAAGTTCTTTCTAGGGTTCGAAGTGAAGCAAAGAAGAGAAGGAACCTTCATCAATCAATCCAAATACACTCAAGACATTCTCAAGAGATTCAAGCTAAGTGAAGTCAAGCCGGCTTCCACTCCAATGCCCACCAAGTGCCAACTTGACTTAGATCCCAATGGTAAAGTGGCGGATCAAAAGGTATATCGTTCCATGATTGGATCCTTGCTTTACGTACCTTTGTGCATCTAGACCGGACATCATGTTGAGTGTGGGAATTTGTGCACGGTTTCAAGCCGCACCTAAGGAAAGTCACTATGTGGCGGTCAAACGAATCTTTCGATATTTGGCTCATACCCCAAACTTTGGCTTATGGTACCCAAGAGGATCAAACTTCAAGCTTGTAGGGTACTCGGATTCCGATTGGGCGGGAGACAAAGTGGATAGGGAGTCCACTTCCGGAGGGTGCCAATTCCTTGGTTGCTCTTTGGTAAGTTGGTCTTCCAAAAAGCAAAGTTGTGTGTCTCTCTCATCCACTGAGGCGGAGTATGTTGTCGCCGATAGTTGTTGTGCACAACTCCTATGGATGAGGCAAACTTTAAAGGATTATGGTGTCACTTGTGACAAAGTGCCTCTTTGGTGTGACAATGAAAGTGCCATCAAGATCTCTCTCAACCCGGTGCAACACTTCAAGACGAAGCATATTGAGATTCGGTATCACTTCATCCGGGATCACATTAGGCGAGGAGAGATCGAGCTCAACTATGTCAACACTCATGATAACCTTGCAGATATTTTCACGAAGCCCTTGGATGAAGCAAGATTTCGCGAGTTAAGGCATGAGCTAAATATCATTGATTCGAGCAATGTGGCTTGAACCCTTGCACACCCCACCACACTCATTTTGTTGTCTAGTTTAGGTGTAGGCATGGACATAGGGGGGTGTTGTTCTCTCAATGAACTCTCCCTCCCCCCATTATGCATAAACTGATCAAGTCTTTCACTTTAGCCATTGTTGATGGTACTTGTGCTTCAAAGACGAGTTTTGGTCATGGGCCCAAGGTTAAAATCTTCGCGGCGCCATACCTTTTGACTCAAACATAGGTGGCCTCTTTTGAGAGGTGTGTCTTGGTCGTTTGCTGGTGTGCTCTTTTTCTTGCCGTTTTTGTCTTTCCTTCGAGAAAAAGCCTTGTTTGTTTGGTTGCCGTGGCGTGCTAGGCGGTACTACCGCTGGTGGTGCGCGGTACTACCGCTCATAAGCGGTACTACCCCCCCAGCATGGTACTACCACTAAGGGACGGGATCAGGGGGTTATATCGGGGCAGGGGGGGGGGGTTTCTTCTCCCCCATACCCATTCACTTTGCCCCCTCTTTCTTCTTCCTCTCTCCAGCCTCCACTCGCCGTGGGAGGGCTCCGGCGGATCTCCGTCTCCGGGGCGTCCCTCTCCATTTCCTTTGGTGGAGTCGATCCCCACCTCGTTCTCTTGCCATGGATGCCGGTATTGCCCCCGTTCCTTCTTTCCTTTTGTCTCACTTTCAGATCTTGTTTCTTAGGGGCAATGGTGGTTGCATCTCTAGATTTTTGGCTAAATTTAGGCTTGAGTTGGTTGGAGAAGGCAACTAGACTATCTCGATTAGAGTTTGGTAGGAATATTTTTGAATTTGGCAGGCCGGTAGTGCCGGATCTGACCACGGTAGTAGGAAACCGCTGTTTCTCCTCCTCGTGCTGTAGGAAACTGTTGTTTCTTCGCCTCGAGCAGTACTACCGCTCTCGTTGGAGCGGTACTACCGCTTGACCTCGAGTGGTACTACCGCTCTATTTGGGGCGGTACTACCGCTTGGGCGGTACTACCGCTTGGGCGGTACTACCGCGGGCATGTCACGGTACTACCGCTGCATGCCAAATTCCATCAAATTCCTACCTTACCTTGATTATTTTTGTTGTGTTTGTTGGCTTATGCTCGTTCTTTCTGGTTGTTTTGCGTGTTCTTGTGTTTGGCTCCAGGTGATGACCATTCTGAGCATCAAGCTCGCCGTATCAACCCCGGGCGTGCAACATCAAAACACTACCACACCTCTGAGCCAGCCGGTGGCTCCTCGAGCACCCAACCGCCTCCAGCAAGTGCATCCGCAAGTGTTCCTCCACCTCCTCAGCAAACGAAGAGATCCGCCAACAAGCCAAAAGGGAAGACTGTGACTGAGATGACCAACAAGGAGTTTTGGGAGAAGCGGTGCCGCAACCCCTATGCGGTGGACCAAGAACCCACTTTGGTCAACCGCCCATTCTGGAACCGTTTTCAGTTTGCCATCTACTTTGATGTGATCAAGGCCAAGAAGAATCTCTTTGTTGATGTTCGCTCCATTAACACTGATGCTATGGAGAAGGACCCGGAGTACTTTGGCAAAGCCCTTCAGATGTGCACTCAGCTGAACATTCTCAGGATCATGCAATTCAACAAGGATTTCGATGCGGATTTGGTGGCTCAATTCTATGCCACCGTCCATCTTGGGACGGATGTCGACAGGACTCTGACATGGATGACCAATGGCAAGCTGCTTTCCGTCAAGTGGAAGGCTTTCATGGAGTTACTTGATGTGGTGGATCACGGGCTTGAGACTCCTGTCGGTTTCCGCCCTCACCGCAATGCTACGTCCACCCACAAGCAAGCCCTTTGGCCCTACTGCACTGTGAAAGTTCACCCAGTAACTGAGAAGAAGACCTATGAGCTGTCTCCGTATCTGGACATTCTTCATCGCATCTTCCGTGAGACTCTCTTCCCTCGGATTGGGAATCTGGATATGGTCCACTCTTACCTTGTGGACATGCTCCTTTTCTGTCAGCATGAGAAGGAAGCAAGCACTGGAGAGAGCCTGGATATTTCTCATGTCATGTGGTCTGAACTTCTCTCTGCCGTGTCTAAGCGCAAGTGCCCTATATATGGTCCATTCATCATGAGGCTCATTGAGAGGGCCTGGGCACAGACTTATCCCAGAGTATTGCTAGAAACTGGAGACTTGGTTTCTCATGAGATCAAGAGTCTGAGGAAGAAAGACAATTGGGCCACCCCAGCGCCTCACACAGGGGGTCCGTCTGCTGCTGCTGCCATGGGAACCGAGGGTGGGGCTGCTACTAATGATCATGAGGAGGACTTTGGGCCCTCTAGTACAGAACCGTCGTGGGCACAGAAGCTTAAACGCAAGATGAAGAAGCTTTTCTGCATGGAGTCTCATGGCCAGTACATGACTCATGTGACGGAGAAACATGCCAGGACGCGCCACAAGGAGCTCATGCGTCAGATGGGAGCGACAGTTGCTAGTGGGTCTGAGGGGCAGATCACTGAAGAGGAGGAATTGATTCATCAGCATTGCCCTTGGACCGACTCCGATGCCAAGAAGTTTTCGACCCACGATGAAGATGCAGAGATGTGATGTTCGAGATCTTCTTCTTCCCATCACCTGGAGTCGTAGCGTCACTCTTTGCCCTTTTTGGTGTCTTGCTGCCAAAGGGGGAGAGAGTGTAGGGATTTGTGTTATTGGCGTGCTTTGAGTCGTCTTGTGGTTTCTTGTGTGTTCTCTCGGTGTCTTTATTTGGTTTGGTTTGGTGCCTGTGAGACCTAAGTTCTAAACATATGGTGTGAGACATATGCTCCCTATCGCTACCTTATTACTTATGTCTTTTCAGTTCTGTAGTTTATTATGAGATGCATACTTGTCTTGTTATATTCTCTTCTCTCATATATCTTGTGCTTAGAATTGTGCTTAGAATTGTTGGACTATAAAATATAGGGGGAGTGTTGATCCGGATGTGTGTGTCTTGCTTTCCGGATGCTCCTCTAACCAGGTGCACACATTCTGGGGGAGCCCGTCTATATTTTGTAGTTCTTAGTTTTCTTTCTTTTATTTCTTTTCCTTGCGCAAATCCCTAGTTGTCATCAATCCACCAAAAAGGGGGAGATTGTTACGGCATATCTCTCTCAAGGTAGTTTTGGTGATTGATGACAACATGTTTGTGGACTAATCATGTGCTTTGAATAGTTCACAGATTCACCCCTGGCACGAGACGTTTCCTTCCCTTCAAGACGGTGGCGGAGAAGAGGGGTGTAGCTCTTTCGTTTCTCTCTCGGTGGACTAGTTGCGTAGAGGGCACCGTACTATTAAGAGGGGGTCCGCTGGGGTATTGCATGGGTGGAATCAACACGTACACATCAGCTTCTCACCCTCCGAGCTTTTCCATTCCATTGTAGAGATCTCTCCTCTTTTCCTTGTCCTGTCTGGGTCCCAGCGGTAGTACCGCGCAACCCAGCGGTAGTACCGCTGAGGAGACACAAGCAGCAGTACCGCTCCACAGCGGTAGTACCGCCCTTGTCTCCACAGCAGTAGTACCGCTGGGGTTCCTGGCACCACCGCCTCGTCCTCAACCTCATTGGAGAGATTCTCTCTCTCTCTTCAGTGTCCCAGCGGTAGTACCGCACTACCAGCGGTAGTACGGCTGAAGGGTCACAAGCGGCAGTACCGCTCCACAGCGGTAGTACCGCCCGTGACCCCGCTGCCGTAGTACCGCTGGGCTGTCTGGCTCCTACCGCCTCGACTCAAGGGGTCTTTTTCTCGTGTCGGGTTTTGCGGCACTAGTTGCGGTTGTAGAGGCAGTAGTACCGTTGCAGGAGCAGTAGTACCGCCCCTACCACCGCGGTTGTACCGCGTTAGGTCCTATTCCCTACTAGTCTCCTCTGCGCGGCAGTGCCGCTGGCTGGTGCGGCAGTACCGCTGACCTAGCGGTAGTACCGCCCCCTCTTAGCGGTAGTACCGCCCTGTGCGGGGTTGGTTGGTGGGGGGCAACGGTTGGATTGTTGCCCCCACTATAAAAGGGAGTCCCCTTCTTCTCTTTGACCTACCTCTTCCTCCCCCAAGCTCCATTTATTGCTCAAGCTCCATTAAATGCTCCAAGCTCCATTTTCGCCCGATCTATCTCTCTAGCCAATCAAACTTGTTGATTTGCTCGGGAGTGGTTGAGAAGGCCCCGATCTACACTTCCACCAAGGGATTTTCGATTCCCCCACTCATCCCTAGCGGATCTTGTTACTCTTGGGTGTTTGAGCACCCTAGACGGTTGAGGTCACCACCGAGCCATAGTCCATTGTGGTGAAGCTTCGTGGTTTTGTTGGGAGCCTCCGATTAAGTTGTGGAGATTTCCCCAACCTTGTTTGTAAAGGTTCGGTCGCCGCCTTCAAGGGCACCAATAGTGGAATCACGGCATCTCGCATTGTGTGAGGGCGTGAGGAGAATACGGTGGCCCTAGTGGCTTCTTGGGGAGCATTGTGCCTCCACACCGCTCCAACGGAGACGTACTTCCCCTCAAAGGGAAGGAACTTCGGTAACACATCCTCGTCTTCACCGGATCCACTCTTGGTTATCTCTTACCTTTACTTGTGCAAGCTCTTTAGTGTTACTTCTCTTGCTTGCTTGTTTGCTTGTTGGTATTGCATCATATAGGTTGCTCACCTAGTTGCACATCTAGACAACCTACTTTGATGCAAAGTTTAATTTGATAAAGAAAAGTTAAAAATTGGTAGTTGCCTATTCACCCCCC
>NC_041384.1:20575776-20582990 GCF_002162155.2 Triticum dicoccoides
GATCCTTTCACTTTCCCTATCGACCAATTGAGGGGAGGGCGTTACATTCGCTGGGACTGCCCCCTTGGCGACCACTTCGTTCGATCAACCCTCCTCCCTGGCGATCGAATGCCAGTTATTCGGGTCCTTTATTTATAGGTAGTGTAGGGAAAAGAATAGCAAGCGAACACCCGCAAGCCGGCAAATAGGGGAACTGGGGAAGGAAGAACCAATGCGAGGACGAAGAGAAAGAAGTAGGGCGGGAGAGGTGGACTAAAGGTGTAGAGCCCGGAGCTACCCGGTCCTTCTTTTTGCGAATTGGTTGGTCAGAAAATCAGCGTTGAATAGTTGCCTAGGTGTGTGTGTTTGGATTAAGTTTTTGTAGAACTTGGGTTGGATTATTTGATTACTACCACAAAGAAAATATTATTTGGTCGCTAGGAATGAATCGTTTATTACAAACTACATTTTTTTTCCAGATAAATTGGAAAAACGACATATAGGCCATACGTTTAGGACTCTTTTTTTAGGGTGTTCAACCCAAACCAGTATTCAAATAAATTGAGCCCATACTGTGAGAGTCAGTAGTCCCGGTATATATGGCCCATTAAAAAAGTACATTTGTTTTCGAAATATCAATTAAAAATTTGAACTATAATCAGTTTGACAAAGAAATAATCAAAATATTCACCCATTATAAAAATATGTAGTTTGAAAAAATATTTATGTATTTTAAAAATATACTCATGGAACTAATTTTTTTTCCATATTTAGTGTGTGTTTAATTTTAGAATGATTTTTTATTACAAAGTCAAAAAAATGCCGAATTAGCAAGTGAAAACTATATGTTAGTGAAAATCTGGAAACGTTCCTCATGGATCATTAGATAGACAAGGAACGCTGGAGATTTGAGGTGGGATCCCCACCAGCCACTTCAACACGAATTAGCAAATAACCCCTTCTTTTACCACTGGGCCATTGACGCTTCGAGCACGATCGATTCGTCTTTGATCTAGTGGGCGTGAAGGAGAGTTGCCCTACGCCGGCCACGACGCGTTCTCCGCTGGCGATAATGCGCCCTTCGTTGGCTGAACTCTCTCTCTCTTCCGGCCACGAAGAGCCCTTCGATGTCCATGATCCTCTCCCTTCGCTAGTTTTGGCCGGCACTTCGGAAGACACATTGGCGCCGCCTCTCCATGATATCGCCGCTCCTCCGTCCCTGCCATTACAGTACATCATCTGATTCATGTACTGATTGTACTACTATGGTGTCATAAATGTATTGCCGGAACCTCCTCGTAGCCCTCCACCTGATGATAGTACAATCAGTAGGTAAATCATAGTACAATCAGTAGTACAATCAGTAGGTAAATCATAGTAATCTCAACGTCATAGTTTTTCTTCTTCAGTTGGTACACTTTTGAAGCATCTGAATTGGTCTTTTCTGTTTGCCGCTTCGTCGGTATACGGTATAGCATGTTCAACAGTTGTCGGCAGTAGTCTATATTGCTATGTAAACTGGACTTTGCCTGCACAAAGAAATCCTACTTGAGGGCAGAAGACTGGATTCTCCAAAAGAAACAATATCGGATGAGTTCCCAGATTATAAACTATGGGATGAGTTCCCAAAAGAATATCCTACTTGTATGTCTAAAAGAAAATCCTACTTGTACGTCCATTCTAATTGTTTCCTTCATGTCTACCTACGGGATTTCTTATTTTGATTTGAGGCAACCGCGTGTTTTTATTTTGGGTAATACTCCCTCCTTCCCACATTATAAGACGTTTTGGCAAGTTAAATTGTATGCCAAAACACCCCGCAAAAAAAAAATGGCATGCCAAAACGTCTTATGCGACGAAGGGAGTACAAAGATTAAATCCGAAGCTAGTGGGAGCTTGAATTTCATTCATTACTGGCTTTGTGCCGATATTTTGCTTGGACTACTATTTTCTACATATCTGAATTTTATATACTTCTGGGAGTTGTCTAGTTATGTATCCCGGACCTTGTCTTTGCAACTTGAAGTATTTACCAAACACTATGGTTAATTAAGTTAATGATGTATCAAGCATTGTATTTCTGATTCATTGCTTCCGGTGCTCTAGTTGTTTTTATTGATGGTTGGTGCTGCATCTGGCTAGATAGTTGGTTGCAGTCAGATAACTCCTGACCATGTGAAAGCCCACAACCGTGTGATGAAGTTTCTATGGTTTTTATGGTTCTGGAAAAAATTGTTACGCAAATAATTATTTCAATTCTTGAAAGTTCATGCTCTTATTAAAAGTCTTTGCGAGATGAACTTCTGCCCATGCATGTGCACATAAACTAGAGGTCTGTTTGGATGACGCCGAAGACAGCCCCGCCAAAATTTTGGTGGGGTAGCTATTGGCTACAATCCAAACAGACAGTTTTTGCAAGATTACTATTATTCTGTCAATCCATCGTTTATGCTTTTTATCTTATGGGTTAGGTTTTGGAAGCTACACCCCCAGCCGCATGATTTGTGCTTTTTATCCTACATGTTTATGTATTTCGATAAAAATATATTCCTCTCTCCGATCCAAATTAGTTATTGCTCAGACGGATGTATCTATCATTGAAATACATCTCGATACATCCATTTCGATGACAAGTAATATGGATTGGAGGGAGCACTCAACCATTTTCTTTCTTCGTTCCATAGTCATCTGCCTCTATTTAGCCTCCCACCCGATCCTTGCAAGTTATATCTTGTTGAAGTTCGTCATGGTGGCACGGCTCTGCTTGCTCTGTTAATTCTATTATGTCTCTGTTAATCCCCATATCAAACTTTAAGGCTGACAATAACTTTGTGACATTGTTCTTTTTATTGTAACTATGGCAGGGATGGATAATAGTGGCTTAGTTATGTTTTCACTGTGTGTCTTTGTCTCTTAGCACCTACAGTGTTGGATGACACTTTTGCATTGAACAATTCAGTAAACCCAACAGTATAACCACCGTACATGCCTTCAACAACACATGAAAACATCCTCGGCAACAATATGAAGTGTACTACAACCAAAACCGCTAGGACATAAAAACTAGAGTGCGCCACAACACGCATACGAATATCATACAGTACAATGTTTGCACAATATCATATGGGCTGTCACAAAAGATAGCAAGAACAAATTGCAGTATTTTGAAGAACTGTTCACAATCAAGTTGATCAATACTTTATTACTCTTTTGAGCACATGGACATTGAACCTGCCTTACACCCAAGACCTTTTTAGCACATTATAAAACATTGTATCCATCATTCGTTAGACATTCAGTTATAGCAGCAACAAAGGCCACCATGGTCCGGTGTGCAGTGGCCTTTTTTGAATTCAAAAAAATGCACAATGATCAATGCATGGCTGGTCGGATAAAGTGTCTCCTTCACAACTTTTAAATTTGATGCACAAGTAGGGAAGGGGGGTTGGTTTTGGATCTACACACAAAAAAATATAGCAAAGTTAGAATATATAAAATACTTAAGTTACTTGGGTTAGTTTGAATTACATATGCAAAGGCATGTGCGCTTACACAAAGTGCGCATAAACAAATCCCAAAACAAGCAGGAAGATTGATTAGATAGAGAAATGGTTGTACCTGCATGACATGAGAATAGAGTAGACATCATCACAAGAGCTACCAAGCATAGAGCTCTTGTATTGCTCTTGGTAAGATCCATAAGAAGTCACTACTAGAAAATGGGTCAAATGTGAAGCACATTAGTGCCGGTTTAAATTTGAGCCGGCACTAATGTGACCATTAGTGCCGGTTCCAACGGCTAGGCAGGCGGGCATCATTAGTACCGGTTCGTGGGCAACCTTTAGTACCGGTTCATGCCACGAACCGGTACTAATGAGGCTGTGTCAGGCTATGGTCAGGCTGGGGCCCCCACGAAGACCTTTAGTATCGGTTCATGCCCTGAACCGGTACTAGAGTTTCTTAGTAAGCTGATTTTTAGTCCCACCTCGCCAAGAGAGAGGCAGTATGAGCGGTTTATAAGCCGTGAGTGCATAGACAATGATGAAGAGTTGCAATGCTCACCTGCATGTTGATTAGCTTCAAGCCTTGCGGAAATAGCATAGATTGCACTGAGCTATGTGCAGTGCAGTCTACACTATTCCGAATGGCTTGAAGCAAATTAACCAGCATTGCACCTCTTTTTTATTTTTAATAACTTATTTGAACTCCGGACTTCTTTTGTGTTCGGTATGCAGCATTCAAAGCGACGTCATCAATTTCCAACATGTTCTGACATCATTTGTTGTTTTTCGGTCATTTACCTAATTGTTTAGAGAGCTAAATGACCGTGAAACTGAAAATCACTACAAAATTAATTCTGAAAATGTTGAAACTTGGCATGGTATCAGCATTTCACCCGCATAGCATGTGCGAAAGAGTAGAGAGGGTCACGGCAAAAACTGGACGCACTTCGTGTACAAACTGGACAAACTCTTTCGGAGTATCAGGGTTTCGGACGAGAACTCATCTGTTACACGGGCACTTCAATGTTTTTTAAACTTATTTGAACTCCGGACTTCTTTTGTGTTCAGTATGCAGCATTCAAAGCGACGTCATCAATTTCCAACATGTTCTGACATCATTTGTTGTTTTTCGGTCATTTACCTAATTGTTTAGAGAGCTAAATGACCGTGAAATTGAAAATCACTACAAAATGACTTCTGAAAATGTTGAAACTTGGCATGGTATCATCATTTCACCCGCATAGCATGTGCAAAAGAGTAGAGAGGGTCACGGCAAAAACTGGACCCACTTCGTGTACAAACTGGAGAAACTCTTTCAGAGTATCAGGGTTTGGGACGAGAACTCATCTGTTACACGGGCACTTCAATGTTTTTTAAACTTATTTGATCTCCGGACTTCTTTTGTGTTCAATATGTAGCATTCAAAGCGACGTCATCAATTTCCAACATGTTCTGAATCATTTGTTGTTTTTCGGTCATTTACCTAATTGTTTAGAGAGCTAAATGACCGTGAAATTGAAAATCACTGCAAAATGACTTCTGAAAATGTTGAAACTTGGCATGGTATCATCATTTCACCCGCATAGCATGTGCAAAAGAGTAGAGAGGGTCACGGCAAAAACTGGACCCACTTCGTGTACAAACTGGAGAAACTCTTTCGGAGTATCTGGGTTTCGGACGAGAACTCATCTGTTACACGGGCACTTCAATGTTTTTTAAACTTATTTGATCTCCGGACTTCTTTTGTGTTCAATATGTAGCATTCAAAGCGACGTCATCAATTTCCAACATGTTCTGACATCATTTGTTGTTTTTCGGTCATTTACCTAATTGTTTAGAGAGCTAAATGACCGTGAAATTGAAAATCACTACAAAATGACTTCTGAAAATGTTGAAACTTGGCATGGTATCATCATTTCACCCGCATAGCATGTGCAAAAGAGTAGAGAGGGTCACGGCAAAAACTGGACGCAGTTCGTGTACAAACTGGACAAACTCTTTTGGAGTATCAGGGTTTCGGACGAGAACTCATCTGTTACACGGGCACTTCAATGTTTTTTAAACTTATTTGAACTCCGGACTTCTTTTGTGTTCAGTATGCAGCATTCAAAGCGACATCATCAATTTCCAACATGTTCTGACATCATTTGTTCTTTTTCGGTCATTTACCTAATTGTTTAGAGAGCTAAATGATCGTGAAATTGAAAATCACTACAAAATGACTTCTGAAAATGTTGAAACTTGGCATGGTATCATCATTTCACCCGCATAGCATGTGCGAAAGAGTAGAGAGGGTCACGGCAAAAACTAGACGCACTTCGTGTACAAACTGGACAAACTCTTTCGGAGTATCAGGGTTTCGGACGAGAACTCATCTGTTACACGGGCACTTTAATGTTTTTTTAACTTATTTGAACTCCGGACTTCTTTTGTGTTCAGTATGCAGCATTCAAAGCGACGTCATCAATTTCCAACATGTTCTGACACCATTTGTTGTTTTTCGGTCATTTACCTAATTGTTTAGAGAGCTAAATGACCGTGAAATTGAAAATCACTACAAAATGACTTCTAAAAATGTTGAAACTTTGCATGGTATCATCATTTCACCCGCATAGCATGTGCGAAAGAGTAGAGAGGGTCACGGCAAAAACTGGACGCACTTCGTGTACAAACTGGACAAACTCTTTCGGAGTATGAGGGTTTCGCACAAGAACTCATCTGTTACACGGGCACTTCAATGTTTTTAAAACTTATTTGAACTCCGGACTTCTTTTGTGTTCAGCATGCAGCATTCAAAGCGATATCATCAATTTCCAACATGTTCTAACATCATTTGTTGTTTTTCGGTCATTTACCTAATTGTTTAGAGAGCTAAATGACCGTGAAATTGAAAATCACTACAAAATGACTTCTGAAAATGTTGAAACTTGGCATGGTATCATCATTTCACCCGCATAGCATGTGCGAAAGAGTAGAGAGGGTCACGGCAAAAACTGGACGCACTTCGTGTACAAACTGGAAATAGAAGAAAAGAAATAATGCAGAAAAGAAAAAAACTATACAAAAAATTATTCAAAAATAAATAGAAGAAAATAAATAATGCAGAAAAGAAAAAAAACTATATAAAAAATTACTTAAAAATAAATAGAAGAAAATAAATAATGCAGAAAAGAAAAAACTTTATAAAAAATTTGTTGGCGCACTGCCCAGTGGGTCTGCCAGACCTAGGGTGTGCAAATGCAGGCCCAGAAAGGCCAGCAGACTCACAGGGCAGCGCGCCCTAGTTAGGCCCAGAAGCCTGCTATATAGAGAAGCTCGAAGGAGCAGCCGCGGCTGAGTTTATAAACCAGTGCGGCTGCCCTTCGCTCAGCGAGGTGGGACTAAACATTTGTGCACCGCCGGTGGCAGCGCACAACCATTAGTACCGGTTGGTGGCTCCAACCGGTACTAAAGGGGGGTCTTTAGCACCGGTTCGTGGCACAAACCGATACTAAAGGGGTCGTTTCCCGCCCCTTGGCCGGCGAAAATTGGCCTTTAGTACCGGTTGGTGGCTCCAACCGTACTAAAGACCCCTCCTATATATATGGCACTTACAAAAAATCAGTTTCATCGACGACCAGTACTTCTTCTCGATCCAACTTCTTCGCCGCGCCCGCCGCCCATCGCGTGCCGCCCTCGCCGCCTGTCGTCGCCGTCACCGCCATCGCCCACGCCACCCGTCGTCGCCGTCAC
>NC_041384.1:20583721-20586732 GCF_002162155.2 Triticum dicoccoides
GCCCGTCGCACCGCCTCTCGCCCCCGCCGCGCCCGTCCCCGTCGTCGCCCGCCGCCGCCCGTACGCCGCCGCCCCCCGCTCGTACACACACACACAGACACACACACACACACACACACCACACACCACACACACACACACATTGTTTTTACTTATTTTCTATTTTCTATTGTTTAGATTAATGTTAGATAAATTACGTAGATAATAATGTTAAATGTTAATGTTAGATGAATTATATGGAAAAGATGTTAAATATTAATGTCAAATATATTTTACATGAATTAGAACAAGTTGAACTAGTTGAATTAGTATAGCTAGATATTAATTAGGTATATATATATATGAGATTTGAACTAGTTGAATTAATATAACTAGTTTATTTTTAGTATGAAAATTAATAGAACAAGTTTATTTTTAGTAAGAAAATTGAGTTATATGAGATTTGATGATCTAATCAAAATATTACTATATAGAACTACCTACTTTATTTTAGTAAGAAATTAATAGAACTAGTTTATTTTTAGTAAATGCTTAGTTGAATTAATAGAACTAGTAAGTGTTTAATGTTTCACGTATATATGAACATATGTTAGATATTAGATATAAATTATATGTTAGATATATATTTAATTTAGTTATATGAGATTTCATTATCTAATTAACATTTGATTATATAGAACTAGCTACCTTATTTTTAGTAAGAAAACTAATAGAACTAGTTTAGTTGAATTAATTACTTGAACTAGTTAGTTGAATTAGTTCAATTAATTAGGTATATTCTTCGTAAATGCTTAGTTGAATTAGTTCAATTAATTAGTTGAACTAGTTGAATTAATAGAATTAGTTGAATTAATAGAACTAATAAGTGTTTAATGTTTCACCTATGAACATAGGAATGTCGTGTGACGACGAACACGATTTCATTATGTGCGAATACTGCGAAGACCAGCGCGGCCTGTGCGGCAGAAATTTTCTAGTTGATGATAGACGCTTCAGCATCAAGCTAGATGAGAACTTCGAAGTGGATACAGTAAGTCACAACGACAAGTCTTTTTTCGTAATTAAGCATGACTTATGCTTCATTTGCTTCACCTTTTAATTTTAATTTTTCACTATTCTACTAGCGTATCCCCTGCCATGTAAGAATTTTTGTCTTGGATAAGATAGGTTTCAGTCCTAACGAAACTATGGAGGTAAAAAGAGTTTACTTGAAGACCGAGCATGGTTATACCTTCAACGTCAAATTATACAATGCAGACACATACACCTATTTTGAATGCAAAACTTGGCAAGCACTATGCAAGGCTTATGCATTTGAGCCTGATATGGTTATCACCTTGATATTCGTCCGAAAGATGATATTGAAGGTAATAGAGACATCTGGGTCGATGTGCAGACGCCTCCAGTTCTATCATTATGTGAGTTTCTCAACCATATTTATGTCTTCGATATGAGATTATTTGAACCAGTTGAATAATTAATAGATCTCAATTTATATTGACAACTTACTTCCAATTAAGCAAACATGTCCGGCGCTTGGTAGACAGGACCGTCCACTGTCCCGGGGCTGAACTAAACTGCGAGGAGACAAGTCATTACGTTTCATGGCTTGAGGATCTTGATGCTATCAAGACAAATTCTTTCGGAGTATCAGGGTTTCGGATGAGAACTCATCTGTTACACGGACACTTCAATGTTTTTTAAACTTATTTGAACTCCAGACTTCTTTTGTGTTCAGTATGCAGCATTCAAAGCGACGTCATCAATTTCCAACATGTTCTGACATCATTTGTTATTTTTTGGTCATTTACCTAATTGTTTAGAGAGCTAAATACCATGAAATTGAAAATCACTACAAAATGAACTCTGAAAATGTTGAAACTTGGCATGGTATCATCATTTCACCCGCATAGCATGTGCGAAAGAGTAGAGAGGGTCACGGAAAAAACTGGACGCACTTCATGTACAAACTGGACAAACTCTTTTGGAGTATTAGGGTTTCGGACGAGAACTCATCTGTTACACGGGCACTTTAATGTTTTTAAAACTTATTTGAACTCCGGACTTCTTTTGTGTTCAGCATGCAGCATTCAAAGCGACATCATCAATTTCCAACATGTTCTGACATCATTTGTTGTTTTTCGGTCATTTACCTAATTGTTTAGAGAGCTAAATGATCGTGAAATTGAAAATCACTACAAAATGACTTCTGAAAATGTTGAAACTTGGCATGGTATCATCATTTCACCCGCATAGCATGTGCGAAAGAGTAGAGAGGGTCACGGCAAAAACTGGACGCACTTCGTGTACAAACTGGAAATAGAAGAAAAGAAATAATGCAGAAAAGAAAAAAACTATACAAAAAATTACTCAAAAATAAATAGAAGAAAATAAATAATGCAGAAAAGAAAAAAACTATATAAAAAATTACTCAAAAATAAATAGAAGAAAATAAATAATGCAGAAAAGAAAAAACTATATAAAAAATTTGTTGGCGCGCTGTCCAGTGGGTCTGCCAGACCTAGGGTGTGCAAATGCAGGCCCGGAAAGGCCAGCAGACTCACAGGGCAGTGCGCCCTAGTTAGGCCCAAAAGCCTGCTATATAGAGAAGCTCAAAGGAGCAGCCGCGGGTGGGTTTATAAACCAGTGCGGCTGCCCTTTCGCTCGGCGAGGTGCGACTAAACATTGTGCACCGCTGGTGGCAGCGCACAACCATTAGTACCGGTTGGTGTCTCCAACCGATACTAATGATTGGGCCTTTAGTACCGGTTCGTGGCACGAACCGGTACTAAAGGGGCCGTTTCCCGCCCCTTGGCCTGGCGAAAATTGGCCTTTAGTACCGGTTGGTGGCTCCAACCGGTACTAAAGGCCCCTCCTATATGTATGGCACTTACGAAAATTCAGTTTCATCGACCACCACTTCTTCTCAATCCAACTTCTTCGGCACGCCCGTCGCCCATCGCGCGCCGCCTTCGCCGCCCCCGCCGCCCGTCGTCGCCGTCACTGCCGTC
>NC_041384.1:20587557-20595599 GCF_002162155.2 Triticum dicoccoides
TAAATGCTTAGTTGAATTAATAGAACTAGTAAGTGTTTAATGTTTCACCTATATATGAACATATGTTAGATATTAATGTCAAATGTTAGATGAATTAGATATAAATTATATGTTAGATATATATTTAATTTAGTTATATGAGATTTCATTATCTAATTAACATTTTATTATATAGAACTAGATACCTTATTTTTAGTAAGCAAATTAATAGAACTAGTTTAATTGAATTAGTTGAATTAATTAGTTGAACTACTTAGTTGAATTAGTTCAATTAATTATGTATATTTTTTGTAAGTGCTTAGTTGAATTAGTTCAATTAATTAGTTGAACTAGTTGAATTAACAGAATTAGTTGAATTAATAGAACTAATAAGTGTTTAATGTTTCACCTATGAACATAGGAATGTCGTGTGATGACGAACACGATTTCATTATGTGCGAATACTGCGAAGACCAGCGCGGCCTGTGCGGCAGAAATTTTCTAGTTGATGATAGACGCTTCAGCATCAAGCTGGATGAGAACTTCGAAGTGGATACAGTAAGTCACAACGACAAGTCTTTGTTCGTAATTAAGCATGACTTATGCTTCATTTGCTTCAACTTTTAATTTTAATTTTTCACTATTCTACTAGCGTATCCCCTGCCATGCAAGAATTTTTGTCTTGGATAAGATAGGTTTCAGTCCTAACGAAACTACGGAGGTAAAAAGAGTTTACTTGAAGACCGAGCATGGTTATACCTTCAACGTCAAATTATACAATGCAGACACATACACCTATTTTGAATGCAAAACTTGGCAAGCACTATGCAAGGCTTATGCATTTGAGCCTGATATGGTTATCACCTTTGATATTCGTCCGGAAGATGATATTGAAGGTAACAGAGACATCTGAGTCAATGTGTAGACGCCTCCAGTTCTACCATTATGTGAGTTTCTCAACCATATTTATGTCTTTGATATGAGATTATTTGAACCAGTTGAATAATTAATAGATCTCAATTTATATTGACAGCTTACTTCCAATCAAGCAAACATGTCCGGCGCTTGGTAGACAGGACCGTCCACTGTCCCGGGGCTGAACTAAACTGCGAGGAGACAAGTCATTATGTTTCATGGCTTGAGGATCTTGATGCTGTCAAGACAAATTTCTTTCCTGCACTTAGAAATGTTAGTACTCAAAACGTGCGACCAATAGTGTTCGTACTGAACTACGGTCACATATATTTAGGAAAGATGGTAAGATTTCTACTATTTCTCCTCAGTGCATCTTTTGCATACATTATTTTTTAAGCTAAACTTCATTGCTAAGTATGTTACTATACGATGTTCTTCAACATGGACTCCCGATGAATGATGTGCCTAATTGGATCGAGACTAAAGGTACCATGAATATTGTTAGCTTACGGCCAAGATATCCTACAATGCACTTTAGTGCATTCAGGATTTCTAATAGCGAGGAATGCTTAATAGTAAAAGACTGGAGCAAAATTGTGAACGATCATAGAGAAGTACTAGGGGCAGCAATCAGAAGCGCAACCCACGATTAGGAGACAGGTTCATCTGCATGCTCCAATATGATGAATCAGCAAAGCTATACATGTTCTATGCTATTTTACCCGAGAAAGAGCAGCAGGAGTGATTAATTAGCTAGTTCATGCTCTTAGTACTTGTCCTCTCATGTCCGTGTTCTTCGTCCTGAACTTAATCTCAAAGAGTGATTTGCTTTTGTGGTGTTATGAACGCTTATAATATCATTACCATGTTGAACTCGATGATATCTTTGCCATGAAAACCGTTGGTGATGATATATGATGCAAGAGTTTTTATATTAATTAATATTATGATGATGATGAGTTATTATATCATTTATGAAAGAAATTGCATATTAGTTTCAACTGGATGGATTCTAGCTAAGTGATCAAGTATATGCCATATCCATATTACCTTGATCACTTAAGTAGGTGATCAAGTATATATAATATGGATATGACATATACTTGATGACTTAGCTAGGATCCACACGCATCCAGTCAAACTAATCACCTAATGATTTAACAACTCATTATAATGTAAAACAATCACTAAATTAAATTGAAAACACAAAATTAAAGTAAAAATAAAAAATAAAACCAAAACACACCCAAACATTTAGTACCGGTTGGTGTTACCAACCGGTACTAATGTCCTATGCGCCCACGGAGCTGGCTCGTGCCACGTGGTTGCCCTTTAGCACCGGTTCGTGCTGAACCGATACTAAAGGGGGGGCCTTTAGTGCCTACAATTTAGTGCCGGTTACCGAACCGGCACTAAAGGCCCTTACGAACCGGTGCTATTGCCCGGTTCTGCACTAGTGAGTGGCTTGTTACTTATTTCTTGTACGTATGTTTGTTCTTGTAGTTTGTATTTCCAACATATGCCCTTTGTGTTGGTGTTTATATAACCATGGCCAGACCATGAAGGGTCAGTCCCCCCCTTTCTATTTTTTGATGGAGATAATTAGTATCTAAATAAACCATTGTATATCCTATGGATAACTTGCTATTAAACTTTTATTGAATTCTAACCTTAAAATATATTAGCATTTTGAAATGACATACATAGAGAACATTAAAACGTATCTTTCTTTTGTAGGGTACATTAAAATGTATCGCGGATCCAGCCCAGCTGGCCGCTCGGGCTTGATGTCGCTTGAAGCTACGTCGGTATTTCCCCAAAGAGGAAGGGATGATGCAGCACATCGGCGGTAGGTATTTCCCTCAGATATGAAACCAAGGTTATCGAACCAGTAAGAGAACCAATCAACATAACGTAAATAACTCCTGCACGTAGATAAGAAATCCTCGCAACCCGACGTGTTAAAGGGGTTGTCAATCCCTTCCGGGATACGGCGCCTCAAGATAGGTAAATCAACGTGAGATAAAATTGTAGTAGATTGAAAGATAGATCGTAAATAAAATAAATAGAAATAAAACACAACAAGGTATTTTTGGTTTAATAGATCTGAAAATAAATGCAAGAAAAAAGTAGATCGCAAAGGCATATATATGAGAAGGAAGACCCGGGGGCCGTAGGTTTCATTAGTGGCTTCTCTCGAGAAAAATAGCAAACGGTGGGTGAACAAATTACTGTTGGGAAATTGATAGAACTTTGAATAATCATGATGATATCCAGGCAATGATCATTATATAGGCATCACATCCAAGATTAGTAGACCGACTCCTGCCTGCATCTACTACTAATACTCCACACATCGACCGCTATCTAGCATGCATCTAGTGTATTAAGTTCATGGAGAAACGGAGTAATGCAATAAGAACGATGACATGATATAGACAAGATCTATCTATGTGGAGATAGACCCCATCGTTTTATCCTTAGTAGTAATGATACATACGTGTTGTTTCCCTTTCTGTCACTGGGATCAAGCACCGTAAGATCGAACCCACTACAAAGCACCTCTTCCCATTGCAAGATAAATAGATCAAGTTGGCCAAACAAAACCCAAATATCAAAGAAGAAATACGAGGCTATACGCAATCATGCATATAAGAGATCAAAGAAACTCAAATAACTTCCATGGATATAAAAAGATAGATCTGATCATAAACTCAAAGTTCATCGATCCCACAAACACACCGCAAAAGAGTTACATTATATGGATCTCCAAGAGACCATTGTATTGAGAATCCAGCGAGAGAGAGGAAGCTATCTAGCTACTAATTACGGACCTAAAGGTCTACAAAGAACTACTCACACATCATCGGAGAGGCACCAATGGAGGTAGTGAACCCCATCCGAGATGGTGTCTAGATTGGATCTGGTGGTTCTGGACTCTGCGGCGGCTGGATGAATATTTCGTCAACTCCCCAAGGGTTCTGGAAATATTGGGGTATTTATAGAGCAAAGAGGCGGTCCGGGGGGCACCCGAGGTGGGCACAACCCAACCCACCAGGGCGTGCCTGGGCCTCCTGGCGCGCCCTGGTGGGTTGTGCCCCCCTCGGGGCACCCCCTAGGCACAGCTAGGGCCCGTTGTATTCCTTCTGGCCCATAAGAATTCTCCATGGAGTTTCGTGGCATTTGGACTCCGTCTGGTATTGATTTCCTGTGATGTAAAAAACATAGAAAAAACAACAACTGGCACTTGGCACTATGTCAATAGGTTAGTACCAAAAAATGATATAAAATAACTAGAAAATGATTATAAAATATCCAAGATTGATAATATAACAGCATGAAACAATCAAAAATAATAGATACGTTGGAGACGTATCAGCATCCCCAAGCTTAACTCCTACTCGTCGTCGAGTAGGTAAGTGATAAAAACAGAATTTTGATGTGGAATGCTGCCTAACATGTCATATCATATTTCTTTTCTTTATAGCATGGACAATTGGACTTTTATGTGATTCAAAGCAATAGTCTAGTTTTGACATAATAATTTAGATACTCGAGCATATCAACAAGCAACCATGTCTTTCAAAATATCAACGCTAAAATAAGTTATCACTAGCCCATCATGCTCGACCATTGATCCATTCATGAAACACACTTGAATATTAGCTACACCTAATACTTAAGTACAATCATATTGTCTCATAGTTGGTGCTTTTATAAGAGAAGGTGGAGAGTCGAAATAAAAATTACATAAAGTAAAAGAAAAGACCTTCGCGGAGTGAAGTAGGGATTTGTAGAGGTGCCAGAGCTCAAAGCGAAAAAAGTAGAGATAAAATATTTTGGGAGGTGTATCCATCCCACCAACGAAAACGACTTAGAGTTCCCAACACTTTCCATGCTAGATATATCATAGGCGGTTCCCAAACAGAAAATAAAGTTTATTCCCTTTTTCACCATACTTTCACTTTACATGGCTAACCGTATCCACGGGTGCCCTCCTTACCAACGCTTTTCAAGGAATTTATTATTTGACAACATAAAGTAAATTCATTTTTTTTGCATTTCGGGACTAGGCATCCCTAATACTTTTGTCTTACTCTCGTGCAATGACAAGTGAATAAACACTCATTGTGAGAATAACACATCTAGCATGGAAAAAATTAGCCACCACTCACCGCTCCGCGAGCGAAACAAACACACAAAAGAGAATTTTATTTTAAAAATTAGAGATGGCACATGCAAATTTGCTTAGAACAACAAAAGAATACCGCATATAGGTAGATATAGTGGACACATGTGACAAAACTGGTTTAAAGGATTTTGGATGCACAAGTAGAGATCATACTTGGTGCAAAATGAAGGCTAACAAAAGATTGAGAAGCGACCAACCAAGAAACGGATAATCTCATAAACAAGCATTAAGCATAAATAACAGCGAACAATGCACCACAAGTAGGATATAATTTCATTGTATGACTATTGACTTTCGTACTTGCATAGGGAATCACAAACCTTAACACCAATATTCTTACTAAAGCATAATTACTCATCAACATAACTCACATATCACATCATCATATCTCAAAACTATTACTAAGAGTCTAGTTTATTTTGTCCAATGATCTTCATGGAAGTTTTTATTATATCCTTCTTGAAGGGTGTGCACACTCAAAAATATCTCCATAATCCAAATGTCATAGTATGATATTTGGCAAAAGCATAACATAAGTAGGTCAATCAAGTCTCACAACAAAGCGGCGGCGACGGCGCAGGGGAGGGGAGCGACGCCGCGATGGCGAGCACCTATTGGGCCCTTGAGCGGAGGGGGCGGCGGCGACGAGAGGAAGGGAGTGGCGGCGAGGTGAGGGGAGGGTCTAGTTGAAAGGTGGACGGCCGATTAAGGTCATCCTCTCTTACATAGTGTGATGAAATAGACAGTGCGGGATATTGGGTTTTTAGGACTGTAGGTTTATTGGACGAAATAGTCAAATTACAAATTCTGTGTGAGCCACGACTCACCGGTCCGCCAATGGTACTAACCCCGCGATGTGCCCACATATTTTTTTTTCAAGAATGAGGTGAACTCACATATCATAATCCTTGTGTGTCGCATGGTCCAATAAGTCGTACAGTGAATCGTGCTGAATTGGGATCGAACAAGCAACACCGTCCTAGTTGGCGGTCGGCTTATCACTAGACTATAAGTAGAGTGTTGTGAACATTTTGGGACGGAAACTCTTTATATGTTTTCTAAACTAAATTTTTCCACAAATTCAACTTTTAATTTTAAAAAGTTTGAAAATCCAGAATTTTTACATTTTTAAAGAACAAAAATCCCTTCTTCAAAGGGAATTTTTTTCTACCTTTCCATCTGCATTTTTTATTTATAGGTACCATGCCACTTTTATTATAGGCCACATGGCAGTTTTTTTATTAATACGATATTTGCAATTTAATAAGTAATAGGATGCCATTTTTTATCATTAAGAGCATGGCATTTTATTAATAGTACCATGGCATTTTTATTATTAGAAAGATAGCATTTTTATTATTAATTAGATGTTAGTTTTATTATTGGTGACATGGCATTTTCATTATTTGTTGACATGTTATTTTTATTATCAGGAGGATGGCAGTTTAATTATTAACATGATGAAAGTTTTTATTATATAGAGAATGTCATTTTTTCATTATTGACATGACATTTTTATTATTAGGAGGATTACAATTTTATTATATAGAACATGACATTTTATTATTATTATTGACATGTCATTTCTATTGTTAGAAGGATGACATTTTTTGGACTAGCATTTTTTATTAATTGTTACGAGAATGATAGTTTTATTATTAGGAGGATGGTAGTTTTTATTTTGAATTGCATCGCATTTTTGTCATTGATATGACAGATTTTTAATATTTTTTTGCACAGTGGAACAAATCAAGCAAAAAAATTACATCGTAGCAATTTTTTGGTCCTTGACAAAGATAAAGGAAACCACGCGCTCCCAAACATGTTATTTTTTACTGCGGAACATCTATAGGGTGGAATTCATAACATTTGTAAAATTATAGATTATCATGGCATTTTTTGTAAATTAACATGACATTTTTCGTATTATTCATATCATGGCAATTATATATTTACGTGTACTCCATTTTCATAAGAAAAATATGTTCTTCCATTAAAAAATGTAATCCGGGCATTTTGGGCCAATGGAGGTTCACCTTGGCCTTTCCCTGGAAACGATCGAGGGGAGGGTGTTACGTTCGCTGGGACTGCCCCCTTGGTGACCACTTTGTTCGATCAACTCTCTTCCCTGGCGATCAAACACCAGTTATTCAGGTCCTTTATTAGTTTATTTATAGGTAGTGTAGGGAAGAGAACAATGGCACATGGAAACTATAGGCCAAACGTTCGCTTTTTGGTATTAACAAGCGAAAACTCGCAAGCCGGCAAATAGGGGAAGGACGAAGAGAAAGAAGTAGGAAGGGAGAGGTGGACTAAAGGTGTACAGCCCAGAGCTACCCGGTCCTTTTTTTGCGAATTGCTTGGTAAAAAAAATAGCATTGAATAGTTGCCTAGGTGTGTGTTTGGATTAAGTTTTTGTAGAACTTGGGTTGGATTATTTGATCACTACCACAAAGAAAATATTATTTGGTCGCTAGGAATGAATCATTTATTACAAACTACATGTTTTTTGAGCTAACTAGGGAAACTGACATATAGGCCATACGTTTAGGACGTTGGCATGGGGAGTTCTTATTAGACGCATTCTGCGTCAAACAGCCGCGCGACGCATGCACGGAACCCCCGGCAGGGCTGGCCCAATAACGGGCGCGCTGCGATGTTAATGTTAAAAAAATAGCAAGCATGCACGCTGTCCTGCCAGGATTCGACCTCTGGACCTCCATATTGCGTACGAGAGAAGCTAACCGCCAGACATAACAAGCTCCCCTAAAAAAAAGACATAACAACCGTTGGTGCTAAATGTAAAGCGTGCTAGTATAAGTACTAATACCAATGAAGAATCTGGACAGTTTTTTGAATTTTGTCAACCTTTCCTTCGAAATTGTTATTTTTTTAACAAACGAGCAAAGTTTCAAAATACGATATTTTTTTCCACAACTTAGACCTGTTTTCAAAT
>NC_041384.1:20596236-20673517 GCF_002162155.2 Triticum dicoccoides
ATTCCCGAACATTTGCCGAAAACCCGTACATTTATAGAATTTTGAGAACAAAATTTGATAATGGGAACAATTTTCAAAAGCACAAACTGTTTCTGGGAAAAAAGGAACAAAATTGAAAGCAAGAACATTATATGAAATTGCGAACAATATTTGAAAAAATGTGAACACTTTAAAATTTGCGAACATTTTTTTAAATAGAACATTTTAGGAATCTAAAAAAGGAAAAATAAACAGAAAATGAAAACATTTTAATTTTTTTTGAACATGCGATCATTTTTGAAAAACTAAAACATAATCTAAAACCATTTTTTCAAAAAATACGTCACTTTTCAAATCGCAAACATTTTAGGAAATTTGGAAAATATTTTTGTTATTTGTGAATAGATATTGGAAATAGAATACTTTTTGAATTTGTGAGCAAAATTTGAAAACATCAACATTTTCTGAAAACACGAACATTTATTTGGAACCTCAAACATTTTTGAAAAAAGGGGGGAAAATGAAAACAAGAACGTTTTTCAAAACTGGGAACAATTTTTTGAAAATGCGAACTTTTTAGAAAACAGGAACAAAACTAAAACCACAAAAATTTTCTGAATTTATGAAGAAATGTAGAAAACAAGATTTTTTTTTGAATTTGCGAACAAATTTGAAAAAGGGAACATTTTTCAAAATTCTCGAAAAACTTACATGTTTCTGAAAAAAATAAAAATCCGTACATTTATTCGAACATTTATCTAATGCCTGAACCTTTGTTCAAAAAGAAAAATAAACTTGAAAAATAAAAAGAAAATAAAATAGTGAACGAAGAGAAAAGAAAAAGAAATAAGAGATAAAAGAAGAAAAACAACAAAGAAAAACGAAAAAATGAAAAAAAAAACAGAAAAAGAAAAAAAAACGGTTCAGGAACCTGCTGGAAGGTTCCCAAAATAAAAAAGAATCGGCTGTTACATCCTAGAAGTCACGAAAACCAGGAATCCTGAAAACCCTTAACGGCCGGCCCACCTGGAATGATCGCTCGATCGCCTGTGCGTTTTCCGGACATTTTGCCGCAGCGAGCGGCATATAGGGTTTTCCATTGGCATGGTCGTGAACTCTGTAGTTCAACCAAAACTAGTATTCAAATAAATTGAGCCCATAATGTGAGAATCGGTAGTCCCGGTATATATAGCCCATTAAAAAAGTACAATACAACATCCGATTCAGGCACTGATTTTTAATACAGCATCCTCTCCCTTTCTGTATTGCCTGAACCTCCTCGTAGCATCCTCCACCTGATGGTAGTACAATCAGTAGGTAAATCATAGTAATCTCAACGTCATAGTTTTTCTTCTATAGTTGATACACTTTTGAAGCATCTGAATTGGTCTTTTCTGTTTGCTGCTTCGTCGGTATACAGTAGCATGTTCAACAGTTGTCGGCAGTAGTCGATCTATATTGCTATGTAAACTGGACTTTGTCTGCATAAAGAAATCCTACTTGAGGGCAGAAGACTAGATTCTCCAAAAGAAACAATATCGGATGAGTTCCCAGATTATAAACTATGGGATGAGTTCCCAAAAGAAAATCCTACTTGTATGTCCATTCTAATTTGTTTCCTTCATGTCTACCTACAGGATTTCTTATTTTGATTTGAGGCAACCGCGTGTTTTTATTTTGGGTAATACTCCCTCCTTCCCACATTATAAGATGTTTTGGCAAGTTAAATGGTATGCCAAAACGTCTTATGTGACGAAGGGAGTACACGATTAAATCCGAAGCTAGTGGGAGCTTGAATTTCATTCATTACTGGCTTTGTGCCGATATTTTGCTTGGACTACTATTTTCTACATATCTGAATTTTATATACTTCTGGGAGTTGTCTAGTTATGTATCCCAAACCTTGTCTTTGCAACTTGAAGTATTTACCAAACACTATAGTTAATTAAGTAAATGATGTATCAAGCATATCATATTTCTGATTCATTGCTTCTGGTGCTCTAGTTGTTTTATTGATGGTTGGTGATGCATCTAGCTAGATAGCTGGTTGCAGTCAGGTAATTCCTGACCATGTGAAAGCCCACAACTGCGTGATGAAGTTTCTATGGTGTTTATGGTTCTGAAAATAATTGTTACACAAATAATTCTTTCAATTCTTGAAAGTTCATGCTCTTATCAAAAGTCTTCGCGAGATGAACTTCTGCCCATGTGCACATAAACTAGAGGTCTGTTTGGATGACGCCGAAGACAGCCCCGCCAAAATTTTGGTGGGGTAGCTATGGGCTACAATCCAAACAGACAGTTTTTGTAAGATTACTAATATTCTGTCAATCCATCGTTTATGCTTTTATCTTACGGGTTAGGTTTTGGAAGCTACACTCCCCAACCGCATGATTTGTGCTTTTTATCCTACATGTTTATGTATTTCGATAAAAATATATTACTGATACGTCTTCAACGTATGTATAATTTTTGATTGCTCCATGCTATATTATCTACTGTTTTGGACATTATTGGGTTTTATTTTTCACTTTTATATTATTTTTGGGACTAACCTATTAACCGGAGGCCCAGTCCAGAATTGCTGTTTTTTGCCTGTTTTAGGGTTTCGAAGAAAAGGAATATCAAACGGAGTCCAAACGGAATGAAACCTTCGGGAACGTGATTTTCTCAACGAACAAGACCCGGGAGACTTGGACCCTACGTCAAGACACAAAAGAGGAAGCCACGAGGTAGGGGGCGCGCCTACTCCCCCAGGCGCGCCCTCCATCCTCGTGGGCCCCCTGTTGCTCCCCCGACGTACTCCTTCCTCCTATATATACCTACATACCCCCAAACGATCAGATACGGAGCCAAAAACCTAATTCCACCGCCGCAACTTTCTGTATCCACAAGATCCCATCTTGGGGCCTGTTCCGAAGCTCCGCCGGAGGGGGCATCGATCACGGAGGGCTTCTACATCAACTCCATAGCCCCTCCGATGAAGTGTGAGTAGTTTACCTCAAACCTACGGGTCCAGAGTTATTAGCTAGATGGCTTCTTCTCTCTTTTTGGATCTCAATACAATGTTCTCCCCCTCTCTTGTGAAGAAATATTCGATGTAATCTTCTTTTTGCGGTGTGTTTGTTGAGACCGATGAATTGTGGATTTATGATCAAGTCTATCTATGAACAATATTTGAATCTTCTCTGAATTCTTTTATGTATGATTGGTTATCTTTGCAAGTCTCTTCGAATTATCAGTTTGGTTTGGCCTACTAGATTGATCTTTCTTGCAATGGGAGAAGTGCTTAGCTTTGGATTCAATCTTGCGGTGTCCTTTCCCAGTGACAGTAGGGGCAGCAAGGCACGTATTGTATTGTTGCCATCGAGGATAACAAGATGGGGTTTTCATCATATTGCATGAGTTTATCCCTCTACATCATGTCATCTTGCTTAAGGCGTTACTCTATTTTTAACTTAATACTCTAGATGCATGCTGGATAGCGGTCGATGAGTGGAGTAATAGTAGTAGATGCAGGCAGGAGTCGGTTTACTTGTCTCGGACGTAATGCCTATATACATGATCATACCTAGATATTCTCATAACTATGCTCAATTCTGTCAATTGCTCAACAGTAATTTGTTCACCCACCGTAGAATACTTATGCTCTCGAGAGAAGCCACTAGTGAAACCTATGGTCCCCGGGTCTATCTTTATCATATTAATCTCCTACTACTTAGTTATTTTCTTTGCTTTTTACTTTGCCTTTATTTTACTTTGCATCTTTATCACAAAAATACCAAAAATATTATCTTATCATATCTATCAGATCTCACTCTCGTAAGTGGCCGTGTAGGGATTGACAACCCCTATTCGTGTTGGTTGCGAGGATTTATTTGTTTTGTGCAGGTACGAGGGACTCGCGCGTAGCCTCCTACTGGATTGATACCTTGGTTCTCAAAAACTGAGGAAAATACTTTCGCTACTTTGCTGCATCATCCCTTCCTCTTCGGGGAAAACCAACACAGTGCTCAAGAGGTAGCAATTACTCTCTCCGATCCAAATTAGTTATCGCTCTAATGGATGTATTTAGCATTGAAATACATCTCGATATATCCATTTCGGTGACAAGTAATATGGATTGGAGGGAGCACTCAACCATTTTATTTCTTCGTTCCATAGTCATCTGCCTCTATTTAGCCTCTGACCCGATCCTTGCAAGTTATATCTTGTTTAAGTTCTTCATGGTGGCACGGCTCTGCTTGCTTCGTTAATTCTATTATGTCTCCGTTAATCCCCATATCAAACTTTAAGGCTGACAATAACTTTGTGACATTGTTCTTTTTATTGTAACTATGGCAGAGATGGATAATAGTGGCTTAGTTATGTGTTCACTGTGTGCCTTTGTCTCTTAGCACCTACAGTGTTGGATGACACTTTTGCATTGAACAATTCAGTAAACCCAACAGTATAACCACCGCACATGCCTTCAACAAGACATGAAAACATCCTCGGCAACAATATGAAGTGTACTACAACCAAAGCCGCTAGGACATAAAAACTAGAGTGCGCCATAACTGAGCCACGAATATCATACAGTACAATGTTTGCACAATATCATATGGTCTGTCACCAAAGATAGCAAGAACAAATTGCAGTATTTTGAAGAATTGTTCACAATCAAGTTGATCAATACTTTATTACTGTTTTGAGCACATAGACATTGAACCTGCCTTAAGAAAAAGGGTTTTCCCCCGCTTTAGATTATAAAGCAACATCCAACCAATACAACCAGTTTGCTGGGGCCGGAGCACAAACAAGCCCAAAAGAAAAAGGAGAGAAAGAAAAAAGAAACAAATGCTGACGCCGGCAGCTCAACTAAGCAAAGATTATAGAACACTTTATCCATCATTCGTTAGACGTTCAATTATGCTTTTTTTTAATAATACAATTTTTTTATTAATTTGCAAAAATATTACGCTTAAAAAAAGAATTTTAGAAATAATAAACCATCGGCCCGCTGCGGACCGACTGGGCCTAGTCAGCCCACAATAGGCCGACTGGGTGCACTCGGCCAGTAGCAGGCCGACAGCTGGCCAGCCTGCGACGTGTCGCGCGCGGATTGGGCAGGCCACGTCGCGAGGGGGGAGAGAGGGAGCTGTCGGCGCGGCGGTCACAAGGGAGCCCCTTTCAACTTATCGCGGGCCGATCGGCCAGCTGCGGGCCGACAGGGTGTGGACCCATCTCACGCGGCACGGCCGGCTCCCTGCGTCTTCTTCCTCCTCCCACGCGAGTGTTCTTCTTCTGTTCTTTCCTTCTCCTCTCTGTACACCAAAATGCCCCCAATTTCTACACCTAAATGAACCATTTATTTGTGGATTTGGCACCGTGAATGGATTCTACTTAGTTAGGGCAACCAAAAGAGACCTCGGTCTACTGATGGGGTAGCTCGTGGCGGTCGTGGTGAGCATTTAGGTGGAGCTTTTTTCCAGCTCATTGGTGGAGCTTGTTGCGGCGGTGGAGGTGGAGGTGGTGGTGGATAAGTTGGGGCAGTGTGGTGGAGGCGGTGGAGGTGAAGCTCCGGCAGTTTGGTGGAGTTTCCCGCTCTGATTCCGGTGATTGAAGGCCGCCGTTCGTCATTCGCACACACGCTTCAAGGGTATATTTCAACCAACATTTTATTTTTCGTAGGTGCTCCGGTAGTATTTGTTAATATGTTTCGATGTGAAATAAATTAGGTGTGTGATTATTGTTAGTTGCTCCGGTAGTATACGTAAATATATTTAGATGTTAACTAATTAGTTGTGTAAAAATTTGTAGTTGCTCCGGTAGTATTAGTTGCTCCGTTAATATTCTGTAATATATAGCTAGCTAATATATAGACATGTCTAATATTTGTTAGTGGGGGTATATTAAGTTGTTGCTTAATACTTGTATTTCGTTGTTGAAAAAAAATAGGTGAGCCGAGATGTCCGATGTAGTGAACTTCAGATTTTGCTATGGTCCTGGTACTGTCCAAACAACTGAGATGGGAGCAGATCTGAGTGAATTTACTCATATAGATGTGCCAAACATGGTCTGTCAGTCAGTTGAAAGAATGGATTGCGGCAAGTTTAGGTCTTGATACTGAAACACACACCGTCGGTGTTCATGCATTGTGGACACGGTCAAGTTCAATAATTTACTTTTATTTGAGGCCGATAGAGCGAGACTCCGAATGGGTGCGGTGGTTACAAGGTTGTGAACAAAGGGGATGCAATCCTGTTGCTTTAGTGCTTCCCGTCGTGAAGGAGGTCACTGCACATGAAGGCGAGCGTGGCTACGATCCTGGTCATAGCAGTGTAGGGAGGCAGTTATCTATGTCAAATGCTGAAGATGATGGTTATGAACAAGGACAGAGAAGTCGGGTAGAAGGAGGAAATGCTTATGGTTATGAACCAGGGCAGAGTAGTCAGGTAGAAGGAGGAGATGCCGATGGTGATTACAATGGCGAGGTGGACGCTGACGAGGTAGATGGGCACATGCAGGACCAGATGGAAGAAGAAGACATCGATGTTGAAAGGGGTCATGCCGATGATTCTGACGAGTCAGATGAAGAAGAAAATGCAGAGGAGGTCCCGAATCCTGCATCGTGGAATCATGACTTCTCATCTGCAATGACCGTGAATGATGGACATGATTCAACCTGACAATATCACCAGAACAATATTGCGACGGGTGCTATGTATCCGAACAAGCAAGCCCTGAAAGATGCAATAATTAACTGGGCAATGTCCACGCAAAGGGTTTTTACAGCTCAGGTGTCCAGTCAGAAATTCCTGACAATGGTATGCAAGAACGCAGATTGTCCCGCCAAGGTGCACGGCTTTCTCCCTAAGTATGGCACAAGTTGGGTGATAAGTGACTTAGTTAATCATAGTTGTCTTATTCCCTGCATCCCTCAGGATCATGCCAACCTTTCATCGACGCTTATTGCTCGGTTGTTTTACGATGAGATAGTGCAGGGCAAAGCTATGGAAGTGAAGGCGGTCCAGACAAAAGTCTTCGCCAGGTTCAAGTCCATAATTTCTTATGGAAAGGCTTGGAGGGATAAGCATGCGGCGCTTGAGAGGAGATTTGGTTCTTATTTTGATGCATATGACTCTGTTGTCCAGCTCCTCCACACCCTGCAGCAGCGGAATCCAGGCACCTATATCGATATCCAAGACATGTTCATGCCAGAGTTCCCAACTGTGAGGGTGTTGCATCGTCTCTTCTTCTCTTTCGGTGTATGCATCGAAGCTTTCAGGCATTGCCAACCGGTGATATGTGTTGACGGTACTTTTCTCACAGGCAAGTACAAGGGTCAGATCCTGACAGCCATTGGTCAAGACGGCCAAAATCAAGTCGTCCCACTCGCATTTGCTTTTGTGGAGAGTGAGAACATTGAAAGTTGGACATGGTTCTTCAGGCAGTTGAAAATATCAGTTGTGAAGGAGAAGCCCAATGTGTGCATCCTTCATGACAGGCATGCAGGTATACTCAGTGCGATAAGGACACTGACAAACCCAGGCCCTGAGGAACAAGTTCCATGGCAGGACTTGCAGAGCCATTGGTGCATGCGCCTTCTGGGGGCTAATTTCTTCTCGCAGTTTAGAAATAAGAACCTGATGAATCTGTTCAAAAAACTCTGCAAGCAGAACCAGTTATAGAAGTACAATTTGATACGCGACAGACTTAATGTGTGCACGCAGAGACACGTGAGGGACAGGAAAGCTGCAAGAGATGCAGCGGTGAGGGCACATGTTGAAGCAGTAGCTGCACAGTTGGCAACAAGAACAACGGCCGTGGAGGAGGAGCCTGTTGGGCTATGTGACCTGCCAGGCTTTGACCCACCTGGTACTAGGAGAAGGCTTGGTAGGTCGATTAAAACCTTCGAGCAGTAGATAGAGCATGAGCCTCTGGAGAGATGGTCTTTGCTACATGACACACATGGAACAAGGTACGGTGTCATGACAACGAACCTCGCGGAAACATACAACTTTGTCCGCAGAGGAAACCGGGCATTGCCACTCACAGCCATCGTTGAGGGTATTTTCTATGGCACCGTCAAGTATTTCAGAGATAGACGTCAAAAAGCAGAGCAGCATATCTTCAACAACCCGAATACACGGTACTGTGAAAGAGTCACGAAGTACATGGACAACAAGATGCAAAAAGCTAGGTCACACACTGTAGTCGCCATCGGTAATCAAGAAAGAAGGTTTGAGGTCCGCTTAGCCAACAACAAATTTGGATGTGCAAATGAGTTGAGGACGCGTGAGGTGAAAATTGGTAATGAAGCCTGGCCAACATGTGAGTGCACATGCAACAAACCGAAATTGCTTCACCTACCTTGCTCACATGTACTTGCTGCTTGCGGGCAGCTTGGAATGGACGCAATATCGTTTGTGTCTCCATTTTTTCTGAAAGAGTCTGTCCTCAATACCTGGACAGGTGAGCTGATGGGTTTTCGATCAATGGGTAATTTCAACAGCGTCAACCCCGCTGAAAGGCATTACATTCCAAACCCAGAGCATATGTGTACAAGTAGAGGCACACGACAGTGTCAGCGCATCCGGAATGATATGGATGAATCTGAAGCAGGAGGTCCGACTAGGCAATGCATTCTATGCAATGAATTTGGCCATAGGGACACTAATTGTCCCACTTTCGTCACTGGGCGTGGACGAGGCAACCGGGGAAGAAGAGGAGGTAGAGGCAGTAGAGGAGTAAGGGCGAGAGGAAGAAGCTAAGCTAGCAGTAGTATGTTCTGAATTTGTATTAAGTGTGGCACTATGTTCTGAATTTGTATTAAGTGTGGCACTATGTTCTGAATTTGTATTAAGTGTGGCACTATGTTCTGAATTTTTATTAAGTGTGGCACCATGTTCTGAATTTTTATTAAGTGTGACACTATGTTATGAATTTGTATTTAGTGTGGCGCTATGTTCTGAATTTTTATTAAGTGTAGCACTATGTTCTGATTTTTTTATGCGCAGGAATGTCAGGAATGTGGTTGCTGAATGGGGACATTGATAGGGGTCATCGTGGTGCGATATGGTATGAGCGCAAGCTTGAGCCTCTGGTCACTCGCACTCCTAAGGAAAACTGGATGATACACCCAGGATGGCTTCAGCGGTACGTGCTTTATTAATTTGCACACTGACATGCATATTAATGGGAGACACTAACTGAAATGTTCTCTGATGAAGGTTGAAATGGGCCGGCCTTTTACCTTTCGCGCGTCTGGTTGAGTCTATCCCGGGTGAGAAATGCATCGCCATCGATGGGTCCTTGTTGAGCTGCTTAGTGGACCGTTGGAGGCCAGAGACCCACACGTTTCACTTCCGATGAGGAGAGATGGCTCCTACTCTAGAGGATGTGTCACTTTTGCTCGGACTACCATTGGCAGGTCATGCCATAGGACCGTTGGACGCACCGGCTGGTTGGGAGCGAGCCCTTACACAACGTTTTCATGGTGTTTTTTCGGATGCTCCGGATCCGGTATGGGAGCATCACGGACCTAAGTATGAGTGGTTGCTCAATTTCCGGGTAATTTCCCCAACCTCTTATCTTCAAGTTATCGTGCATATGGTTTTACAGAAAATAACCGCGGCTAACTAAAACTTTCTCTTTGCTTAATGCAGATCCAAAACTTCCGGGCGCCGTTGACTGCGGAACAGATCACTCGGAGCCTGGAGGCCTACTTAATGTGGCTTTTCGGCAAGGTGATGTTCACAGAGAACCATGTCACCACTATTAGCGCGCTCTACATACCTATGGCACTCGAGATAGTGAGCGCTCAGACGGTGGATCAGATCAGACAGAGGAGTTGGGGTTCGGCGGTCTTAGCGGCTACATACCGAGGTATGTGCAACGGTTGCCAGCTTACATCGAGAAAGCCAGCCCTTCTTGGATGCCCTCTATTCCTACAACTATGGTCGTGGGAGAGGTTCTCTATAGGGCGACCAGATGTACGTGTTCGTGAGCCTATAGACGCCATGTTTGATGTTGATGGCATCGACATGCCTACTTTCGGTCTGTGTTGGACACGTCGCGAGGTATGCACCGTGTTATAGTTTAATGCAACTTTTTTCTGCACAAGAGATAGTTCGATGCTAGCGGCTACTAACTTTTGTTTTCTGCAGAGATGCTTTGCTAGTGATTAGACCAGGAAGGCATACACAACATTGAACGAGCAGTTCGATGCGTACACCGGGGTCATTTGGCAGCCCTACATGGAAGCATCCATAGAAGCGAGATACCCTGGTGGTCTGTCTATGCTATGCACAAGGGACCGAGATTACTGGATGACAAAATCAAAGATCATCTTCGATGTCTTCGTCGAGGAGATGGCACAACAGAGGGTTATGAGGCAATTTGGTCTTCTGCAGTTGGAGCTGCCTCCCCCTATAGAGAACCCGGTGCCAGCACACATCCACATGTATTAACCAGTTTTTCAATATTGCATTATCTTTCATAGTACTCCATTCGAAGCTTTAGGTAATTGTTGAACACACACCACAATTTTAGGACGACAAGGAAGGGCATGACCAGGACAACTGCTGACTGGCTAGTTAGACTAGAGCCGTATGTTATATAATGGGAGACAACAAACACACATCTATGGCACGAGAATCACAATTTTGATCTCAATGAATTCAATCTCTATTTGCGGTGCTACATGACCGGAACACGGTTATGCATCGTTGAGCACTCCCACCCAGAGGAGATACCGGATCCTACACCGTCGGATATGTACCCGAGCTATGACACTTCGGGCTCTAGGCAGTACGCGGTAAGATATATTTTCTTTAAGTAATGTTGTCACATACTTTGACGTGCAAGAGACATACATTATTAATCGTCATGGAAATTTGCAGGCTACCTTGACACACGAACTCTACGAGGATGTGACCACCTTTGGACGATCACTGTCGTCTGGACCTCTTCTTCAGCACCGTCTAGTGCTACAGCCCTTCTTGGAATGAATTCAGAACAAGATACGGACTGTGTACGAGGCTAACACGTGCACCCGGAGAACCAACGTTGTTCAGCACCAGCAGCAGTAGCCGCGTCACTCCATGCACCGACATCAACCACATCCACGTCTAGCACATCAGCCGACAACCAGGCCACCCCGTCCTGACCAATCTGGCAGTTCAACGTGGCAGCAACCACATCACTGTAGTCCCACGTCGAGCTTCGTGTTTTCTCCATAGCCACAACAGCACGGTCCCTCGTCGAGCTTCGTGTTTTCCCCACAGCCACAACAACACGGTCCCTCGCCGGGCTTCGTGTTTGAGCCAGAGCAGCCGTCACAACCAGCAGGTAAGTGTCTTCATTTTTATTGTTTTCAATATTAATTGAGGCGACCTCATTCTTCATGACTATACGTTCCATCGTGCAGGATCCTACGGATACCATGCGTCCATGTCAGCATCACATGATACGTGGGGGAGTGATCAACATTCCGAGGAGAACATACATGCTCAGATGTCGCAGCACACCCAGTGGATGAACATGTATTCGACTCCTCCACCAGGCCCCACACAGGATACACAGCATGGCCAGAGAGAGTCTGAAATTCCTCCTCGTAACATTAGGCCACCTAACAGGTTGGGATGGTCGCCGCTTCCAGATCCGCCTCCCCGCCAGGCCAGACGTCGTCACTGACGCTTCCATCTATCAGTAGAGACATGACCATCTACTTATGTATGAGACTTATGTCTATTGAATGTACGAGACAAATAACTATGTAATTATGTATGAGACATATGCCTACTCTATTTTAGTACTCTGTTATCCGAACTACAACATCATATTTAGATAGAACACAATGCACGCAACAAGACAGTATAAACAACTAGATAGAACTACATCTGAATTAACGGTACGTATGACTAAACTTACAACATACATCATAAAAACTACATGAAGTCATCATCGTCATCCTCCGTCGATGCAGAACTCTTGCCCTTCGAGGATGCAGAACTCTTACCCTTGGACGATGCAGAACTCTTGCCCTTCGAGGATGCAGTACTCTTGCCCTTGGACGATGCAAAACTCTTGCTTTTTGACGATGCAGAACCCGGAAGCGGCGGCATGAAGATATCATCTTCGTCTTCGCTCTCCTTAGTCCATAAAAATGGGTGCTTTTCTGCAGTCCTTCTGAAAGTTTCACTCTTCGGCTCCACTACCTTCTTCCACCTTGCATGCAACCTAAGAAGTTCTATACGTACCTCCTCATAGGTCCTTTCAGGCCACCGAGACATATGTAATTCGTGAGCCAACTCATTCATTATGGTGTCACTACCGGTGAGTTCGTCCCATGGAACCATCCTATTGTCCATCCAGAAATTGGTAGATAGCCTCAGAAGAGTCCTGCTCATCTCAGGGTGAAAACTACGATCAAAAGGATAATGGGACATCTCAACTACACTACACTGGAATGTTTATCCTCCTCTGTCTGAAGGGGGGTTTATAGGTAGGGATGAGAAAATGGCGGGAAAGAACTACTGTGATATGGCGGGAAACGATTGGCGGGAAACGGGTGGCGGAAAAGAGTTGGCGCGAACATATGGCGGGAAACGGGTGGCGGGAAAGAGTTGGCGCGAACATATGGCGGGAAACAGGTGGCGGGAAAGAGTTGGCGCGAACATATAGCGGGAAACGGGTGGCGGGAAAGAGTTGGCGCGAACATATGGCGGGAAACGGGTGGCGGGAAAGAGTTGGCGCGGACATATGGCGGGAAAATATTGCGAGGAAAGGGTTGCGCGAAATACGTCATAGTTTATAAAAAAAATCCAGGGATCGTTCGGGACAAAAATGGTGGCATGCACCGGTCGGCCCACAGCAGGCCAATTAGTCCCTGTCGGCCCATAGCGGGCCAATTAGTCCCTGTCGGTCCACTACTGGCCGAGTGGACCTGAACTGGTGGCCGACAAGCCAATCGGCCAGCAGCAAGCTGATAGGATCTCAGTCGGCCTGCTGTGGGCCGACTAGGTCTACTCGGCCTGCTGCGGGCCGACGGTGTATTATTTTTGAAAATTATTTTTTGGACGTAATATTTGTGCAAATTAATAAAAAAATGTATTATTTTAAAAAAATAGCCTCAATTATAGCAGCAACAAAGGCCACCATGGTCCGGTGTGCAGTGGCCTTTTTTGAATTCAAAAAATGCGCAATGATCAATGCATGGCTGGTCGGATAAAGTGTCTCATTCACAACTTTTAAATTTGATACACATCGTAGGGAAGGGGAGTTGGTTTTGGATCTATCCACAACAAAATATAGCAAAGTTAGAATATATAAAATACTTAAGTTACTTGGGTTAGTTTGAATTACATACGCAAAGGTATGTGCGCTTACACAAAGTGCGCATAAATAAATCCCAAAAACAAGCAGAAAGATTGATTAGATAGATAAATGGTTGTACCTGCATGACATGAGAATAGAGTAGACATCATCACAAGAGCTACCAAGCATAGAGCTCTTGTGTTGCTCTTGGTAAGTCCCATAAGAAGTGGCTTGTTACTTATTTCTTGTATGTATGTTTGTTCTTGTAGTTTGTATTTTCTACATATGCCCTATGTGTTGGTGTTTATATAACCATGGCCAGACCATGAAGGGTCAGTCCCCCCCTTTCTATTTTTGGCTGGAGATAATTAGTATCTAAATAAACCATTGTATATCCTATGGATAAATTGCCATTAAACTTTTTATTGAATTCTAACCTTAAAATATATTAGCATTCTGAAATGACATATATAGAAAACATTAAAATGTATCTTTCTTTTGTAGGGTACACTAAAATGTATCTTAGAGGTAAGAGCGGATCCAGCCCAGCTGGCCACTCGGGCCCCCTCTGTATACGGTAGAAAGTGCTATAGTATTTTGCTTACAAAGGATTTGGGCCTCATGCCAAGGGCCTCCCCCCCCACCCCACGCGGCCTGGGGCCTATATCAGCCACTCCTTCGAGGCAACACAAATGGACTGCTATTTAATCCTAATGATTGGTGATTAGAATTAACTTGTGTTAAAAGTAATCTGAAAATACATTGTCTATAATCACTTGTTTCATGATATTGAGAACTTTTTAAATCTCTATCTTGAGATTTGAAAAATTGAAAATGATAAAACTAATTATTTATAGGAGAAGAGATACTATGAATAATATGTTTTTTAGGAGAACAAGTAGAGAAATTTATTTTTGTATTTCATAAAAGGGGTGACATTATAGAAAAAGAGAAATATAAAAACTTAAATGACAAAATATTACTGCAACAACAACTGTAGCACATGCATATAAACGCATTATCAAAAAACTCAATACCTAGTATAAAAGTCAACTACACTTATTTCTCCTAGCCTAGTTAGTAATCCAATGCAAAACTCAGTAGTATGTTCTCAAATATGAATACAAATCATTACTAACTGGGAGAGTAACTCTCACAGTTGCATGGAAAATCCATCCTACCACTCGGAGGTAGTTACCCCATATGTCTTATATACTACCATGTGATACTATATATACTACTTTATCATTATAAATATGTTCATATATTATATATAACATATTTTAAAGTGAGTTACATGAAAAAATCGCAAGTTGGCTCATGGTTTTTATTATATTTATGAAATACATATATATTTGTACGTAAAAAAGAACATACTCAAAATACGATGCATACTACCTGAAAAGTAGTATATATAATACCTAAATATTCTTATATACTACATACTACGCGTACATACTCTCCGTTTTGATAGATACCACGTATAATATACAGAACTGAAGTGGTGGTAACTACCACCGGTGGTAGATAAAATTTGTCCTATATATATATTTTGCATTCTAAAATATGTGTTTTGGCTTTCAAACAAACAATGTGCATTATAAAGCTTGTCTAATGACATGTCGATGAACCTTGTTTCATGGTAATCATGTCATTACAAAGTCATGTATGTGCATGAAATTCAACACATATTGAATTATAATTTATACCCCTTATATGCTCCACTAGGGCCCCCAGGACGCCCCCAGGCACCTTTTTTAGCACCAGCGGGTAAAAAAAGTCCCAGTCAGGCCCCCGAGACGTCGTTTTGCGCCGGATTTTGCAAAAGTTAGCGTCGGCACGCCCACCCCGCACCAAGCCCGCCGGGGGCAGCTGGGGACGCCGGCATTAGCTTTTTGCAGGCGCTGCCCCACTTGCCAGCCTCTCTCTCCCCCTCTCTCTTCTCCAGGCCCACCCACGTGCAGCACACTCCCTCTCTCCTCTCCACGCCCACACTCCCTCTCTCCCCGGTGACTTCTACTCTCCATGTACTACGGGCGGGCGAAGCCGGAGCTCGCTGTGCGTGGCCGGGGCTGGCGAGGCCGGGGCGGGCGCTGGCCCTCGCCTCGCGAGGCGGGCCGTGGCCGGAGCAGGCAAGGCCGGGACAGGCGAGGCCGGGTAAAAGGATCGATATGGTTGACTAGAGGGGGGTGAACAGGCATCTACACATTTTTAACTTTTCTTTACCAAATTAAACTTTGCATCAAAATAGGTTGTCTAGATGTGCAACTAGGTGAGCAACCTATATGATGCAATAACAACAAGCATACAAGCAAGCAAGAGAAGTAACACTAAAGAGCTTGCACAAGTAAAGGTGAGAGATAACCAAGAGTGGATTCGGTGAAGACGAGGATGTGTTACCGAAGTTCCTTTCTTTTGAGGGGAAGTACGTCTCTATTAGAGCGGTGTGGAGGCACAATGCTCCCCAAGAAGCCACTAGGGCCACCGTATTCTCCTCACGCCCTCACACAATGCGAGATGCCATGATTCCACTATTGGTGCCCTTGAAGGCGGCAACCGGACCTTTACAAACAAGGTCGGGGCAATCTCCACAACTTAATCGGAGGCTCCCAACAATACCATGAAGCTTCACCACAATGGACTATGGCTCCATGGTGACCTCAACCGTCTAGGGTGCTCAAACACCCAAGAGTAACAAGATCCGCTAGGGATGAGTGAGGGAATCAAAAATCCCTTGGTGGAAGTGTAGATCAGGGCCTTCTCAACCACTCCCGAGCAAATCAACAAGTTTGATTGGCTAGAGAGATAGATCGGGCGAAAATGGAGCTTGGAGCATTAATGGAGCTTGGGCATTAATGGAGCTTGAGGGGGAAGAGGTAGGTCAAAAGGGAATAAAGGGACTCCCTTTTATAGTGGGGGCAACAATCCAACCGTTGCCCCACCAACCAGCCCCGCACAGGGCGGTAGTACCGCTTAAGGGGGGCGGTACTACCGCTGAGCTAGCGGTACTACTGCTCTAGCTAGCGGTACTGCCGCGCAGAGAAGAGCAGTAGGGATCTGGACCCAGCGCGGTACTGCCGCGGTGGTAAGGGTGGTACTACCGCTCCGAAATGGTACTACCGCCTCTACTGCCGCAACTAGTGCCGCAAAACCCGACACGAGAAAAAGAGCCCTCGAGTCGAGGCGGTAGGAGCCAGACAGCCCAGCGGTAGTACAGCTGCGGGGTCACCGGTGGTACTACCGCTGCGGAGCGGTACTGCCGCCTGTGACCCTTCGGCGGTACTACCGCTGGTAGTGCGGTACTACCGCTGGGACACAGACAAGAGAGAGAGAAGATCTCTCCGTCGAGGCTGAGGACGAGGCGGTGGTGCCAGGCAGGCTAGCGGTAGTACTGCTGTGAAGTCACCGGCGGTACTAGCGCTGCGGAGCGGTACTGCCGCTTGTGACTCCTCAACGGTACTACCGCTGGGTTGTGCGGTACTACCGCTGGAACCCAGACAGGACACAGAAAGAGAAGAGATCTCTCCAATGAAGTGGAAGAGCTCTGAGGGTGAGAAGCTGATGTGTACGTGTTGATTCCACCCAAGCAATACCCCAGCGGACCCCCTCTTGATAGTACGGTGCCCTCTACGCAACTAGTCCACAGAAAGAGAAACGAAAGAGCTACACTGTCTTGAATGACACTCCGAAGGGAAGAAAACGTCTCGTGCCAAGGATGAATCTGTGAACTACTCAAAGCACATGATTAGTCCGCAAACATGTTGTCATCAATCACCAAAACTACCTCGAGAGAGATATGCCTCAACAATCTCCCCCTTTTTGGTGGATTGATGACAACTAGGGATTTGCACAAAGAAAAGATATAAAAGTAAGAAAACTAAGAACTACAAAATATAGACGGGCTCCCCCTGAATGTGTGCACCTAGTTAGAGGAGCATTTGGAAAGCAAGACACACACATCCGGATCAACACTCCCCCTATATTTTATAGTCCAACAATTCTAAGAACATGATATATGAGAGAAGAGTATAAAACAGGACAAGCATGCAACTCATAATATACTACAGTACTGAATAGACATAAGTAATAAGGTAGCGATAGGGAGCATATGTCTCACACCATATGTCTAGAACTTAGGTCTCACATGCACCAAACGAAACCAAACAAAGACAACGAGAGAACACACAAGAAAACACAAGACGACACAAAGACACACTTGAAGCACGACAACAACACAAATCCCTACACTCTCTCCCCCTTTGGCATCGAGACACCAAAAGCGCAAAGAGCAACGCTACGACTCCAGGTGATGGCAAGCTGAGGATCTCGAACATCACATCTTAGCATGATCGTCTGCATCTCCGTCGTTGGTCGGAAACTGCTCGGCGTCGGAGTCGGTCCAAGGGCAATGCTGATGAATCCATTCCTCCTCTTCAGTGATCTGTCTCTCAGAACCACTGGCAACTCTCGCTCCCAGGTGACGCATGAGCTCCTTGTGGCGCACCCTGGCATGCTTCTCTGCCACATGAGTCATGTACTGACCATGAGACTCCATGCAGAAAAGCTTCTTCATCTTGCGTTTAAGCTTCTTCGCCCACGAAGGTTCTACACTAGAGGGCCCAAAGTCCTCCTCGTGATCATCAGTGGCAGCCCCACCCTCGGTCTCCATGGCAGCAGCAGCAGCAGCAGACGGACCCCTGAGTTTAGGCACTGGGGTGCCCCAATTGTCCTTCTTCCTCAGACACTTGATCTCATGGGAAACCAAGTCTCCAGTTTCCAGCATCACTCTGGGATAGATCTGTGCCCAGGACCTCTCAATGAGCCTCATGATGAATGGACCATATATCGGGCACTTGCGCTCAGAAACGGTAGAGAGAAGTTCAGACCACATAACATGAGAAATATCCAGGCTCTCTCTAGTGTTTACTTCCTTCTCATGTTGACAGAAAAGAAGCATGTCCACGAGATATGAGTGGACCATATCCAGATTCCCGATGCAAGGGGAGAGAGTCTCACGGAAGACACGATGAAGAATGTCCAGATACGGAGACATCTCATAGGTTTCCTTCTTAGTCACTGGGTGAACCTTCACAGTGCAGTAGGGCCAAAGGGCTTGCTTGTGAGTGGATGTAGTATTGCGGTGAGGGCGGAAACCTACTGAAGTCTCAAGCCCGCGATCTTCCACATCAAGTAACTCCATGAAGGCCTTCCACTTGACGAAAAGCAACTTGCCATTGGTCATCCAAGTCAGAGTCCTGTTGGCATCCGTTCCAAGATGAACGGTAGCAAAGAATTGAGCCACCAAATCTGCATCGAAATCCTTGTTGAACTGCATGATCCTGAGAATGTTCAGCTGAGTGCACATCTGAAGGGCTTCGCCAAAGTACTCAGGGTCCTTCTCCATGGCATCAGTGTCGATTGAGCGAACATCAACATAGAGATTCTTCTTGGCCTTGATCACATCAAAATAGATGGCAGACTGAAATCGGTTTCAGAATAGGCAGTTGACCAAAGTGGGATCTTGGTCCACCTCATAGGGATTGCGGCGACGCCTTTCCCGAAACTCCTTGGCAGTCATCTCAGTCACAGTCTTTCCTTTTGGCTTGTTGGCGGATCTCTTCGACTGCTGAGGAGGTGGAGGAGCACTTGCAGATGCACCTGCTGGTGGCGGTTGGGTGCTAGAGGAACCACCGGCTGGCTCAGAGGTGCGGTAGCGCTTTGACGTTGCACGCCCGAGGTTGATACGGCGAGCTTGATGCTCAGAATGTTCATCACCTGGAGCCAAACACAAGAACATGCAAAACAACTAGAAAGAATGAGCATAAGCCAACAAACACAACAAAAGGATCAAGGTAAGGCAGGTACATGATGGAACTTGGCACGACGCTCCAAATCCTCCTCGGGGGTGAGACGAGGAGTGATCACTTGATTATCTTGAGCGTCGTCTTGAGCTTGTTCTTGTTCTTGAACTTGCTCGGAGGAGAGAACTTGACCTTGGGCATCACTTGATGTGTCAACACTGTCTTGAGCATGATCTTGCCCTTGGTCATGTTCTTGAGGACGAGGGCCTTCATGTTGTTCTTCGGAAGCATGTGGGCTTTGGGTTGGTGATGGCTCCACTTGAGTGGAGCATTGTCCTTCTCCTTCGGCCACAACGGGTTCCTCAATGGGTAGGATAAAACCAACACCCATTCTTCTTATGGCTTGAGGAGGAATTTCATCACCTACATCACAAGTGCCACTTTGCTCCACTTGGGAGCCGTTATTCTCATCAAACTCCACGTTACATGTCTTCTCAATAAGTCCCATGGATTTATTGAGGACACGGTAAGCATGAGAGTTTGTAGCATAACCAACAAATATGCCCTCATAAGCTCTAGCCTCAAATTTAGACAACCGAACACCTTTCTTGAGAATGAAACACTTACACCCGAACACCCGAAAGTACTTGAGGTTGGGCTTGTTACCGGTGAGTATCTCATATGGAGTCTTGTTCAAGCCCTTGCAGAGGTAGAGCCAATTGGATGCATGACACGCGGTGTTGATGGCTTCGGCCCAAAAGTTGTACGGAGACTTGAACTCCGCCATCATGGTCCTTGCCGCATCCATCAACGTCCGGTTCTTCCTCTCCACAACACCGTTTTGTTGAGGGGTGTAAGGTGCGGAATATTGATGCTTGATCCCCTCATCACTAAGAAACTCATCCAAGGTGTAGTTCTTGAACTCGGTGTCGTTGTCACTTCTTATTGTCAAGATCTTTGCATCGTGTTGACGTTGTGCTTCATTTGCAAAGTCAATGACGGTTTGTTGGGTCTCGCTCTTCCTCTTAAAGAAATACACACATGTGTATCTTGAGTAGTCATCCACAATCACCAAGCAATACTTCCTACCTCCAAGACTATCGAAGGATGGAGGCCCAAAGAGATCCATGTGAAGGAGCTCCAAAGGCCTCTTTGAGTAAATGATAGTGAGCCTTCTCATGTAGCTTTCCTTCGATACAAGCACTGCAAGCACGATCTTTAGCAAAACTAACATTCGTTAGTCCACGGACATGGTCCCCCTTGAGAAGACTTTGCAAAGATCTCATATTGACATGGGCTAGACGGCGATGCCAAAGCCATCCCACATCAACTTTAGCCATTAGGCATGTCGCGGTCTTAGTGGGTCGCTCCGAAAAGTTAATCACATATAGACCGTTCTCAACATGCCCAACGAAGGCTACTTAAGAGTCTTGCTCCACAAGAGGGCCACGGTATCGATATCAAATAAAGTGTCAAAGCCCATGATTGCAAGTTGACGAACGGAAAGTAAATTGTATGCAAGGGACTCAACAAGCATGACCTTCTCGATCGTGAGATCATGAGAGATGACCACCTTGCCAAGTCCCAATACCTTAGAGGATGAGGCGTCACCCCACTCGACATTGGTGCGCATAGATGGAATCTTGTGCACATCCACCACCAAGTCCTTGCTTCCGGTCATATGATTTGTAGCTCCGCTATCAAGCAACCATGATCCCCCACCAGAAGCAAACACCCACAAGAGATTAATGCTTGGTTTTAGGTACCCATTTTGTAATGGGTCCTTTGATGTTAGTAACAAGGGTCTTTGGAACCCAAATAGACCATTCAATGTATTCATGAGGAGAACCAACAAATTTGGCATAGACATGCCCATCACTAGCACGGCATAACACATATGAAGGATTAAAGTCGCCGACTTTGGTGCGAGGAGTGGCATTGCCCTTTTTGACAACGCCACCCTTCTCATTGTTCTTCTTCTTCTCCTCGGAGGCACTCTCTCCCTCCTTCACAAAGGTTTGCATGAGAGGATTAGGTCGTTTGGTCTTGTCATTCTTCTTCTTGTTCTTGAAGTCGGGCACGTACCCAACCCCTTCCTTGGCCATAACTCCCTTTTGGTTGATCAAGAGGTCGTTGAGGTTCTTCTTGCCTTGTATGCAAGTCGCAAGACCTCTCTCAAGTTGCCCCTTTAGCTTAGCGTTCTCCTCAACGAGATGCACATGCTCACAACACGGGTCAGTAGCATTTGCATTATCAATAACATCATACGAGGAAAAGTGGCTTTTTCCTTGGTTAGCTTTACTTGCAGTTGATCATGAGACTCTTTGAGGCTAGCATGAGCACCCTTCAAGACCTTGTGAGCCTTGTCAAGTAGATCAAACTCCTCTTTGAGTCTAGCAAGATCAACCTCAAGTTCGGCCTTCTCGGAGTTTAGCACATGAGAAACAATGAGGACATGATCATAATCTTTCTTTAACTTAGCATGATCAATGTTGTGTGACTCCTCAAGAGCCAAACAAAGACCACGCTCTTCCTCAAGAGCATTGGAAAGATCTGAAATCTCATCGGCATAGTCACGACTATGCTCTTCCATCTTAGTGATGGTGTCTTCGTGAGCCTCGATCATGTCATTGGCTTCACCAAGTTGTTCCAAGAGAGCAACAAAGTGCTTCTTGGATTTTCCCTTAAGTTTGTCCATAAAGGCCTCAAACTCATTTGTCTCCACATTCGCTCCCTCAAGTTCATTAATGCTTTCCGTCGGAGAAGGATGATTAATGATGGTAGTTTTGATGTTGGGGGTTACCTTGTTGGTGGCTTTAGCCATGAGGCATTTGGCGGTGATGCTCTCATTGGATGAGTCGAAGAGGGACACCCATGGAGTCGTCGCAATGGCAACGGAGGCCATGGCAACCGACTCATCACCTTCATCATCGTCGTCATCCTCATTGTACTCTTCTTGTACCACCAATGTCTTGGGACGAGTCTTCTTGGTGAAGTTGCTCTTGTTGGGGAACGACTTGGCCTTGTCCTTTCAGATGAGCTTGCCACCATTGTCTTCCCTCTTCTCATACGGGCACTCCGCAACAAAATGACTCACGTTGCCACAATTGTAGCAAGTCCTTACACGTTGCTTGCTCTTCGTGCCACTTGAGTTGTTCTTGTTAAAGTTTGGCCTCGAGTTTTTCTTGCTCCAAAATTGCCTTGAAGCGAGTGCCATGTGTTCATGATATGCATACTTCGTATCCTCGGGGTTGCTCACCTCTTCTTCCTCTTCTTCTTCTTCAACGAAGAGCTTGGCCTTCAATGCAAGGTTGGGCTTCTTTGCCCTTTGAGAACGAAGCACCGCATTGTCGGCGGTCTTGTCCAAAATGTTCATGGCCACAAACTCATCCAACACTTCGCTTGAGGTCAAAGTGTGGAAGTCCGGTCTTTGACGAATGACGGAGGACATGGCCTTGTGGTAGGGCATCATTGCCTTGAGGAATTTGTGCTTGATCCAATTGTCATCCGTGTCCTTGCTCCCGTGATCTCGGAGTGAGACTGCGAGTTTGGTTACCCTCTGATAAAGCTCACGAGGTTCTTCATCTTCTTTCATTGCAAACTCATCGGCCTCATCTTGCACCACTTCATAGTTGGAGCGTTGAATGCTTGCGCTTCCCCGGTAGAGGGAGACAACACAAATCCATGCGTCTTTGGCCAAGGCGAAGGGCCGAAGATGAGGTAGGTCTTCGGGTGGGATTGCATCTTGAATGATGAAGAGAGCATTCTCATTGAATTGATTATCCGTGGCTTCTCGAGGAGTGAAGTTGCTTGGATCATGCGGATAGAAACCTTCTTCAATGATTCTCCAAAGGTTAGTGTTCACATGATTTAAATGACGTTTAAAGCGATAAACCCAAGAATCAAATCCTCATTTTTCACAATCTTAGGGGGAGGACCGGCATGATTCAAATGAGTGGAAGGAACCGGTCCACCATAAACAAGTGGTGGTTCCACATGAGCAAAGATGCCGGTGCCATTTTTACCACTAGAAGAAGGAGCCTTTTCACTACTAGCTCCCCCCTTGTCGGAGATAGCATCCGTCACCTTGTCGGCGGGGTCACCCACTTTCAACGGTGCGGTGGATAGTTTAAGCCCCTCAAGAAATTTAGTAAACATGCTTTCAACCTCGGTCGTCATGGAGGTTTTCAATGTCTCCAAGGCCACATTGAACTCCTCACGAGAGACCGAGGTTCCCCCATCGCCCGTAGACGAGGTCGGATTCACACTGGAGTGTTCCTCCACACCGTCTACGGTATCAACCATACTCTTTGGACGGTAAAGTCCTTAATAAAGAGACGAGGCTCTGATACCAATTAAAAGGATCGATATGGTTGACTAGAGGAGGGTGAATAGGCAACTACCAATTTTTAACTTCTCTTTACCAAATTAAACTTTGCATCAAAGTATGTTGTCTAGATGTGCAACTAGGTGAGCAACCTATATGATGCAATAACAACAAGCAAGCAAGAGAAGTAACACTAAAGAGCTTGCACAAGTAAAGGTGAGAGATAACCAAGAGTGGATCCGGTGAAGACGAGGATGTGTTACCGAAGTTCCTTCCTTTTGAGGGGAAGTACGTCTCCGTTAGAGCGGTGTGGAGGCACAATGCTCCCCAAGAAGCCACTAGGGCCACCGTATTCTCCTCACGCCCTCACACAATGCGAGATGCCGTGATTCCACTATTGGTGCCCTTGAAGGCGGCAACCGGACCTTTACAAACAAGGTTGGGGCAATCTCCACAACTTAATCGGAGGCCCCCAACAATACCACGAAGCTTCACCACAATGGACTATGGCTCCGTGGTGACCTCAACCGTCTAGGGTGCTCAAACACCGAAGAGTAACAAGATCCGCTAGGGATGAGTGGGGGAATCGAAAATCCCTTGGTGGAAGTGTAGATCGGGGCCTTCTCAACCACTCCCAAGCAAATCAACAAGTTTGATTGGCTAGAGAGATAGATCGGGCGAAAATGGAGCTTGGAGCATTAATGGAGCTTGAGCATTAGTGGAGCTTGAGGGGGAAGAGGTAGGTCAAAAGGGAAGAAGGGGACCCCCTTTTATAGTAGGGGTAACAATCCAACCGTTGCCCCACCAACCAGCCCCGCACAGGGCGGTAGTACCGCTAAAGGGGGGCGGTACTACCGCCGAGCCAGCGGTACTGCCGCTCCAGCTAGCGGTACTACCGTGCAGAGAAGAGCGGCAGGGATCTGGACCCAGCGCGGTACTACCGCAGTGGTAAGGGTGGTACTACCGCGGTGGTAAGGGCGGTACTACCGCTCCGAAACGGTACTACCGCCTCTACTGCTGCAACTAGTGCCGCAAAACCCGACACGAGAAAAAGAGCCCTCGAGTCGAGGCGATAGGAGCCAGACAGCCCAACGGTAGTACAGCTGCGGGGTCACCGGCGGTACTACTGCTGCGGAGCGGTACTGCCGCCTGTGACCTTTCGGCGGTACTACCACTGGTAGTGCGGTACTACCGCTGGGACACAGACAAGAGAGAGAGATCTCTCCGTTGAGGCTGAGGACGAGGCGGTGGTGCCAGGCAGGCCAGTGGTAGTACTGCTGTGGAGTCACCGGCGGTACTACCGCTGCGGAGCGGTACTGCCACTTGTGGCTCCTCAATGATACTACCACTAGGTTGCGCGGTACTACCGCTGTTACCCAAACAGGACACAGAAAGAGAAGAGAGATCTATCCAATGAAGTGGAAGAGCTCTGAGGGTGAGAAGCTGATGTGTACGTGTTGATTTCACCCAAGCAATACCCCAGCGGACCCCCTCTTGATAGTACGGTGCACTCTACGCAACTAGTCCACCGAAAGAGAAACGAAAGAGCTACACCGTCTTGAATGACACTCCAAAGGGAAGAAAACGTCTCGTGCCAAGGATGAATCTGTGAACTACTCAAAGCACATGATTAGTCTGCAAACATGTTGTCATCAATCACCAAAACTACCTCGAGAGAGATATGCCTCAACACCGGGGCTGGCGAGGCCGAAGCGGGCAAGGCCGGGGTGGAGGAAGAGCGCGCGTGGCCGGGGCAGAGGTGGAGTGGCGCGGAGCGGCCGGGGCAGAGGCGGAGCGTGCGTGGCCGGAGTGTCTGCCTCGGCGAGTTCCTGGACAGGGAGCTCCTCCAGCGCGAGCAGCAGCGGCCAGGCCACGGGCAGGCGCAGGCACGACCACGGGCGTGGCCACGGGCTCCTGTGGTGACTCCGCGGTCTGCCTGTGGGGGCGGGGGGTGGGGGGCAACGACTGGAAGAGATTTGAAACCCGGAGTAAAATTCTCGCCGGCAGCCCCCCAGGCGGCGAGAAAAATGCCTCCTGGGGAGGCCAACGACTGGAGATGCTCTAACATCTCAAATTTTCAATTTGAATGTTATACATACTAGATCAATGATGGCACGCGTTGCCGCGCCCGTCTGTGACTTCAGTAATATGATAGGAATTTCTCTAAATATGTAGACCCGAGAAATGCATTTAGATTTTAGAGATATTGCATGGCATGTAGAAAGTTTTAAGAAAATCTTGAACGTTCGATATGCCCAGACAAATTTCATAGTTGGAAAACCAAATGTTTAGCACCAAATATCATGTATCTATTATATATTACATGAATAAGAAAACAAAAATCACGACAAACATGGTCCCTTCCTTAAGGAGATCCAAATTTCAACCAGAAAAGCAAAACAATAATTGGAAATGTAAGATATAATATTACGTTTGTACTGACACATGCAATGGAACAAACTTTATCATGGTTCAAAATTACACATCTCATGCAACATAATATAATATATAAACAAAAATTGTATGTAGGTAATCCCACTCCAGGATGAATATCCCTGCAATAGCTCATCCAAGTGGTGATTAAGTATAAGAGGATTCCAATAAACACAGGATGGGCAAACACGTAAGCTCAATGTAACCAACACATAAAAAATGACAGCGCACATGAAACATTCTTTGTATAACCTTGAAGAAGCTTCTGTTACATCGTCTTATCTCTCGTCCATTGTAAAACATTGATAGGGAATTCGAGAATTAAAAATAACACAAACAATATATATTGCTTAGGCATAAATGTTGCTTTCCCCTAGCTATAATAATGAAGAAGTTGGAGATGGCATTACTTCACGTGAACAATTAGGCAAGGCTCGAATAGCAAGTAATTGCCTCAATATGGTACCACCATACTAATCTTTCTAGTTGTGGACCTGCCAAAATGATGATTGAAACATGGAATGGGGAAATGTGAAAATCAACCAGTAAAATAAAAATGGCATGTCAGTCAATGCCAAAGACATCTCCATAAATTAAGCTAACATGGCAACTTATTTCGTGGGGATAAAAAGTTTTCCTCTCTCTGTGGCATCCGAGCTACCTTGTGTGCCCTCACAATGCAAAATTTAAAAATTGTACTGGTATGCATGTAACATCCCCTTGAATTGAACGGAGGATTATTTACTGTATTAACCTGAATTACTTCATTACTGGTGACACAATATACAATGGGTCAGAAATCAAGTGGGCTTACCTCAGATGGAAATTTCTCATCCCCTGTATCATGCTTTCACAGTTTTCTCTCAAGCATGAGCTTTGTTTCCACCACTAATTGATACGAAGGGAAGCTTTTTTGTTATATGAAATTTCCCACAGTAAAGATATCAGCAATAGTGATCAGTCAAATAGTAATCAATAACTAACATAATATTTGAGTAGATGTTAAGCTGCAGTCATGTTGATAATACCAAGCTACGAGCAACATCGAACATGTAATTGTTGCAGAAGATATATTATGGGGCATTGTGACCTACATGTTCTATGCATTGGAATTTGTCAGTTATCAACCAAAGTGAGCATAGCAGACCTTGTAGCTATGCATTTATCTTCATCTACCCTATAAAATGGTCCCCCAACAACAGTACAAATACACCACTACTACTGTGGTGGCAAGAAAGTCAAGATTAGCCAAGTAGGAGTACCAAACTGAAGAGTCCCTCCGTTGGTCAACGCGTTTCAAAAAAGACTTTGCAAACTGCATTGACTATCTGCAAAAAAAATAGAGAAAATCATCTCAGTTCTTCACAGGCAAAAAAAAGATTGACACATGTTTTTCTCAATCTACCAACAAAATAACTGATTGCTTCATATGAGGTACATTCCTAAATTCATGTGTAATCGTAATCATGCATAAAATAAGTTATGTGTCATGGCAGGCAATGTGATTAGAGATGGCAAAGAAGTGGTTCCGTGTCGCCATCGGATGGTTTCTAGAGTGATTTGCCGTAGCCATCTTGTGTTGAATCAACAATAACAGACACAATTGAGGAGCGGAGATACAGAGGGCATGAGCCACCACCGTCGTTGTAATCTGATTGTTTCAGGGCTCCTGTGTTATAAGACCATCAAATCAACTACTCACAAATTCCCCCTCAAAAACAAAACTACTCACAGGTTAAGCAGATCCCAATTTCAAATCATCCGATGAGTGGGTAAGCTGAGGTGCCGTGTTGGCATGCTTCTGGGTACCGACTGGAACATGAGGCATCGGCACAATCTCTAACCAGATCGGCAAGAAACAGGCCAGGAGCGGGCCGGCGGAGGAGCGAGACGATGGGTTGGGTCAGGAGGAGGTGCGAGGGAAAGAGACCTTGCAGGTGGCGCCTTGAGGTCAGGCGATGGCGACGCTTCCTGGCTACAGCCGCCCCGTCGCCCCCAAATCGATTGACAACCGGGATAGGACGGATGTACCAGCGAAGGATCTTCATGTTCACCAAGTATTTCTTCCTTTTCTGCCGTACGGAATGGTAGCGTGAGAGGGATATCTCTAGATCGGATCAAAGGAAGCGAGGCGGCGCACGGAGGGCGTCGAGCGAAGCGGCAGGGTCGGCGTTCGGTGTTTTTTCCCTCTGTGATATTTAAATGGGCTTCGTGCGAGAGTTATGGCCCAATTAACCACGACCCCCCAATTTTGTCGCGGGAGCAGTTGCTCACTCCAGTCATGAGAAGTACCGCAGCTAGTTTGATTGGATGGCCGAAAACGCTGAAAAATATAGATCGAACGGCTGTGGATGCTAATGCCCTGAGATGGCTGGATTAGTGCTCAGTTTTAATATTTCTAAATGTCATCATATGCATATCATATTTTATTTGCATTTTGTTTGCGATCCTAGAAATCCTAAGTAACTCAAGGACCCACGGGGAGAGTTGGGGATTCCATTTATTTTCATATTTGAATTTTCTCAAATTTGAAAAGAGGATCATTTTGGTTTAATAATTTTTCTCTCTGAAATATTTCGGATATTAAAATAAAAGAGAGAAGATAATATGACTTCTTCAAAAAGAGAGAAATATTTGAGGAAAGATTTTTAAAATCCAATAAAAAATTTATTTGGATTTTATTCGAGATTTTATTTAAAAATTGCAATTTTAGGCCAGAAAAATGTTCACTTTGTTCTAAATATTTTGTATAGACGGTGAAAATTGTTTTTGGCATTTTTTAGAAATTTTGTTATATTTATTTAGGATTTTTCTTTGGCAGAATTTATTAAAAAAAGTTCTGGGCCGGCCCGAGCCGAGCCGGGCCAAGCCCAGCCACGCCGCCGCCTTGCCCGCGTCGCCCGCCGTGGAGTCGCCGGACTCCGGAAGGAGTCCGGCTCGCCGCCGCCTCGCCTACCCCCTCTCCAAGTCGGAGAACCCGGGGGGGGGGAGCCTTTATAAGCAGCCCCGAGGCCGCCGCCTCCTCCTCGTCTCGCCATCGCAGCCCCGCCGCTGCCTTGCACCGCCGCTGCCTAGCGCCGCCACCGCTGCCGCTAGCCGCGTCGCACCAGCGCCTCCCCGCACCATCGCCCCGCCTCGCCGCCGACGCCCGACGCCGGAGCCGTCGGATCTCGACGCCGGTTTTCTCCGGTTAAACGGTATATAAAACCGTTCGGTTTTTTCGGTTTATTTTTTTAGATCGGTTTAGGTTAGATTGGTTTTTTTAATTTGTTTGTTAATTAGCGAACGTTCATCAGATTAGTTTCTGTGACGAACGAATTCCTTCGTTTAGTTCTGTTAGCGAACGTTCGTTCGTTAGTCTTTTTATTTTTATTTTATTTTTTGGCCAGGGACCTATTCACGATTATTTTTATCACAGATTAGCCCCTAATCTTCAAACCCTCGTAGTTTTGCAACCGTTCATCCAAATCCAGTGAAACCAGCGCCAAAATCTTTGTCTCGAACCCCTCTTTCCAGTTAATCAACCTGAACATGGTTTTGACAATTTAAAATTTGATTTCAAGCAGATTTGAACTTGAACTTCTTTTGATCGTAGTTTCGGTTTCATAGCTCCGTTTCGATTGTTTCTTTTTGCAAATCGAAGCACTTCAGTTGAGATTTCAGTTTGGACTTTCTCATATAAGTTTTACCCTTGGATCTATGCTTGAGTGCTTATGTATGCTATTGTTTGTTTGCGATAGAATTCCCGGAGTGCGAAGCGTGCTATGATGACCCACAAGTATAGGGGATCTGTCGTAGTCCTTTCGATAAGTAAGAGTGTCCAACCCAACGAGGAACAAAAGGAAATGACAAGCGGTTTTCAGTAAGGTATTCTCTGCAAGCACTGAAATTATCGGTAACAGGTAGTTTTGTGATAAGGTAATTTGTAACGGGTAACAAGTAATGAAAGTAAATAAGGTGCAGCAAGATGGCCCAATCCTTTTTGTAGAAAAGGACAAGCCTGGAAAAACTCTTATATAGAGAAAAGCGCTCCTGAGGACACATGTCAATTATCGTCAAGCTAGTTTTCATCACACTCATATGATTTGCGTTCGTTACTTCAATAATTTGGTATGTGGGTGGACCGGTGCTTGGGTGCTGCTCTTTCTTGGACAATCATCCCACTTATGATTAACCCCTATTGCAAGCATCCACAACTACAAAAGAAGTATTAAGGTAAACCTAATCATAGCATGAAACATATGGATCCAAATCAGCCCCTTACGAAGCAACTCATAAACTAGGGTTTAAACTTCTGTCACTCTAGCAACCCATCATCTACGTATTACTTTCCAATGCCTTCCTCTAAGCCCAAACAATGGTGAAGTGTCATGTAGTCGACGTTCACATAACACCACTAGAGGAAAGACAACATACATCTCATCAAAATATCAAACAAATACCAAATTCACATGACTACTTATAGAAAGACTTCTCCCATGTCCTCAGGAACAAATGTAACTACTCACAAATCATATTCATGTTCATAATCAGAGGGGGTATTAATATGCATAAAGGATCTGAACATATGATCTTCCACCAAATAAACCAACTAGCATCAACTATAAGGAGTAATCAACACTACTAGCAACCCACAGGTACCAATCTGAGGCTCTGGAACAAAGATTGGATACAAGAGATGAACTAGGGTTTTAGAGGAGATGGTGCTGGTGAAGATGTTGATGGAGATTGACCCCCTCCCGATGAGAGGATCATTGGAGATGATAATGGCGATGATTTCCTCCTCCCGGAGGGAAGTTTCCCCGGCAGAACAGCTCTGCCGGAGCCATAGATTGGTTCCGCCAAGGTTCCGCCTCGTGACGACGGAGTTTCTTCCCGAATGATTGCTTATGATTTTTTTCCAGGGTAAAATACTTCATATAGCAGAAGATGGGCACCGGAGGCCTGCCAGGGGGCCCACGAGGCAGGGGGCGCGCCCAGGGGGTAGGGCGCGCCCCCACCCTCGTGGATGGTGGGTGATACGTCTCCAACGTATCTATAATTTTTGATTGCTCCATGCTATATTATCTACTGTTCTGGACTATATTGGGCTTTATTTTCCACTTTTATATTATTTTTGAGACTAACCTATTAACCGGAGGCCCAGCCCAGAATTGCTGTTTTTTGCCTATTTCAGTGTTTCGAAGAAACAGAATATCAAACGGAGTCCAAACAGAAAAATCCTTTTTGGAACGTGATTTTCTTCTCGGATAACACCCAGGAGACTTGGACCCTACTCTAAGAAGTACCGGAGGCGGTCACGAGGGTAGGGGGCGCCCCCCCTACAGGGCGCGCCCCCTGCCTCGTGGGCCCCTCGGTGCTCCACCGACGTACTCCTTCCTCCTATATATACCCATGTACCCCCAAACGATCAGAACAGGAGCCAAAAACCTAATTCCACCACCGCAACTTTCTGTATCCACGAGATCCCATCTTGGGGCCTGTTCCGGAGCTCCGCCGGAGAAGGCCGTCATCACAGAGGGCTTCTACATCATCATAGCCCCTCCGATGAACTGTGAGTAGTTTACCTCAGACCTTCGGGTCCATAGTTAGTAGCTAGATGGCTTCTTCTCTCTTTTTGGATCTCAATACAATGTTCTCCCCCTCTCTTGTGGAGATCTATTCGATGTAATCTTCTTCTTTTGCGGTGTGTTTGTTGAGACTGATGAATTGTGGGTTTATGATCAAGTCTATCTATGAACAATATTTGAATCTTCTCTGAATTCTTTTATGTATGATTGGTTATCTTTGCAAGTCTCTTCGAATTATCCGTTTGGTTTGGCCAACTAGATTGGTAGTTCTTGCCATGGGAGAAGTGCTTAGCTTTGGGTTCGATCTTGCAGTGTTCTTTCCCAGTGACAGAAGGGGCAGCAAGACACGTGTTGTATCGTTGCCATCGAGGATAAAAGGATGGGGTTTATTTCATATTGCATGAATTTATCTCTCTACATCATGTCATCTTGCTTAAAGCGTTACTCTATTTTTAACTTAATACTCTAGATGCATGCTAGATAGCAGTCGATGACTGGAGTAATAGTAGTAGATGCAGAATCGTTTCGATCTACTTGTCACGGACGTGATGCCTATATACATGATCATGCCTAGATATTCTCATAACTATGCTCAATTCTGTCAATTGCTCAACAGTAATTTGTTCACCCACCGTAGAAAACTTATGCTCTTGAGAGAAGCCGCTAATGAAACCTATGGCCCCCGGGTCTATTCTCATCATATCAATCTCCATCACTTTAATCTTGTTTTGTTTTTACTTTGCCTTTTACTTCTCACTTTGCATCTTTATATCAAAGATACCAAAAATATTATCTATCGGATCTAACTTCCGTAAGTGACCGTGAAGGGATTGACAACCCCTAATCGCGTTGGTTGCGTTGAGCTCTTTGTGTTGTGTAGGTACGAGGGACTTGCGCATGGCCTCCTACTGGATTGATACCTTGGTTCTCAAAAACTGAGGGAAATACTTACGCTACTCTGCTGCATCATCCCTTCCTCTTCGGGGAAAACCAACGCAAGCTCAAGACATAGCAATAAGGATTTCTGGCGCCGTTGCCGGGGAGTCTACGCAAAAAGTCAATATACCAAGTACCCATCACAATCCCTATCTCCTGCATTACATTAGTTGCCATTTGCCTCTCGTTTTCCTCTCCCCCACTTCACCCTTGCCGTTTTATTCACCCTCTCTTTCTTCTTCCCCTTCTCCTTCTCCGTTTGCCTTTTTCTCGCCTGTCTTCCCGTTGCCATGGCCGAATCAAAAAGAACAAAGGGTCCTTTCCAAGGTCTTAGTACCCTGGATGATCCCTCTATCCTCTCTAAACTCAGAAATAATGATGCTATTGAGAGACCCACCGGGGTCACCAATGAGAGTTTAAATAATCTTGATGAAGACGACTCTGGAATTTTTCGCTATTTAATTGATGAGTCTTTAAAAGATGCTTGGGATAACCAAGGATTAGGGCTAGCTATATACCACAATATCAAATTGAGGTTTACTTAAAAGGTTTTTATGTCGGATTACCTATCTCTTTTAAACAATTGCTAGATTATATTTTTGAAGAGGGTTTTCTTGAAGGGGATTCTATAGATACTTATGAAAGGATGAAAACTATATTTGGGCACCCCATGAATAATAAAGTTGAATCTACCACCCTCTTATGCTTCTATCAAAACGAAATTATCAAAGAGATGAAATCTAGTATAGATGCAAATTTCCGTAACGTGCTTAATCTTACTTCATCCATTAATGGCCATGTGCTTTCCCAAAATAGGAGAATAAATGCCATAGAAAGGAAATTTGCTCTTTTCTTTCCTAATGCCAAAGATGGCAATACCTAGATCTATCCTCGCTTTTATGCCTAGCTAGGGGCGTTAAACGATAGCGCTTGTTGGGAGGCAACCCAATAATTTTTTTTGTTTTTTGTGTTTTTCTTCTGTTAGGGAATAAATAACCCATCTACCCTCTGTTTGGATGTGGTTTTGTGTTTTAGTTAGTGTTTGTGCCAAGCTAGACCTATTGGATCTTCTTGGATGATAGTTATTTGATCTTGCTGTAATTTCCAGCAACTTTGCGTTCAGTGCCCGAATTACTAAAAATCATCAGAACGTGATAACATACTGATTCCAATTTCTGCTGATCAATAAACAAATTATCTAGGTCGTCTAATTTTGGTAGATTTTTTGGAGTTCCAGAAGTTTGTGTTAGTTACAGATTACTACAGACTGTTTTGTTTTTGACAGATTCTGTTTTTCGTGTGTTGTTTGCTCATTTTGATGAATCTATGGTTAGTAAAATAGTTTATAATCCATAGATAAGTTGGAATACAGTAGGTTTAACACCAAAATAAATAAAGAATGAGTTCATTACAGTACCTTGAAGTGGTTTTATGTTTTCTTTCTCTAACGGAGCTCACGATATTTCTATTGAGTTTTGTGTTGTGAAGTTTTCATGTTTTGGGTGAGTTCTTTTGATGGATTATGTAACAAGGAGTGGCAAGAGCCTAAGCTTGGGGATGCCCATGGCACCCCCAAGATAATCCAAGGACACCAAAAAGTCAAAGCTTGGGATGCCCCGGAAGGCATCCCCTCTTTCGTCCACTTCCATCGGTAATTTACTTGGAGCTATATTTTTATTCACCAACATGATATGTGTTTTGCTTGGAGCGTCTTGTATTATTTGTGTCTTTGTTTGTTAGTGTGCCACAATCATCCTTGCTGTACACACCTTTTGAGAGAGCCATACTTGAATTGAAATTTGATAGAATACTCTATGTGCTTCACTTAAATCTTTTGAGCTATGTAGTTTTGCTCTATGCACTTCACTTATATCTTTTGAGCGTTATAATTTTGCTCTATGTGCTTCACTTAGATCTTTTAGAGCACGGTGGTGGTTTGTTTTAAAGAAACTATTGATCTCTCATGCGTCACTTAAATTATTTTGAGAGTCTTAATAGCATGGTAATTTGCTTAATATAAATATGCTTGGTGTTCAAGATATGTGAAATTTTCTTTTGAGTGCGTTGAATACTAAGAGAAGATTGAAGCATGATAATTGTTTTGAGATATGGAGGTGATAATATTAGAGTTATGCTAGCTTAGTAGTTGTGAATTTAAAGAATACTTGTGTTAAAGTTTGTGATTCACGTAGCATGCACGTATGGTGAACCGTTATATGATGAAGTCGGAGCATAATTTATTTATTGATTGTCTTCCTTATGAGTGGCGGTCGGGGACGAGCGATGGTCTTTTCCTACCAATCTATCCCCCTAGGAGCATGCGCGTAATACTTTGCTTTGATAACTTCTAGATTTTTGCAATAAGTATATGAGTTCTTTATGACTAATGTTGAGTCCATGGATTACATGCACTTTTCCCATCCTTCCACCATTGCTAGCCTCTCTAATACCACGCACCTTTCGCCGGTATCATACACCCACCATATACCTTCCTCAAAACATCCACCATACCTACCTATCATGGCATTTCCATAGCCATTCCGAGATATATTGCCATGCAACTTTCCACCGTTCCGTTTATTATGACACGCTCCATCATTGTCATATTGCTAGCATGATCATGTAGTTGACATCGTATTTGTGGCAAAGCCACCATTCATAATTCTTTCATACATGTCATTCTTGATTCATTGCATATCCCGGTACACCACCGGAGGCATTCATATAGAGTCATATTTGTTCTAAGTATCGAGTTGTAATTGTTGAGTTGTAAGAAAAATAAAAGTGTGATGATCATCATTTTCTAGAGAATTGTCCCAAGTGAGGAAAGGATGATGGAGACTATGATTCCCCCATAAGTCGGGATGAGACTCCGAAAAAAAAAGAGGCCACAAAAAAGAGAAAAAGGCCCAAATAAAAAAATGAGAGAAAAAGAGAGAAGGGACAATGTTACTATCCTTTTACCACAGTTGTGCTTCAAAGTAGCACCATGATCTTCATGATAGAGAGTCTCTCGTTATGTCACTTTCATATACTAGTGGGAATTTTTAATTATAGAACTTGGCTTGTATATTCCAATGATGGGCTTCCTCAAATTGCCTTAGGTCTTCGTGAGCAAGTGAGTTGGATGCACACCCACTTAGTTTCTTTTGATGAGCTTTCATATACTTATAGCTCTAGTGCATCCGTTGCATGGCAATCCCTACTCACTCACATTGATATCTATTGATGGGCCTCTCCATAGCCTGTTGATACGCCTAGTTGATGTGAGACTATCTTCCCTCTTTTTGTCTTCTCCACAACCACCCTTCTATTCCACATAGTGATATGTCCATGGCTCACGCTCATGTATTGCGTGAAGATTGAAAAAGTTTTGAGAAAGTTAGAGTATGAAACAATTGCTTGGCTTGTCATCGGGGTTGTGCATGATTTAAATACTTTGTGTGGTAAAGATAGAGCATAGCCAGACTATATGATTTTGTAGGGATAACTTTCTTTGGCCATGTTATTTTGAGAAGACATAATTACTTTATTAGTATGCTTGAAGTGTTATTATTCTTTATGTCAATATGAACTTTTGTCTTGAATCTTTCTAATCTGAATATCCATACCACAATTAAGAAATTTTGCACTGAAATTATGCCAAGTAGCACTCCGCATCAAAAATTCTCTTTTTATCGTTTACCTACTCGAGGACGAGCGGAAATTAAGCTTGGGGATGCCTGATACATCTCCAACGTATCTATAATTTTTGATTGCTCCATGCTATATTATCTACTGTTTTGGACTATATTGGGCTTTATTTTCCACTTCTATATTATTTTTGGGACGAACCTATTAACCGGAGGGCCATCCCAGAATTGCTGTTTTTTGCCTATTTCAGTGTTTCGAAGAAACAGAATATCAAACGGAGTCCAAACAGAAAAATCCTTTTTGGAACATGATTTTCTTCTCGGATAAGACCCAGGAGACTTGGACCCTACTCCAAGAAGTACCGGAGGCAGTCACGAGGGTAGGGGGTGCCCCCCCTACAGGGCGCACCCCCTGCCTCGTGGGCCCCTCGGTGCTCCACCGACGTACTCCTTCCTCCTATATATACCCACGCACCCCAAACGATCAGAACAGGAGCCAAAAACCTAATTCCACCGCCACAACTTTCTGTATCCACGAGATCCCATCTTGGGCCTTGTTCCGGAGCTCCGCCGGAGAAGGCCGTCATCACGGAGGGCTTCTACATCATCATAGCCCCTCCGATGAAGTGTGAGTAGTTTACCTCAGACCTTCGGGTCCATAGTTAGTAGCTAGATGGCTTCTTCTCTCTTTTTGGATCTCAATACAATGTTCTCCCCCTCTCTTGTGCAGATCTATTCGATGTAATCTTCTTCTTTTGCGGTGTGTTTGTTGAGACCGATGAATTGTGGGTTTATGATCAAGTCTATCTATGAACAATATTTGAATCTTCTCTGAATTCTTTTATGTATGATTGGTTATCTTTGCAAGTCTCTTCGAATTATCCGTTTGGTTTGGCCAACTAGATTGGTAGTTCTTGCCATGGGAGAAGTGCTTAGCTTTGGGTTCGATCTTGCGGTGTTCTTTCCCAGTGACAGAAGGGGTAGCAAGACACGTATTGTATCATTGTCATCGAGGATAACAAGATGGGGTTTATTTCATGTTGCATGAATTTATCTCTCTACATCATGTCGTCTTGCTTAAAGCGTTACTCTATTTTTAACTTAATACTCTAGATGCATGCTAGATAGCGGTCGATGAGTGGAGTAATAGTAGTAGATGTAGAATCATTTCGATCTACTTGTCACGGACGTGATGCCTATATACATGATCATGCCTAGATATTCTCATAACTATGCTCAATTCTGTCAATTGCTCAATAGTAATTTGTTCACCCACCGTAGAAAACTTATGCTCTCGAGAGAAGCCACTAGTGAAACCTATGGCCCCCGGTTCTATTCTCATCATATCAATCTCCATCACTTTAATCTTGTTTTGTTTTTACTTTGCCTTTTACTTTTCACTTTGCATCTTTATATCAAAAATACCAAAAATATTATCTATCGGATCTCACTTCCGTAAGTGACCGTGAAGGGATTGACAACCCCTAATCGCGTTGGTTGCGTTGAGCTCTTTGTGTTGTGTAGGTACGAGGGACTTGCGCGTGGCCTCCTACTGGATTGATACCTTGGTTCTCAAACACTAAGGGAAATACTTACGCTACTCTGCTGCATCATCCCTTCCTCTTCGGGGAAAACCAACGCAAGCTCAAGACGTAGCAGTGGGTGGCCCCCCTCTGGTACTTTTCTTCGCTCAGTATTTTTTATTAATTCCAAAAATAACTTCCGTGGAGTTTCAGGACTTTTGGAGTTGTGCAGAATAGGTCTCTAATATTTGCTCCTTTTCCAGCCCAGAATTCTAGCTACCGACATCCTCCCTCTTCATGTAAACCTTGTAAAATAAGAGAGAATAAGCATAAGTTTTGTGACATAACGTGTAATAACAGCCCATAATGCAATAAATATCGACATGAAAGCATGATGCAAAATGGACGTATCAACTCCCCCAAGCTTAGACCTCGCTTGTCCTGAAGCGAAAGCCGATAACGATAAATATGTCCACATGTTTAGAGATAGAGGTGTCAATAAAATAAAATAATATACGGACATGAAGGCATCATGATCATTCTTATAACATCAACATATATGGATATTGTCATATGGTTTCTTATGCTCAAGTAATAATCTATTCACAATGTCAAGTATGAATCAGAAACTTCATTGAGAACTAACAAACTATGATCTCGGTCATTGAAGCAATTGTAATTTATCATAACATCGGAAAGAGTCAATATAAGAGCTTTTCAGCAAGTCCACATACTCAACTATAATTTAGTCTTTCACAATTGCTAACACTCACACAATACTTATGTGTATGGAGTGTTAATCGGACACAGAGAAAGATAGGGGCTTATAGTGTTGCCTCCCAACCTTTTACCTCAAGGGTAATGTCAACAATAATGATTCATGCTAACTTACATCCAATTGGATATATATATCAGGACCTTTCCAACACCAGGTGCTTGCCAAAGGATAAAATGTAAAAAGGAAAGGTGAGGATCACCATGACTCTTGTATAAGGTATAAGACAAGAATAAAAGATAGGCCCTTCGCAGAGGGAAGCATAGGTTGTCATGTGCTTTTAGGGTTGGATGCACGAAATCTTAATGCAAAAGAACGTCACTTTATATTGCCAGTTGTGATACGGACCTTTATTATGCAGTCCATCGCTTTTATTGCTTCCATATCACAAGATCGTATAAAGTTGATTTTCTCCACACTAATAAATCGTACACATTTAGAGAGCAATTTTTATTGCATGCAACATGACAACTTACTTGAAGGATCTTACTCAATCCATAGGTAGATATGGTGGACACGCATGGCAAAACTGGTTTTAAGGGTATTCAGAAGCACAAGTAGTATCTCTACTTGGTGCAAAGAATTTGGCTAGCATGAGAGGGAAAGGCAAGCTCAACATGTTGGATGATCCATGACAATATACTTTATTTCGGATATAAGAAAACATAACCCATTACATTTTCTTCCTTGTCCAACATCAACTCTTTAGCATGTCATACTTTAATGAGTGCTCACAATCATAAAAGATGTCCAAGATAGTATATTTATATGTGAAAACCTCTCTTTCTTTATTACTTCCTATTAATTGCAACGATGACCAAAACTATGTTTGTCAACTCTCAACAACTTTTATTCATCATACTCTTTATATGTGAAGTCATAACTCTCCATAAGACTCGATTACATAGGAGGATCATAAAGCAAAACTCAAAACTAAATCATACTAAAACTTTATTCTACTAGATCAAGATATTACCAAAAGGATCTAACTAAGAAAAATGGTAAAGATAGGATAGTGATGGTGATACGATACCGGGGCACCTCCCCCAAGCTTGGCAGTTGCCAAGGGGAGTGCCCGTACCCATGTGATTATATCTCTTTCTTCGGAGGTGGTGACGATGGAGTCAATTGTGCCTTCAGCTATTTCATATTGTATTTGAGAAGAGACATTTCCTCCTTTAAATCATCGACTTTCATTTCCAGCTTTAAGATCTTGTCACATAAATCTCCTTTGCTTTTCTGCCGAAAAGGAGAAGGAATAGATCGGTTGTTAGACAGTTTAGCCCTCTTAGGAAGACTAGACTTCTTGAACTTCACGTGCTTATCCCCAGGTTGAGGTAGAGGGACATCCTCCTCCTCCGAACTTGAATCATTGATCTTCATCAAATGAGCATCCTCTTCATCATCCGTAGTTCGACCACAAGGAGATAGATCCCCATAGGTCTTTGGGTCAGCAACGAGATATGAGACATAGCTCTCTCCGTCAAAATCCTGAGATGACATCTTGCTCCAAACCTGCTACAGAAACAGCTCAAAACAAAAACAGAGGCATGGTACGGTGGTCAAAACCTTCGGGAGATTATATAATAAATTTTTACCGACCAAAAGAAGTATCGTGCAAGAAAACGGAGTCCGGAGAGCACACGAGGTTCCCACGAGGCAGGGGCGCGCCCCCACCCTCGTGGATGGTGGGTGGTCCCCCTATGGTACTTTCTTCGCTCAGTATTTTTTATTAATTCCAAAAATAACTTCCGTGGAGTTTCAGGACTTTTGGAGTTGTGCAGAATAGGTCTCTAATATTTTCTCCTTTTCCAGCCCAGAATTCCAGCTGCCGGCATCCTCCCTCTTCATGTAAACCTTGTAAAATAAGAGAGAATAGGCATAAGTATTGTGACATAACGTGTAATAACAGCCCATAATGCAATAAATATCGATATAAAAGCATGATGCAAAATGGAAGTATCATGCTACTACGAGTCTCTAGGGTTTGCGGATCGTCGGCAAGGCAAGTAACACTTTGATCATACCCCTTTATTACCCAGTTTTTATGCATTAGTTTCAACCCCCAAACATTGCATGAGTAGGATTAATAACATGTGGGTATTGGGAAGTAGATGATGAGGTAGAACCTATTGCCCTTTATATCAAACCCTGGGAGTTACTTCTACGTTATGCTTATACTACTATGCTATGCTAGTAGACGTGGTTTGGTTTGAGAGATCCATGACAGAAGTGAGGGTATTATTAATGGTTAAACTTAAGGTGGCTATTTTAATACACATCTGGGTGGATTGGTTGCTGGCACCTGGAGAATCCAGTGTTGTCCTAGGATATCCCGGAGTACCCGTCTGATCATCCTATGGTTCGCCACCCAGGCTCAAAGAGATCATAAGATTATTCATGCTAGAAACTTCCGTGTGCAGCCACAAGCCGTTATGGGCTCTGGCATAGTTGAGTATGTTGCGTGACCTCTTCCAGTGGTAGGCTAGCAGATGTAGGGGACGTAGGTGGTACTGTCTACCCAGAGTTTAATGCTTCTGAAAGGCTGTGTCTCGGTCATCCGTTTCTCAAACACCATGTAGTGCGAGAAATCCAACGAAGGAGATCGAGTCTTGTGGGAAAAAGTGTGCAAACCTCTGCAGAGTGTACACACTAATCATGGTTAGCCGTGTCCCCAGTTATGGACATCTTGAGTATCTGGTTCCTGAATTATTGATTTGATTTCATCACTCTAAATTAATTTGATGGGTTTTTAATACTGTTTAATTGGGATTGAGTTGGAGGAACCTTCTCAATGTTTATCAACTATCATGATAGTTAAACAAAATATATTCCTTTGTTGTAGGAAAAAATTGGCTTTTCGCAAAAACATGATAACCGTAGAGCCTCCACCAGCCATATATGCATTAGTTATAGCCATTATCTGTTCATTGCTCTACAATGTTATTTTGCCAGCATATTCCATGTGCTCACCCCTTTTCGGGCTGCAACGTATTATGTTGCAGAATTTTCAGACGAAGAGTAAGGTGCGCTAGGTCGTTGTCGTGCACTCAGCTATGCCGTTAGAGTTGATGGACCTATTTACCTTCGATGCTTCCGCAGTTATTTTATTTAGATGGCCTTAAGCCATATTATTGTTATAAGTTCACTTTTGAGACATTTGATGTAATAAGTGTGTGATTGCACTCTGTTATGAATGAAGGAAATATGCCCTAGAGGAAATAATAAAGTTATTATTTATTTCCTTATATCATGATAAATGTTTATTATTCATGCTAGAATTGTATTAACCGGAAACATAATACATGTGTGAATACATAGACAAACAGAGTGTCACCAGTATGCCTCTACTTGACTAGCTCGTTGATCAAAGATGGTTATGTTTCCTAACCATAGACATGAGTTGTCATTTGATTAACGGGATCACATCATTAGGAGAATGATGTGATTGACTTGACCCATTCCGTTAGCTTAGCACTTGATCGTTTAGTTTGTTGTTATTGTTGGGGAATGTTGCAGAAAACAAAAAATTTCCTACGGTTTCACCAAGATCCATCTATGAGTTCATCTAGCAACGAGTGATGGATTGCATCTACATACCTTTGTAGATCGCGAGAAGAAGCGTTCAAGAGAACGGGGATGAGGGAGTCGTACTCGACGTGATCCAAATCACCGGAGATCCTAGCGCCGAACGGACGGCACCTCCGCGTTCAACACACGTATGGTCAGCGTGACGTCTCCTCCTTCTTGATCCAGCAAGGGGGAAGGAGAGGTTGATGAAGACCCAGCAACACGACGGCGTGGTGGTGGATGCAGCAGTCACCGCAGCAGGGCTTCGCTGTTCTTCTGCGAGAGGGAGAGGTGTAGCAGGGGAGAGGGAGGCGCCAAGAGTCAAGGGTGTGGCTGCCCCTCCCTCCCCCCTTTATATAGGCTCCCCAAGGGGGGCGCCGGCCCCAGGATATGGGATCTCCTACGGGGGGCGGCGGCCAAGGGTGGAGTGGCCCCCAAGGCAAGTGGGGCGCCCCCCCCACCCTAGGGTTTCCAACCCTAGGCGCAGGGGGTGGGCCAAGGGGGGCGCACCAGCCCACTATGGGCTGGTTCCCCTCCCCACTCCAGCCCATGGGGCCCTCCGGGATGGGTGGCCCCACCCGATGGACCCCCGGGACCCATCCGGTGGTCCCGGTACAATACTGGTGACCCCCGAAACTCTCCCGATGGCTGAAACTGCACTTCCTATATATAATTCTTCACCTCCGGACCATTTCGGAACTCCTCGTGATGTCCGAGATCTCATCCGGGACTCCAAACAACTTTCGGTTTACTGCATATTCATATCTCTACAACCCTAGCGTCACTGAACCTTAAGTGTGTAGACCCTACGGGTTCGGGAGACATGTAGACATGACTGAGATGGCTCTCCGGTCAATAACCAACAGCGGGATCTGGATACCCATGTTGGTTCCCACATGCTCCTCGATGATCTCATCAGATGAACCACGATGTCGAGGATTCAAGCAACCCCGTATACAATTCCCTTTGTCAATCGGTACGTTACTTGCCCGAGATTCGATCGTCGGTATCCTAATACCTCGTTCAATCTCGTTACCGGCAAGTCACTTTACTCGTACCGTAATGCATGATCCCGTGACCAAACACTTGGTCACTTTGAGCTCATTATGATGATGCATTACTGAGTGGGCCCAGAGATACCTCTCTGTCATACGGAGTGACAAATCCCAGTCTTGATCCGTGTCAACCCAACAGACACTTTCAGAGATACCTGTAGTATACCTTTATAGTCACCCAGTTACGTTGTGACGTTTGGTACACCCAAAGCATTCCTACGGTATCCGGGAGTTACATGATCTCATGGTCTAAGGAAAAGATACTTGACATTGGAAAAACTCTAGCAAACGAACTATACGATCTTGTGCTATGTTTAGGATTGGGTCTTGTCCATCACATCATTCTCCTAATGATGTGATCTTGTTATCAATGACATCCAATGTCCATAGTCAGGAAACCATGACTATCTGTTGATCAACGAGCTAGTCAACTAGAGGCTTACTAGGGGCATGTTGGTGTCTATGTATTCACACATGTATTACGATTTCCGGATAACACAATTATAGCATGAATAAAAGACAATCATCATGAACAAGGAAATATAATAATAATCCTTTTATTATTGCCTCTAGGGCATATTTCCAACAGTCTCCCACTTGCACTAGAGTCAATAATCTAGTTACATTGTGATGAATCGAACGCCCATAGAGTTCTGGTGTTGATCATGTTTTGCCCTAGGGAGAGGTTTAGTCAATGGATCTGCGACATTCAGATCCGTATGTACTTTACAAATATCTATGTCTCCATCTTGAACATTTTCACGAATGGAGTTGAAGCGACGCTTGATGTGCCTGGTCTTCTTATGAAACCTGGGCTCCTTGGCAAGTGCAATAGCTCCAGTGTTGTCACAGAAGAGCTTGATCGGCCTCGACGCATTGGGTATGACTCCTAGGTCGGTGATGAACTCCTTCACCCAAATTGCTTCATGCGCTGCCTCCGAGGTTGCCATGTACTCCGCTTCACATGTAGATCCCGCCACGACGCTCTGCTTGCAGCTGCACCAGCTTACTGCTCCACCATTCAACATATACACGTATCTGGTTTGTGACTTAGAGTCATCCAAATCTGTGTCGAAGCTAGCGTCGACGTAACCCTTTACGACGAGCTCTTCGTCACCTCCATAAACGAGAAACATGTCCTTAGTCCTTTTCAGGTACTTCAGGATATTCTTGACCGTTGTCCAGTGTTCCTTGCCGGGATTACTTTGGTACCTTCCTACCAAACTTACGGCAAGGTTTACATCAGGTCTGGTACACAGCATGGCATACATAATAGACCCTATGGCTGAGGCATAGGGGATGACACTCATCTCTTCTATATCTTCTGCCGTGGTCGGACATTGAGCTGAGCTCAATTTCACACCTTGCAACACAGGCAAGAACCCCTTCTTAGACTGATCCATATTGAACTTTTTCAATATCTTATCAAGGTATGTGCTTTGTGAAAGACCTATGAGGCGTCTTGATCTATCTCTATAGATCTTGATGCGTAATATATAAGCAGCTTCTCCAAGGCCCTTCATTGAAAAACTCTTATTCAAGTAGGCCTTAATGCTGTCCAAAAGTTCTATATCATTTCCCATCAAAAGTATGTCATCTACATATAATATGAGAAATGCTACAGACCTCCCACTCACTTTCTTGTAAACGCAGGCTTCTCCATAAGTCTGCATAAACCCAAACGCTTTGATCATCTCATCAAAGTGAATGTTCCAACTCCGAGATGCTTGCACCAGCCCATAAATCGAGTGTTGGAGCTTGCACACCTTGTCAGCATTCTTAGGATCGACAAAACCTTCCGGCTGCATCATATACAATTCTTCCTTAAGGAAACCATTAAGGAATGCCGTTTTGACGTCCATTTGCCATATCTCATAATCATAGAATGCGGCAATTGCTAACATGATTCAGACGGACTTCAGCTTCGCTACGGGTGAGAAAGTCTCATCGTAGTCAACCCCTTGAACTTGTCGATAACCCTTAGCGACAAGCCTAGCTTTATAGATGTTCAGATTTCCATCCGCGTCTGTCTTCTTCTTAAAGATCCATTTATTTTCTATGGCTCGCCGATCATCGGGCAAGTCAGTCAAAGTCCATACTTTGTTTTCATACATGGATCCTATCTCGGATTTCATGGCTTCCAGCCATTTGTCGGAATCCGGGCCCGCCATCGCTTCTTCATAGTTCGAAGGTTCACCGTTGTCTAACAACATGATTTCCAAGACAGGGTTGTCGTACCACTCTGGTGCGGAACGTGTCCTTGTGGACCTACGAAGTTCAGTAGCAACTTGATCTGAAGTTTCATGATCATCATCATTAACTTCCTCTCTAGTCGGTGCAGGCACCTCAGGAACATTTTCTTGAGTTGCGCCATTTTCCGGTTCAAGAGGTAATACTTCATCAAGTTCTACTTTCCTCCCACTTACTTCTTTCGAGAGAAACTCTTTCTCTAGAAAGGATCCATTCTTGGCAACAAAGATCTTGCCTTCGGATCTGAGGTAGAAGGTATACCCAATAGTTTCTTTAGGGTATCCTATGAAGACGCATTTTTCCGACTTGGGTTCGAGCTTTTCAGGTTGAAGTTTCTTGACATAAGCATCGCATCCCCAAACTTTTAGAAACGACAGCTTAGGTTTCTTCCCAAACCATAATTCATACGGTGTCGTCTCAACGGATTTCGACGGAGCCCTATTTAAAGTGAATGCGGCAGTCTCTAAAGCATAGCCCCAAAATGATAGCGGTAAATCGGTAAGAGACATCATAGATCACACCATATCTAATAGAGTGCGATTACGACATTCGGACACACCATTACGCTGAGGTGTTCCAGGCGGTGTGAGTTGTGAAACTATTCCACATTTTCTTAAGTGTGTGCCAAATTCGTGACTCAAGTATTCTCCCCCACGATCTGATCGCAAGAACTTGATTTTCCTGTCACGTTGATTCTCAACCTCACTCTGAAATTCCTTGAACTTTTCAAAGGTCTCAGACTTGTGTTTCATTAAATAGATATACCCATATCTACTCAAGTCATCAGTGAGGGTGAGAACATAACGATAGCCATCGCGAGCCTCAACACTCATTGGACCGCACACATCAGTATGTATGATTTCCAATAAGTTGGTTGCTCGCTCCATTGTTCCTGAGAACGGAGTCTTGGTCATTTTACCCATGAGGCATGGCTCGCATGTGTCAAATGATTCGTAATCAAGATACTCTAAAAGTCCATCTGCATGGAGCTTCTTCATGCATTTGACACCTATGTGACCAAGGCGGCAGTGCCACAAGTATGTGGGACTATCATTATCAACTTTACATCTTTTGGTATTCACACTATGAATATGTGTAACATTACGCTCGAGATTCATTAAGAATAAACCATTCACCATTGGAGCATGACCATAAAACATATCTCTCATATAAATAGAACAACCATTATTCTCGGATTTAAATGAGTAGCCATCTCGAATTAAATGAGATCCTGATACAATGTTCATGCTCAAAGTTGGCACTAAATAACAATTATTGAGGTTTAAAACTAATCCCGTAGGTAAATGTAGAGGTAGCGTGCCGACGGCGATCACATCGACCTTGGAACCATTCCCGACGCGCATCGTCACCTCGTCCTTCGCCAGTCTCCGCTTATTCCGCAGCTCCTGCTTTGGGTTACAAATGTGAGCAACTGCACAGGTATCAAATACCCAGGAGCTACTACAAGTACTGGTAAGGTACACATCAATTACATGTATATCACATATACCTTTCGTTTTGCCGGCCTTCTTGTCCGCTAAGTATTTGGGGCAGTTCCGCTTCCAGTGACCACTTCCCTTGCAATAAAAACACTCAGTCTCGGGCTTGGGTCCATTCTTTGGCTTCTTCCCGGCAGCTTGCTTACTGGGCGCGGCAACTCCCTTGTCGTCCTTCTTGAAGTTCTTCTTACCCTTGCCTTTCTTGAACTTAGTGGTTTTATTCACCATCAACACTTGATGTTCCTTTTTGACTTCTACCTCTGCTGATTTCAGCATTGCAAATACTTCAGGAATGGTCTTTTCCATCCCCTGCATATTGAAGTTCATCACAAAGCTCTTGTAGCTTGATGGAAGCGACTGGAGGATTCTGTCAATGACCACGTCATCCGGGAGATTAACTCCCAGCTGAGTCAAGCGGTTATGTAACCCAGACATTGTGAGTATGTGCTCACTGACAGAACTATTTTCCTCCATCTTACAGCTGAAGAACTTGTCGGAGACTTCATATCTCTCGACCCGGGCATGAGCTTGGAAAACCATTTTCAACTCTTTGAACATCTCATATGCTCCGTGTCGCTCGAAACGCTTTTGGAGCCCTGGTTCTAAGCTGTAAAGCATGCCGCACTGAACGAGGGAGTAATCATCGGCACGTGTCTGCCAAGCGTTCATAACGTCTTGGTTCTGTGGGACGGGTGTGTCACCTAGCGGAGCTTCTAGGACATAATCTTTCTTGGCAGCTATGAGGATGATCCTCAGGTTCCGGACCCAGTCCGTATAGTTGCTGCCATCGTCTTTCAGCTTGGTTTTCTCTAGGAACGCGTTGAAGTTGAGGACAACGTTGGCCATTTGATCTACAAGACATATTGTAAAGATTTTAGACTAAGTTCATGATAATTAAGTTCATCTAATCAATTATATAATGAACTCCCACTTAGATAGACATCCCTCCAGTCATCTAAGTATAACATGATCCGAGTTGACTAGGCCGTGTCCGATCATCACGTGAGACGGACTAGTCAACATCGGTGAACATCTTCATGTTGATCGTATCTTCTATACGACTCATGCTCGACCTTTCGGTCTACTGTGTTCCGAGGCCATGTCTGTACATGCTAGGCTCGTCAAGTCAACCTAAGTGTTTGCATGTGTAAATCTGTCTTACACCCATTGTGTGTGAACGTTGGAATCTATCACACCCGATCATCACATGGTGCTTCGAAACAACGAACTGTCGCAACGGTGCATAGTTAGGGGGAACACTTCCTTGAAATTATTATGAGGGATCATCTTATTTACTACCGTCGTTCTAAGTAAACAATATGCAAAAACATGATAAACATCACATGCAATCAAATAATAGTGACATGATATGGTCAATATCACATAGCTCCTTTGATCTCCATCTCGGGGCTCCATGATCATCTTGTCACCGGCATGACACCATGATCTCCATCATCATGATCTCCATCATCGTGTCTCCATGAAGTTGCTCGCCAACTATTACTTCTACTACTATGTCTAACACGTTTAGCAATAAAGTAAAGTAATTTACATGGCGTTTCTCAATGACACGCAGGTCATACAAAAAATAAAGACAACTCCTATGGCTCCTGCCGGTTGTCATACTCATCGGCATGCAAGTCGTGATTCCTATTACAAGAACATGATCTCATACATCACATATATCATTCATCATTCATCACAACTTTGGCCATATCACATCACAAAACACTTGCTGCAAAAACAAGTTAGACGTCCTCTAATTGTTGTTGCAAGTTTTACGTGGCTGCAAGAGGGTTCTAGCAAGAACGTTTTCTTACCTACGTTAAAGCCACAACGTGATTTGTCAACTTCTATTTACCCTTCATAAGGACCCTTTTCATCGAATCCGCTCCAACTAAAGTGGGAGAGAGAGAGACACCCGCCAGCCACCTTATGCAACTAGTGCATGTTAGTCGGTGGAACCGGTCTCACGTAAGCGTACGTGTAAGGTTGGTCCGGGCCGCTTCATCCCACAATACCGTTGAAGCAAAATAAGACTAGTAGTGGCAAGAAAGTTGACAACATCTACGCCCACAACAAATTGTGTTCTACTCGTGCAAAGAGAACTACGCATAGACCTGGCTCATGATGCCACTGTTGGGGAACATTGCAGAAAACAAAAAATTTCCTACGGTTTCACCAAGATCCATCTATGAGTTCATCTAGCAACGAGTGATCGGATTGCATCTACATACCTTTGTAGATCACGAGCGGAAGCGTTCAAGAGAACGGGGATGAGGGAGTCGTACTCGATGTGATCCAAATCACCGGAGATCCTAGCGCCGTACAGACGGCACCTCCGCGTTCAACACACGTACGGTCAGCGTGATGTCTCCTCCTTCTTGATCCAGCAAGGGGGAAGGAGAGATTGATGAAGACCCAGCAGCACGACGGCGTGGTGGTGGATGCAGCAGTCACCGCAGCAGGGCTTCGCCGTTCTTCTGCGAGAGGGAGAGGGAGGCGCCAAGAGTCAAGGGTGTGGCTGACCCTCCCTCCCCCCTTTATATAGGCTCCCCAAGGGGGGGGCGGCGGCCAAGGGTGGAGTGGCCCCCAAGGCAAGTGGGGCGCCCCCCACCCTAGGGTTTCCAACCCTAGGCGCAGGGGGTGGGCCAAGGGGGGCGCACCAGCCCACTATGGGCTGGTTCCCCTCCCCACTTCAGCCCATGGGGCCCTCCGAGATGGGTGGCCCCACCCGGTGGACCACCGGGACCCATCCGGTGGTCCCGGTACAATACCGGTGACCCCCGAAACTCTCCCGATGGCCGAAACTGCACTTCCTATGTATAATTCTTCACCTCCGTACCATTTCGGAACTCCTCGTGACGTCCGGGATCTCATCCGGGACTCCGAACAACTTTCGGTTTACTGCATATTCATATCTCTACAACCCTAGCGTCACCGAACCTTAAGTGTGTAGACCCTACGGGTTCGGGAGACATGTAGACATGACCGAGACGGCTCTCCGGTCAATAACCAACAACGGGATCTGGATACCCATGTTGGCTCCCACATGCTCCTCGATGATCTCATCGGATGAACCACGATGTCGAGGATTCAAGCAACCCCGTATATAATTCCCTTTGTCAATCGGTACGTTACTTGCCCGAGATTCGATCATCGGTATCCTAATACCTCGTTCAATCTCGTTACCGGCAAGTCACTTTACTCGTACCGTAATGCATGATCCCGTGACCAAACACTTGGTCACTTTGAGCTCATTATGATGATGCATTACCGAGTGGGCCCAAAGATACCTCTCCGTCATACGGAGTGACAAATCCCAGTCTTGATCCGTGTCAACCCAACAAACACTTTCGGAGATACCCGTAGTATACCTTTATAGTCACCCAGTTACGTTGTGACGTTTGGTACATCCAAAGCATTCCTACGGTATCCGGGAGTTACACGATCTCATGGTCTAAGGAAAAGATACTTGACATTGGAAAAACTCTAGCAAACGAACTATACGATCTTGTGCTATGTTTAGGATTGGGTCTTGTCCATCACATCATTCTCCTAATGATGTGATCTCGTTATCAATGACATCCAATGTCCATAGTCAGGAAACCATGACTATCTATTGACCAACGAGCTAGTCAACTAGAGGCTTACTAGGGGCATGTTGGTGTCTATGTATTCACACATGTATTACGATTTTCGGATAACACAATTATAGCATGAATAAAAGACAATCATCATGAACAAGGAAATATAATAATAATCCTTTTATTATTGCCTCTAGGGCATATTTCCAACAGTTATTGCTTTCTTCATGACTTATACATGTTCCTGTGACTATGAGATTATGCAACTCCCGTTTACCAGAGGAACACTTTGTGTGCTACCAAACGTCACAACGTAACTGGGTGATTATAAAGGTTCTCCACAGGTGTCTCCAAAGGTACTTGTTGGGTTGGCATATTTCGAGATTAGGATTTGTCACTCCGATTGTCGGAGAGGTATCTCTAGGCCCTCTCGGTAATGCACATCACTATAAGCCTTGCAAGCATTGTGACTAATGAGTTAGTTGCGAGATGATGTATTACGGAACGAGTAAAGAGACTTACCGGTAACGAGATTGAACTAGGTATTGAGATACCGACGATCGAATCTCGGGCAAGTAACATACCGATGACAAAGGGAACAACGCATGTTGTTATGCGGTTTGACTGATAAAGATCTTCGTAGAATATATGGGAGCCAATATGAGCATCCAGGTTCCGCTATTGGTTATTGACCAGAGACGTGGCTCGGTCATGTCTACATAATTCTCGAACCCGTAGGGTCCGCACGCTTAAAGTTTGGTGACGGTTATATTATGAGTTTATGTGTTTTGATGTATCGAAGGTAGTTCGGAGTCCCGGATGAGATCGAGGACATGACGAGGAGTCTAGAAATGGTCGAGACGTAAAGATCGATATATTGGACGACTATATTCGGACATCGGAAAGGTTCCGAGTGTTTCGGGTATTTATCGGAGTACCGAGGAGTTACGGGAATTCGCCGGGGAGTGTATGGGCCTTATTGGGCTTTAAGGGAAAGAGAGAGAGGCAGGCCGCGCGCCCCCCAAGGCCTAGTCCAAATTGGACTAGGGGGAAGGGTTGCGCCCCCTCCTTCCTTCTCTTCTTTTCCCTTTCCTTCTCTCCTACTCCTACTACTTGAAAGGGCTCCTAGTTCTACTAGGAAAGGGGGAATCCTACTCCCGGTGGGAGTAGGACTCCCCTAGGGCGCGCCATAGAGAGGGCCGGCCCCTCCCTCCTCCACTCCTTTATATACGTGGCCAGGGGGCACTCCATAGACACAACAATTGATCTCTTGATCTCTTAGCCATGTGCGGTGCCCCCCTCCACCATAATCCACCTCGATCATATCTACCATCCATATACCACTTGTATCACCTTCTCTTCACCGAACTAGTGCACCTATACAATTTACCATTGCATTGGGTGTGTTGGGGACACAAGAGACTCTTTGTTATTTGGTTGCAGGGTTGCTTGAGAGAGACCATCTTCATCCTACGCCTCCTACGGATTGATAAACCTTAGGTCATCCACTTGAGGGAAATTTGCTACTGTCCTACAAACCTCTGCACTTGGAGGCCCAACAACGTCTACAAGAAGAAGGTTGTGTAGTAGACATCAGATCTCGATCGTGGTGATACACATTTTCATAATATTGAAGCCAAAAGATGCAAAGTTAATAATGATAGTGCAACTTATTTGTGGCACTGCCGTTTAGGTCATATTGGTGTAAAGCGCATGAAGAAAATCCATGTTGATGGGCTTTTGGAATCACTTGATTATGAATCAGCTAATGCTTGCGAACCATGCCTCATAGGCAAGATGACTAAGACTCCGTTCTCCAGAACAATGAAGCGAGCAACAGATTTGTTGGAAATCATACATACTAATGTATGTGGTCCGATGAATATTGAGGCTCGCGGCAGGTATCATTATTTTCTGATCTTCACAGATGATTTGAGCAGATATGAGTATATCTACTTGATGAAACACAAGTCTGAAATATTTGAAAAGTTCAAAGAATTTCAGAGTGAAGTGGAGAATCATCGTAACAAAAACAAAAGTTTCTACAATGTGATCGCAGAAGTAAAATATTTGAGTTATGAGTTTGGCCTTCAGTTAAAACAATGTGAAATAGTTTCACTACTCACGCCACCTGGAACACCACAGTGTAATGGTGTGTCCGAATGTCGTAACCGTGCTTTATTAGATATGGTGCGATCTATGATGTCTCTTACCGATTACCACTATCGTTTTGGGGTTACGCATTAGAGACAACTACATTCATGTTAAATAGGGCACCATCTAAATCCGTTGAGACGACACTGTATGAATTGTGGTTTGGCGAAAAACCAAAGCTGTTGTTTCTTAAAGTTTGGGATTGTGATGCTTATGTGAAAAAGTTTCAACATGATAAGCTCGAACCCAAATCGGAGAAGAAAATCTTCGTAGGATACCCAAAAGAAAATGTTGGGCACACCTTCTATCACAGATCCGAAGGCAAGATATTCATTGCTGAGAATGGATCCTTTCTAGAGGAGTTTCTCTCGAAAGAAGTGAGCGGGAGGAAAGTAGAACTTGATGAGGTAACTGTACCTGCTCCCTTATTGGAAAGTAGTTCATCACAGAAATGTGTTCCTGTGACTACTACACCAATTAATGAGGAAGCTAATGATGATGATCATGTAACTTCAGATCAAGTTACTACCGAACCTCGTAGGTAAACCAGAGTGTGATCCGCACCAGAGTGGTACGGTAATCCTGTTCTGGAGGTCATGTTACTTGACCATGACGAACCTACGAACTATGAGGAAGCGATGATAAGCCCAGATTCCGCGAAATGGCTTGAGGCCATGAAATCTGAGAGGAGATCCATGTATGAGAGCAAAGTATGGACTTTGATTGATTTGCCCATTGATCGGCGAGCCATTGAGATTAAATGGATCTTCAAGAGGAAGACAGGCGCTGATAGTAGTGTTACGATCTACAAAGCTAGAATTGTCGCAAAAAGGTTTTCGACAAGTTCAAGGTGTTGACTATGATGAGAGTTTCTCACTCGTATCTATGCTTAAGTCTGTCCGAATCATGTTAGCAATTGCCGCATTTTATGAAATCTGGCAAATGGATAAACAAAACTGCATTCCTTAATGGATTTATTAAAGAAGAGTTGTATATGATGCAACCAGAAGGTTTTGTCAATCCTAAAGGTACTAACAAAATATGCAAGCTCCGACGATCCATCTATGGACTGGTGCAAGCATCTCCGAGTTGGAATATACGCTTTGATAAGTTGATCAAAGCATATAGTTTTATACAGACTTGTGGTGAAGCCTGTATTTACAAGAAAGTGATTGGGACCATTACAGAATTTCTGATAAGTATATGTGAATGACATATTGTTGATCGGAGATAATGTAGAATTATTCTGCAAAGCATAAAGGAATGTTTGGAAGGAGTTTTTCAAAGAAAGACCTCGGTGAAGCTGCTTACATATTGAGCATCAAGATCTATAGAGATAGATCAAGACGCTTGATAAGTTTTTCGATAAGTACATACCTTGACAAGATTTTGAAGTAGTTCAAAATGGAACAGTCAAAAAGGAGTTCTTGCCTGTGTTACAAGGTGTGAAGTTGAGTAAGACTCAAAACCCGACCACGTCAGAAGATAGAGAGAGAATGAAAGTCATTCCCTATGCCTCAGCCATAGGTTCTATAAAGTGTGCCATGCTGTGTACCATACCTATTGTATACCCTGCCCTGAGTTTGGCAAGGGAGTACAATAGTGATCTAGGAGTAGATCACTGGACATTGGTCAAAATTATCCTTAGTGGAATAAGGATATGTTTCTCGATTATGGAGGTGACAAAAGGTTCGTCGTAAAGGGTTACGTCGATGCAAGTTTTGACACTGATCTAGATGACTCTAAGTCTCAATCTGGATACATATTGAAAGTAGGGAGCAATTAGCTAGAGTAGCTCCGTGCAGAGCACTGTTGACATAGAAATTTGCAAAATACGTACGGATCTGAATGTGGCAGACCCGTTGACTAAACTTCTCTCACAAGAAAAACATGATCACACCTTAGTACTCTTTGGGTGTTAATCACATAACGATGTGAACTAGATTATTGACTATAGTAAACCCTTTGGGTGTTGGTCACATGTCGATGTGAACTATGGATGTTAAATCACATGGCGATGTGAACTAGATTATTGACTCTAGTGCAAGTGGGAGACTGAAGGAAATATGCCCTAGAGGCAATAATAAAGTTATTATTTATTTCCTTATATCATGATAAATGTTTATTATTCATGCTAGAATTGTATTAACCAGAAACATAATACATGTGTGAATACATAGACAAACAGTATGTCACTAGTATGCCTCTACTTGACTAGCTCGTTGAATCAAAGATGGTTAAGTTTCCTAGCCATAGACATGAGTTGTCATTTGATTAACGGGGTCACATCATTAGAGAATGATGTGATTGACTTGACCCATTTCGTTAGCATAGCACTTGATCACTTAGTTTGTTGCTATTGCTTTCTTCATGACTTATACATGTTCCTATGACTATGAGATTATGCAACTCCCGTTTACCGGAGGAACACTTTGTATGCTACCAAACGTCACAACGTAACTGGGTGATTATAAAGGTGCTCTACTGGTGTCTCCGAAGGTACTTGTTGGGTTGGCGTATTTCGAGATTAGGATTTGTCACTCCGGTTGTCGGAGAGGTATCTCTGGGGCCACTCGGTAATGCACATCACTATAAGCCTTGCAAGCATTGCAACTAATGAGTTAGTTGCGGGATGATGTGTTACGAAACGAGTAAAGAGACTTGCCGATAACGAGATTGAACTAGGTATTGAGATACCGACGATCGAATCTCGGGCAAGTAACATACCGATGACAAAGGGAACAACGTATGTTGTTATGCGGTCTGGCCGATAAAGATCTTCGTAGAATATGTAGGAGCCAATATGAGCATCCAGGTTCCGCTATTGGTTATTGACCGGAGACGTGTCTCGGTCATGTCTACATAGTTCTCAAACCCGTAGGGTCCGCACGCTTAACGCTATGATGATAGTTATATTATGAGTTTATATGTTTTGATGTACCGAAGGAGTTCGGAGTCTCGGATGAGATCAGGGACATGACGAGGAGTCTCGAAATGGCCGGGACGTAAAGATCGATATATTGGACGACTATATTCGGACATCGGAAAGGTTCCGAGTGAGGGTATTTTCGGGGGTACCGGAGAGTTACGGGAATACGAGGAAGAAGTAATGGGCCTCATGGGCCAAGTGGTGGAAGAGAGGAGGCAGGGCGCGCGGCCCCCCTAGCCCAAACCGAATTGGACTAAGGGGTCGGCCCCCCTTTCCTCCTTTTCCTCCTTCTCCTTCCTTCTCCTTCTCCTCCTTCCTTTCCTCCTCCTAGTAGGAGTCGGAAAGGGGAGTCCTACTCCTACTAGGAGGAGGACTCCTCCTCCTGGTGCGCCCATAGAGGGCTGGCCGGCCTCCCCCCTTGCTTCTTTATATACAGGGGCAGGGGGGCACCTCTAGACACACAAGTTGATCAAGTTGATCGTCTCTTAGCCGTGTGCGGTGCCCCCCTCCACCATAGTCCACCTCGATAATACTGTAGCGGTGCTTAGGCGAAGCCCTGCATCGGTAGAACATCAACATCGTCACCATGCCGTCGTGCTGACGAAACTCTCCCTCAACACTCGGCTGGATCGGAGTTAGAGGGACGTCATCGGGCTGAACGTGTGCTGAACTCGGAGGTGCCGTGCGTTTGGTACTTGATTGGTCGGATCGTGAAGACGTATGACTACATCAACCGCGTTGTGCTAATGCTTCCGCTTTCGATCTACGAGGGTACGTGGACAACACTCTCCCCTCTCGTTGCTATGCATCACCATGATCTTGCGTGTGCATAGGATTTTTTTTGAAATTGCTACGTTCCCCAACAATTAGCATATCTATGTTGTAGATCAATAGCTCACGTTTAGCTCCCCTGTTTTATTTTTGATATGTTCCTAGAGAAAACTAAGTTGAAAGGTGTTAGTAGCAATGATGCGGATTGGATCCGTGATCTGAGGTTTATCCTCATTGCTTCACAGAAGAATTATGTCCTTGATGCACCGCTAGGTGACAAACCTATTGCAGGAGCAGATGCAGATGTTATGAACGTTTGGCTAGCTCAATATGATGACTACTTGATAGTTTAGTGCACCATGCTTAAACGGCTTAGAATCGGGACTTCAAAGACGTTTTGAACGTCATGGGCCATATGAGATGTTCCAGGAGTTGAAGTTAATATTTCAAGCAAATACCCGAGTTGAGAGATATGAAGTCTCCAACAAGTTCTATAGCTAAAAGATGGAGGAGAATAGCTAAAGCAGTAAGCATGTGCTCAGATTGTCTGGGTACTACAATCGCTTGAATCAAGTGGGAGTTAATCTTCCAGATAAAATAATGATTGACAGAATTCTCTAGTCACCATCACCAAGTTAGTAGAACTTCGTGATGAACTATAATATGCAAGGGATAACGGAAACGATTCCCAAGCTCTTCGTGATGCTGAAATCGATGAAGGTAGAAATCAAGAAAAGCATCAAGTGTTGATGGTAAACAAAACCACTAGTTTCAAGTAAAGGGACAATGGGAAGAAAGGGGAACTTCAAGAAGAACAACAAGCAAGTTGCTGCTCAAGTGACAAAACCCAAGTCTGGACCTAAGCGTGAAACTGAGTGCTTCTACTGCAAAGGGACTGGTCACTGGAAGCGGAACTACCCCAAGTAGTTGGCGGATAAGAAGGATGACAAAGTGAACATAGGTATATTTGATATACATGTTATTGATGTGTACTTTACTAGTGTTTATAGCAACCCCTCAGTATTTGATACTAGTTCAGTTGCTAAGAATAGTAACTCGAAACGGGAGTTGCAGAATGAACAGAGACTAGTTAAGGGTGAAGTGACGATGTGTATTGGAAATGGTTCCAAGATTGATATGATCATCATCGCACACTCCCTATACTTTCGGGATTAGTGTTAAACCTAAAATAAATGTTATTTAGTGTTTGCGTTGAGCATGAATATGATTGGATCATGTTTATTGCAATACGGTTATTCATGTAAGTTAGAGAATAATTGTTGTTCTGTTTACATGAATAAAACCTTCTATGGTCATACACCCAATGAAAATGGTTTGTTGGATCTCGATCGTGGTGATACACATTTTCATAATATTGAAGCCAAAAGATGCAAAGTTAATAATGATAGTGCAACTTATTTGTGGCACTGCCATTTAGGTTATATTGGTGTAAAGCGCATGAAGAAAATCCATGCTGATGGGCTTTTGGAATCACTTGATGCTTGCGAACCATGCCTCATGGGCAAGATGACTAAGACTCCGTTCTCCGGAACAATGGAGCGAGCAACAGATTTGTTGGAAATCATACATAATGATGTATGTGGTTCGATAAATATTGAGGCTCGCGGTAGGTATCATTATTTTCTGATCTTCACAGATGATTTGAGCAGATATGAGTATATCTACTTGATGAAACACAAGTCTGAAACATTTGAAAAGTTCAAAGAATTTCAAAGTGAAGTGGAGAATCATCGTAACAAGAATAAAAATTTCTACGATATGATCGCAGAAGTAAAATATTTGAGTTACGAGTTTGGCCTTCAGTTAAAACAATGTGAAATAGTTTCACTACTCACGCCACCTGGAACACCATAGTGTAATGGTGTGTCCGAACGTCGTAACTGTACTTTATTAGATATGGTGCGATCTATGATGTCTCTTACCAATTTACCACTATGGTTTTGGGATTATGCATTAGAGACATCTACATTCACGTTAAATAGGGCACCATCTAAATCCGTTGAGACGACACCGTATGAACTATGCTTTGGCAAGAAACCTAAGTTGTCATTTCTTAAAGTTTGAGGTTGCAATATTTATGTGAAAAAGTTTCAACCTGATAAGCTCAAACCCAAATCGGAGAAGTGCGTCTTCATAGGATACCCAAAAGAAAATGTTGGGTACACCTTCTATCACAGATCCGAAGGCAAGATATTCATTGCTGAGAATGGATCCTTTCTAGAGAAGGAGTTTCTCTCGAAAGAAGTGAGTGGGAGGAAAGTAGAACTTGATGAGGTAACTGTACCTGCTCCCTTATTGGAAAGTAGTTCATCACAGAAATCTGTTCCTGTGACTACTACACCAATTAGTGAGGAAGCTAATGATGATGATCATGTAACTTCAGATCAAGGTACTACCGAACCTTGTAGGTAAACCAGAGTGAGATCCGCACAAGAGTGGTACGATAATCCTGTTCTGGAAGTTATGTTACTAGAACATGACGAACCTACGAACTATGAAGAAGCGATGGTGAGCCTAGATTCCGCGAAATGGCTTGAGGCCATGAAATCTGAGATGGGATCCATGTATGAGAACAAAGTGTGGACTTTGGTTGACTTGCCCGATGATTGGCAAGCAATTGAGATTAAATGGATCTTCAAGAGGAAGACAGACGCTGATAGTAGTGTTACTATCTACAAAGCTAGAATTGTCGCAAAAGGTTTTGGACAAGTTCAAGGTGTTGAATACGATGAGAGTCTCTCACTCGTATCTATGCTTAAGTCTATCCGAATCATGTTAGCAATTGCCACATTTTATGAAATCTGGCAAATGGATAAACAAAACTACATTCCTTAATGGATTTATTAAAGAAGAGTTGTATATGATGCAACAATAAAGTTTTGTCAATCCTAAAGGTGCTAACAAAATATGCAAGCTCCAGCGATCCATCTATGGACTGGTGCAAGCATCTCGGAGTTGGAATATACGCTTTGATAAGTTTATTAAAGCATATAGTTTTATACAGACTTGCGGTGAAGCCTGTATTTACAAGAAAGTGAGTGGGAGCACTACAACATTTCTGATAAGTATATGTGAATGACATATTGTTGATCGAAGATAATGTAGAATTATTCTACAAAGCATAAAAGAATGTTTGAAAGGAGTTTTTCAAAGAAATACCTTGGTGAAGCTGCTTACATATTGAGCATCAAGATCTATAGAGATAGATCAAGACGCTTGAAAAGTTTTTTCAATGACTACATACCTTGACAAGATTTTGAAGTAGTTCAAAATGGAACAGTCAAAGAAAGATTTCTTGCCTGTGTTACAAGGTGTGAAATTGAGTAAGACTCAAAGCCCGACCACGGCAGAAGATAGAAAGAGAATGAAAGTCATTCCCTATGCCTCATCCATAGGTTCTATAAAGTATGCCATGTTGTGTACAAGATCTATTGTATACCCTACATTGTTTTTTTGGCAAGGGAGTACAATAGTGATCTAGGAGTAGATCACTGGACAACGGTCAAAATTATCCTTAGTGGAATAAGGATATGTTTCTTGATTATGGAGCTGACAAAAAGGTTCATCGTAAAGGGTTACGTCGATGCAAATTTTGACACTGATCCAGATGACTCTAAATCTCAATCTGGATACATATTGAAAGTGGGAGCAATTAGCTAGAGTAGCTCCGTGCAGAGCATTGTTGACATAGAAATTTGCAAAATACTTACGGATCTGAATGTGGCAGACCCGTTGACTAAACTTCTCTCACAAGCAAAACATGATCACACCTTAGTACTCTTTGGGTGTTAATCACATAGCGATGTGAACTAGATTATTGACTCTAGTAAACCCTTTGGGTGTTGGTCACATGTCGATGTGAACTATGGGTGTTAATCACATGGTGATGTGAATTATTGGTATTAAATCACATGGCGATGTGAACTAGATTATTGACTCTAGTGCAAGTGGGATACTGAAGCAAATATGCCCTAGAGGCAATAATAAAGTTATTATTTATTTCCTTATATCATGATAAATGTTTATTAACTAGAAACATAATACATGTGTGAATACATAGATAAACAGAGTGTCACTAGTATGCCTCTACTTGACTAGCTCGTTGATCGAAGATGGTTATGTTTCCTAACCATAGACATGAGTTATCATTTGATGAGATCAAATCATTAGGAGAATGATGTGATTGACTTGACCCATTCCGTTAGCTTAGCACTTGATCGTTTAGTTTGTTGCTATTGCTTTCTTCATGACTTATACATGTTCCTATGACTGTGAGATTATGCAACTCCCATTTACCGGAGGAACACTTTGTGTGCTACCAAACGTCACAACGTAACTGGGTGATTATAAAGGTGCTCCACAGGTGTCTCCGAAGGTACTTGTTGGGTTGGCGTATTTCGAGATTAGGATTTGTCACTCCGATTGTCGGAGAGGTATCTCTGGGCCCTCTCGGTAATGCACATCACTATAAGCCTTGCAAGCATTGTGACTAATGAGTTAGTTACAAGATGATGTATTATGGAACGAGTAAAGAGACTTACCGGTAACGAGATTGAACTAGGTATTGAGATACCGACGATCGAATCTCGGGCAAGTAACATACCTATGACAAAGGGAACAACGTATGTTGTTATGCGGTTTGACCGATAAAGATCTTCGTAGAATATGTGGGAGCCAATATGAGCATCTAGGTTCCGCTATTGGTTATTGACCGGAGACGTGTCTCAGTCATGTCTTCATAGTTCTCGAACCCGTAGGGTCCGCACGCTTAAAGTTTGATGACAGTTATATTATGAGTTTATGTGTTTTGATTTACCAAAGGTAGTTCGGAGTCCCGGATGAGATCGGGGACATGATGAGGAGTCTCGAAATGGCCGAGATGTAAAGATCGATATATTGGATGACTATATTCGGACATCGGAAAGGTTCCGAGTGATTCGGGTATTTATCGAAGTACCGGGTAGTTACGGGAATTCGTTGCAGAGTGTATGGGCCTTATTGGGCTTTAGGGGAAAGAGAGAGAGGCAGGCCGCGCCCCCCCCCCCCAAGGCCTAGTCCAAATTGGACTAGGGGGAAGGGCTGCTCCCCCTCCTTCATTCTCTTATTTTTCCCTTTCCTTCTCTTCTACTCCTACTACTTGGAAGGGCTCCTACTTCTACTAGGAAAGGGGGAATCCTATTCCCGGTGGGAGTAGGACTCCCCTAGGGCACGCCATAGAGAGGGCCGACCCCTCCCCTCCTCCACTCCTTTATATACGTGGCCCGGGGGCACCCCATAGACACAACAATTGATCTCTTGATCTCTTAGCCGTGTGCGGTGCCCCCCTCCACCATAATCCACCTGGATCATATTGTAGCGGTGCTTAGGCGAAGCCCTGCGTCGGTAGAACATCATCATTGTCACCACGCCGTCGTGCTGACGAAACTCTCCCTCAACACTTGACTGGATCGGAGTTCGAGGGACGTCATCGAGTTGAACATGTGCAGAACTCGGAGGTGCCGTGCGTTCGGAACTTGATCGGTCGGATCATGAAGACGTACGACTACATCAACCGTGTTGTGCTAACGCTTCCGCTTTCAGTCTACTAGGGTACGTGGACACACTCTCCCCTCTCGTTGCTATGCATCACCATGATCTTGCGTGTGCGTAGGATTTTTTTTGAAATTACTACGTTCCCCAACAATAAATCCTTCAAGTACTGTGTGTGTCAGCATTACCGATCCAGGGATGACACTTATGCACAGAGATTTGACTGTTTGAGGTCGGATCACTACATGTATTTTAAATACCATTGATATATGTTTTACTCTAGTTACTCCATGAGTTAATATCTCTACTCTAAATACTTAGTGGAAAATGGTCATATGGGAGTTGTTTGGATGACGCCCAACACAACAGGGAAGTGTCCCTAGCGAGATCGCTCTGCCGGAGAGTTAAAGTGCTCCTGACCAGGTTCCGTCTCGAGATGGTGGCGCTTCATCCCGAAAGTCTTCTCTTATTTTTTAGGTCAAAACCCTTCATATAGAAGAAGATGGGCACCAGAGGCTAGGTGTGGGCCTCACAAGGTATCAGGGCGCGCCTAGGGTGGCCGCGCCCTGTTGCCTTGTGGGCAATTGGTGGGCCCCTCTGGTATTTCTTTTCTATTTTTTATATATTCAATAAAAAATCTCCGTGAAGTTTTAAGTCATTTGGAGATCTATAGAATAGGTATCTCTGCTGTAGCTTTTTTAGGTCCAGAATTCCAGCTGCCAGTATGAAGGAAATATGCCCTAGAGGCAATAATAAAGTTGGTATTTATATTTCCTTATATCATAATAAATGTTTATAATTCATGCTAGAATTGTATTAGCCGGAAACTTAGTACATGTGTGAATACATAGACAAATAGAGTGTCACTAGTATGCCTCTACTTGACTAGCTCGTTAACCAAAGATGGTTAAGTTTCCTAGCCATTGACATGAGTTGTCATTTCATGAACGGGATCACATCATTAGAGAATGATGTGATTGACATGACCCATCCGTTAGCTTAACACTATGATCGTTTAGTTTATTGCTATTGCTTTCCTCATGACGTATACATGTTCCTATGACTATGAGATTATGCAACTCCCGAATATCGGAGGAACACCTAGTGTGCTATCAAACGTCACAACGCAACTGGGTGATTATAAAGATGCTCTACAGGTGTCACCGATGGTGTTTGTTGAGTTGGCATAGACCGAGATTAGGATTTGTCACTCCGATTGTCGGAGAGGTATCTCTAGGCCCTCTCGGTAATGCACATCACTATAAGCCTTGCAAGAAATGTGAGTAATGAGTTAGTCACGGGATGATGCACTACAGAACGAGTAAAGAGACTTGCCGGTAACGAGATTGAACTAGGTATGATGATACCAACGATCTAATCTCGGGCAAGTAACATACCGATGACAAAGGGAACAATGTATGTTGTTGTACGGTTTGACCGATAAAGATCTTCATAGAATATGTAGGAACCAATATGAGCATCCATGTTCCGCTTTTGGTTATTGGCCGGAGATGAGTCTCGGTCATGTCTACATAGTTCTCGAATCCGTAGGGTCCGCACGCTTAATGTTTGATGACGATATGTATTGTGAGTTATGTGATTTGATGTACCAAAGGTTGTTCGGAGTCCCGAATGTGATCATAGACATGACGAGGAGTCTCGAAATGGTCGAGACATGAAGATTGATATATTGGAAGGTTATGTTTGGACACCGAAAAGGTTTCGGATAGGTTCGGGCATTTTTCGGAGTACCGGAGGGTTACAGGAACCCCCAGGGGGTTAATGGGCCTTAGTGAAATAATAGAGGAGGAGGCGGCCAGGTGGAGGCGCGCCCCCCCAAGCCCAATCCGAATTGGGGGGGGGGGCGGCTTTCCTTCTCTCCCTCTTCCTCTTTCCTTTCCCTCCTAGTTGGACTAGGAAAGGGGGGAACCTACTCCTAGTAGGAGTAGGATTCCCCCCCTTGGGGCGCGCCCCATGAGGCCGGCCGACCCCCTCCTCCCCTCCTTTATATACGGGGGAGGGGGCACCCCATAGACACACAAGTTGATTTCTTAGCCGTGTGCGCTGGCCCCCTCCATAGTTTTCCACCTTGGTCATATTGTCGTAGTGCTTAGGCGAAGCCCTGCGTCGGTAACTTCATCATCACCGTCAACACGTCGTCGTGTTGACGATACTCTCCCCCGGCCTCAGCTGGATCTAGAGTTCGAGGGACGTCACCGAGCTAAAGTGTGCAGATCGCGGAGGTGTCATGGGTTCGGTACTTGATCGGTTGAATCGCGAAGACGTTCGAATACATCAACCGCGTTACTAAACGCTTCCACTTTTGGTCTACGAGGGTACATGGACACACTCTCCCGCTCGTTGCTATGCTTTTCCTAGATAGATCTTGCGTGATCGTAGGCAATTTTTTTGAAATACTACGTTTCCCAACACAATAATCTCCCTCTCCATGTAAATCTTGCAAATTAAGAGAGAAAAGGCATTAGAATTGCATCATAAAGTGGAATAGTGACCAAAAACAATATAAATAACAGTAGGGAAACATGATGCAAAATGGACATATCACCCCTCTGAGCAGGAGAGATATACTCTGGGCCCCACATGTGATCCGACCAAGATAAGCATGACCATGCGACAAGGATTATGAGATAATCTGGTTTGTGGTTGACATCACTGGAACGAGAAAGAGGTCGGGTTAGCATAAGGATGACAGACTCGCCTTGAGCCCGACAACATATATCATGTGGCAAAAAGAACAGAAGTGTGACAGTTTGTACAGATTCGCCAACCGACTTCATTGTCTACTTGGTGTCCGGTACGCCATGCTAGAGGCTGCTACCAGACGAGCAGATCGAAGGTGATCCGACCCGCGACCAGGCCGACTTGAACCTAAGGGGTCGCATGCTTAAGGGAAAGAACCTACGAGGTCGGATCCAAGGACACTAGTCGGATGCGATCTGAGGTGGACTTATATCGTGACTGAGTAGACTAGTGGGCTTTAGGATCTGTGTGGGCCCAAATGTTTGAGCCCGCGATGGATGCCTATATATAATGGAGGTGCAGCACACTCATTTGGTTGACCGCTTTAGCACCATCATTAGGGCTTTGCATGTGTTGCAACTAGCCACCTCCACTTGTCGTCGGTTGTGTGATCGGACCTAGCAGTCTGCCGCACGACGTTCCTCCCACGCGCGCGAATACCGTTAGAGGTGGTGCACTTGCGCGCTCGGCGAACCTGTTTGTGGGATTCGATCGGCTATGTGGGAGATCGACGAGGAGGAGACGACTCCGAAGATGCGCTGCCTCTACTCTACTTCCGCTGCACGGCACTGCAAGTCTAGTGGTAACAATTTATGACCCATCTCTCGTATCATGTTCTTGTTTGATCTACGCGTAGGGAAATTTTTAAATTGCAGCCGATGCACGCAGCGTAGAACCCAACAGACATGTTGTGTGATCATGCACAACATGATCACCAAGGATGACGGTGAGGATGTTGCCACAACTCTGGAATTTGAGAACATGGGTGATCCTATCCAACTTCCGGACCAGAATTCAGTCACATTTGAGGAGTTTACTCAAATGCATCAACAAATTCGGCGTCGACCAACTCATGAGCAGCTGAAGAAATATTTGATTGAGTATTAATGGGCGGTGAAAGGGGACAACAATACTGGGATGTAATTTTTGAACTTCTTTTAATTTGAACTTGTGCTGCATGCGACTATTTAAATGTCTAAACCTTTTGCATCTAGCTATTTGATGGTGCGAACTTGAAAAAAAAGACCGGATGTATATGGCTACGATTGGATGGCTGTCTCTTGCATCTGTGTCCACAGAAGTTTTTTGTGGGTTGCTTACACCCAACACTTTTTAGCACTATACTCCTATAAAGCATTGTATCCATCATTCATCAAGCGTTCAATTAGAGCAGCAGCAAGGGCTATCGTGGTTTGGTGTGCAATGGCCTTTTTTGTATTCGAAAAATGCGAAGTGATCAATACATGGCTGATCAGATACGTAGTCTCCTCAAAGCTTTTAAATATGATACATATGTTGGGAATGGGGGTTAGTTTTGTACCTATGCACAACAAAGTATAGCAGCTTTAAAATATATAAGAGTATCTACATCCGGACATAGCGTATTTGACCCCTCAATCGGCCGTGGATGCGCCCGGATGAGTCCGCGGACACTGCCCGGCGACGCCTCAAATAATGCATTCCATATCCGAATACTCAAATTAGAAACCTCAAATCCATATTATTACATACAAAAGCGATCTTTAAGTGGAGCTCGTCCGACTCCGCCGTGCCCATGTTCGGCGGCCGGCTGCGCTCCCCGGAGTGTTGGTCCAGTCGCCGGCAAGATAGAGTAGGGCATGGGACGCTAGCCGGCTCATTGGACTCAAGGCGCCACCGTCTCCTATGCCCTACTCTTCCTTGTCGGAGCCCAGAACCCGTTGCGTGCCGGTGGATGTCAGATCGATGATGGATCCGTTCTGGGATGAGCCGATGACATCCACCACGACGCGGTTGCGCGCCTGGACTGGTTCACCATATGGGCGCCGAAGAATGCGACTCTGCCTCGCTGACGTCCACGGTTGTCCGGCTTGCGCTCTGCCACTCCAAGAGGAGACCGCGTGGGATGAGTTCGAGGTCGACGGATCTGGAGGTGAAGGACTCAGACCCGCTGCCCGCCATGCCGAAGACGGCCAGAGACCGCCGGAGGTGAGATTGGGTGGTGGAGGGGAGTGGAGGCGAGTGAAGTGAAGTGACTAGGATTTGGTCCACGAGTGGACAGGAAGGAATGTATGTGCGGTCAGGTGGGCTAGCGTGAGCTTGGTCCGACGTGGCGGACACGCCCGAGCGTCTCCATGTTTGAGTTGGATACGAGGGATCCCGATCAGTCCAGGAGGCCCGTCTGAGATGGCTGTCTGGGTCACATTTTCGTGACCGGTCACTGACCCGGCGGACCGTCCGGTCAAAAGATAGCCTTAATTAGTGATTTTCGGTGTTGTGCAATTGCGTGTACCTAGGGATCTGTTTTGTTTCAGTTTCAGGAAGCAAATTCTTGTACGAAGAAACCAGAAGCCCAAACAAATAGCTATTTCGGCATCTACACAAGGAAGCGAAATGGAGAAACCTTTTTGTCCACGTCGTAGAGAGAGCAAGGGGCATCTCCCACAGATCCTTTCACTGTCACTGATGAACTAAATAAAAATTCAGATCCTTTCATCATCACTAATAAAAGTCTGATGGCGAAAAAGTTGGGCGAAAACCAGAAGGCCCTGTTTGTTCCGGCTTCAGTTGACTTGAAATCACCTGTAAATTCACTTCATTGACAAAGCTGATTTGCATAATCATCTTTGCCGCTGAAGTGCACCTGGACATGCTTCGGACAAAAGTGGGCAGGGGCCGGTCTTGTCACGGCCGCGGGAACAGGAAACCCAGGCAGGACACTTGGAGCGAGGCCGCACTGCCCACCGCTGCTGCGCCCGCCCCCTGCCCTACCTACGTTCTTCCCCAATCCCCTTCTGGTGCCGTGCGGGAGAGAGAGAGAGGCGGCGATGGCGAGGCACTTCCTGCTCAACACTGGGGCCAAGATCCCCTCGGTGGGGCTCGGCACCTGGCAGGCCGACCCCGGCGTCGTCGGCGCCGCCGTCTACGCCGCCGTCAAGGTCCGCGCAAACCCCTCCTAATCCCCACTCGCTTCGCCGTCCAGATGGATGGCATGTTTTTCCCCCCTTCGTACGACCCTGTTTACTGCCTGGTTCACACCAGATCTTTCTTCCTCGATGCAGGCGGGGTACCGGCACATCGATTGCGCCAGAGTCTACGGCAACGAAAAGGAGGTAGGAGTAACTACCAGCTGGCTGCCGCCTATAAAACTTGTTCCTTTCGTCAGCCCTGTTTTTCTCCTTAATGCGTGCACGATCTGCTACCCTTGCAAATGCAACTAGGAAAGCAGAGTGAGGACAACTACTGCAATTTGCAAACGTCATCCTTTAATCATCTGAGCAACATATCGTTATACTAGGAATTTCTTCTGTCCATTGAGCAAAATATTGGCATGGGATATGGTCTCATAGTGAACCTGCGTAGGAATTAAAATAAAGGGTTAATTTATTCAGGACTGTTTTTTAAGCTCGGTTGGTCAGATTGACATGGCATCCACAGGCCTGACAAGCAGCGTTTGGCCCCTCTTACATTAAGACATGTGCTGCTTGCAGTATCGTCTCGATTCATGTTACAGAACAGTTGTAGCAATGGCCGTGGTTCGAGTGGCGATTGGTACGCCAGTGCGCTGTGATGATGGTGACATGGAATTGTTTAGAGCTTGCACTAAGATTACGGTTGCCAATTGTAAGATAATAAGTTTTGGGAACCAGCACAACCCTCTAGGGGTGGCTTATCTCATTATATATAATGGTTGTGTTACAATACGTACAATATACGTACATAGGTACAGAAGCTATACATAGTCTAACACCCTCGCTCAATCTTAGCCACTTTCTAAAGAACTGAGAAGGGTAAGATTGCGCCTACAAGCCTCAAACTGTGGCAGTGGTAAAGGCTTAGTGAAGATGTCTGCAAGTTGATCCTTAGATGAGATAAACTTGATCTGGAGTTGCTTCTGTGATACACGTTCCCGTACAAAGTGATAGTCAACTTCAATGTGTTTCGTTCGGGCATGAAATACTGGATTTGCAGAAAGGTATGTAGCACCGATGTTATCACACCAAAGAATAGGAGGCTGTGGTTGAGACAAACCCAACTCCTGAAGCAAAGACTGCACCCAAATAATCTCTGCAGTAGCATTAGCCACAGCCTTGTACTCAGCTTCAGTACTGCTACGTGACACAGTAGCCTGTTTCCGAGCACTCCAGGCGATCAAATTAGAGCCAAAGAATACTGCATAACCCCCCGTGGATCGCCTGTCATTTGGGCTACCAGCCCAATCTGCATCAGAGAAGGCCGAAAGGACCCGAGAGGAAGTCGGCCGAATATGCATACCAAATGTCAGGGTGAACTGAACATAACGAAGAATGCGTTTAACAGCAGCCCAATGAGTATCTCTGGGAGCCTGAAGATACTGACAAACCCTGTTAACAACATAAGAGATATCTGGTCTCGTGATCGTCAAGTACTGAAGTCCACCAACAATGCTCCTGTACTCTGTGGCATCCGCAGGAGACAAAAGCTCACCATCAACAGCTGTTATCTTGTCGGTAGACGACATGGGTGTGGTGGTCGGTTTGCACTTCAGCATGCCGGCTCTTTGTAACAACTCCAAGGAGTACTTCTTCTGCGTAAGGACAAGACCAGTAGCACGAGAAGTGACCTCAACTCCAAGAAAGTAGTGAAGCTTCCCAAGATCTTTGATCGCAAAATCAGCACCAAGAGAGCAGACAAGAGCATCAACAGCATACTGAGAAGAGCTAACAAGGATAATATCATCGACATAGACCAAAAGATACATAGTGACTTCTGGCTTCTGTAGAAGAAATAATGAAGTGTCAGCAGTGGACGGCACAAACCCATGAGCACGAAGGGCAGAGGCAAGGCGGGCATGCCAGGCACGAGGAGCTTGCTTCAAACCATATAGTGCTTTGGAAAGACGACAGATATAGTCAGGACGATCAGGATCAGAGAAACTAGGCGGCTGTTTCATATAAACCTCTTCCTCCAAAAAACCATGTAGAAAAGCATTCTGCACATCAAGTTGACGAAGTGACCAACCACGAGAAACAGCAATGGAGAGAAGAAGCCGAATAGTGGTAGGCTTGACGACAGGACTGAAGGTGTCCTCATAGTCAAGACCATGACGCTGCCGAAAGCCGCGAGCAACAAGTCGCGCTTTGTAACGCTCAATAGATCCATCCGAATGCTTCTTCACTTTGAATACCCATTTTGAGTCAATAACATTTACCCGTGGTGGTGGAGGAACGAGAGTCCATGTCTTGTTACGAAGAAGAGCATGAAACTCCTGCTCCATAGCCTCTCGCCAATGTGGAATGCGCAGGGCAGCCTGATATGAGCGAGGCTCAGAAGATGGATCCGCAACAGCAGCAGCCAACCAAGCAGCCAACCAAGCAACCGTACCATCCGTACGTTCCTTAGGTTTGAAAATGCCACTGCGACTGCGTGTATGTGGTCGAGACACAGGAACCACCAAGGTCGACGGAGCAGCCTGCAACGGGCTGGAGGACGGCGACGTTGACGAGTCAGCCGGTGACGAGGAGCCAGTCACGGTAGCCTCGGACTCGGTCGGCGAAGAAGGCCGGCCCACCGGCGAAACCGGCAGAGCAGACGAAGCAGTTGGCGACTCCGGCATCACAGACCGGGCCGATGGCGAGCTCGGCATAGTGGGCCATGGCGCGGCCGGTGTCGCGGGCCGATCCGCTGATGAAGGCGACGTGAGGACCCGAGCCGCGGGCGAAGACGGCGTGACGGGCCGAGCCGCGGGCGACTCGGCGGCCGCTGGCGAAAAAGGCCGAGCCGCTGGAGACTCGGCGATCGCTGGCGTAGCGGACCGAGCAGTGGAGATGCTCGGCGCGACGGGCTCGTCGGGTGACCATGCATGGGCACACGAATCGATGCCATGCAACATAGGGCGATCGACGTGCCCACCAGAAGACGACGATGACGATGGTGAATCCTCCAACAGCTCCAAACGAGCTCCACGTCCGGTTCCTGCACCATGGTTAGGTAACAGCAAAGGAGAGTATGCAACATCATCAAATTGGTCAGAAGCAACAGAGGATGAATGCAGGGATGGTGGTTCGACAATGGACACAGGAAGGTTGGCAAAGGGAAAAACATGCTCATCAAACACGACGTCCCGAGATATATAGACACGATTAGTGGGAACATGAAGACATTTGTAACCTTTATGAAGAGAGCTATAGCCAAGAAAAACACACTTCTTAGAACGAAACTCAAGCTTGCGCTTGTTATATGGACGAAGATGCGGCCAGCAAGCACACCCAAATACCTTGAGAAAGGTATAATCAGGTTGTTCATTGAGGAGAACCTCAATGGGAGTCTTCATGTTTAAAACACGAGTAGGAGTACGGTTGATGAGAAAGCATGCAGTGGTGAAAGCATCACTCCAAAACCGAAATGGAACAGATGCATGGGCCAAAAGAGTAAGACCAGCTTCAACAATATGACGATGCTTACGTTCGACTGAACCATTCTGCTGATGTGTATGTGGACATGCTAAACGATGAGCTATCCCAAGCGACTGAAAGAAGGAGTTGAGGTTGCGATACTCGCCCCCCCAGTCCGACTGGACATGAACAATTTTGTGCTTGAGAAGACGTTCAACATGTTTTTGAAACTGAACAAAAATATCAAACACATCAGATTTGCGTTTAATAAGGTAAAGCCAGGTAAAGCGACTATAAGCATCAACGAAACTGATATAGTAATTATGACCACTGACAGAAGTCTGAGCAGGACCCCATACATCTGAAAACACAAGTTCTAAAGGATGTTTCACCTCACGACTGGACTCCGAAAAAGGAAGTTGATGACTCTTCCCCTGCTGACAAGCATCACACACTGCTACATCTTTATTACTAGACAAACTAGGAAGCTCATGACGACGCAAAATATGACGGACAATAGGTGTGGCCGGGTGACCAAGACGAGCATGCCACTGTGACGGAGAGACCCGAACTCCACTGAAAACGCGAGCGACGCCAGAATGCTCCAGACGGTAGAGGCCCTGGCACAACCGCCCACTAAGAAGAATGTCCCTCGTGCCCCGATCCTTAATAAAAAGATCAAAAGGGTGAAATTCACAAAGCACATTATTATCACGGGTGAGTTTAGGAACTGAAAGAAGATTACGGGTCACAGATGGAACTCGAAGAACATTGCGAAGCTGAAGACTCCTATTGGCATGTCTAGTGAGAAGAGATGCTTGACCAATATGAGAGATGTGCATACCTGCTCCATTGGCGGTCTGGATCTTGTCGGAGCCATGATAGGGTTCACGAGTGTGAAGCTTCCCCGTCTCGCTGGTCAGATGCTCTGTCGCCCCAGAGTCCATGTACCAGTGTGGATCGATGGAGTAGGACTGAGTGTGCCCCTGGTGCTTCTGTGGCGCGGGACGATCAGCCATGGCGACCTGACGGGCATTGTTGCGTGTATCTTTGCCGTCATTGCCAAGACCAAGGAAGCTTCGCTGGAAGCGCTTATGACACTTGGGGGCCCAGTGCCCATCGCGGCCACAAAGCTGACACACACGTGGACCGCCAGCCCCCGGTAAGGTCGCAGTAGGTGGGGGGGCCGAGGCGGGCGACGGTGGCAACCCCAAGGGAAACCGGGGTGATGAAGAAGAGCGGCCACCCTTGGTGGCGACGTTGGCCGAGAGGGAGCCAGTGCCCCTGGTGCGGCGAGTCTCGACCCGTTACTCAATGAGAAGAAGCCGAGAGAAAACCTCGTGTGCCAACATGGGTGTCGAGTTGCCCCGCTCGTTGATGATCTCGACTAAGGCATCATACTCCTCATCAAGACCATTGACAATAAACGAGTTGAACTCGGAGTCGGTGAGGGGCTGTCCAATGGAGGCCAATGTGTCGGCGAGGCCCTTGACCTTGTTGTAGAACTCAGTGGCAGTGGAGTCAAGCTTCTGACACTCTCCAAGCTGACGACGGAGTGCAGAGACACGAGCCTGGGACTGCGCTGCAAAGGTGCGCTCAAGGATGGTCCAGGCCTCATGAGACGTCTTCGCGAAGACAACAAGGCCGGCAACTGCCGGCGAGAGCGACCCCTGGATGGAGGAGAGGTTCGCCTGGTCCTGCCCCGTCCAGACGCGATGGGACGGATTGTAGACCGGACCGTGCACGCTGTCTACCAGCGCGGGTGGGCAGGGAAGCGATCCGTCGACGTAGCCTAGCAGGTAGTGACTCCCCAAGAGCGGGAGAACCTGCGCACGCCAGAAGATGTAGTTGTCGGCGGAGAGCTTGATGGTGATGAGATGACCGAAGTGAAACGGCGGCGGCGAAGACGATCCCATCGAGGAGGCTGCCTGGGGTGCAAACACCATGGAGGCAGCCGGAGGCACCGAAGCCGATGCGGGAGGAGGCGGGACCGCAGCCAGGGCGGGCGCCGCAAAGCTCGCGGCCGGTGCGGACGCTGCAAGGCCCGCGGCCGGGGCGGACGCCGCCAACCCCGCCAGCGGGGCGGTGTGATCCCCTTGCGGAAGGAGCGACGGGACGACGCCTGCGGAGTCCGCAGCGGACGGCGGCGCCGCGGTGTGGACCACGAGGTCACGCCCGAGCGAGGGCGCCGGCGGCATGGAGAAGACGGAGCCGATGCCCCTTGTCCCGATCGGAGCCGGAACGGAGACGGCATCGAGCGGGAGGTTGAGCAGAGCCGCAAGAGAGGCCGGGAGGAAGCCCGCAGCAGTGGAACCGGTGGTGGCGGCGCTCGACATGGCGGCGGCGCGATCTGTGGCGCGGCGGCGGCGGTGAAGGCGGCGGCGGCTGCGGCGGCGGTGCGGGTATTAGGGTTTAGAAGCGGAAGCGATCGTAACCTAGCGTGATACCATGTAAGATAATAAGTTTTGGGAACCAGCACAACCCTCTAGGGGTGGCTTATCTCATTATATATAATGGTTGTGTTACAATACGTACAATATACGTACATAGGTACAGAAGCTATACATAGTCTAACACCAATGGCTCCAAGACCCAGTTTTGGTTGCATGGGTTTTCCTCAAGATGGTTGCTCCATTGCTCTGTTCAGGAAGGCCAATAGAAGAAGTAAAAAAAAAAAAGAAGGAAGGCCAATAGAAGAAGTATTTCTGTAAAAGATGAGGCCCAGTTTCAGAGTCGCATTTTGCAGCCAGAGCTTCAGGGGATTTGGTGCACTAAAGCTGAAAGCAAGGTTAAGTTTCACACATGGCTCATGATTCAGAACAGGTTATGGATTGGCCCCATTCTCCTACATGCATGATGTGCGACCTTCACCCAAATCCGCGGCCCATCTTTTTTTTGCACTGCTTGTTTGTGAAGGAGCTTTGGAGGAAGATTGGATTGCATTTATGCAGTGTGGCAAATGTGGAAAAAGAGAAACAAGAGGATTTTTCAGGATCAATTGGCAAATGTGAAGACTGATTTCCCTCTTGAAGGACGACATTGATGTGCTCTGGATTGCCTGGAGCGAGGGTGTTTGAAAGTTGTAATTTGCAGAGATATAGAGTTGTTGCTTTTATTTTATTTTTTCTGGAAGCTGTCTAAGCTGATGTACAGTTTTCCACCTTCTCAATGCAAAAGCAGAGCTTCTTCTTTTATCCAGATCCTGATATCCGTTATTTACTTTATCCAGATCGGTTTGGCACTGAAGAAGTTATTTGAAGAAGGCGTAGTGAAGCGGGAAGATCTGTTTATCACCTCTAAGCTATGGTAAGCCCAAATCTCTTGTGGTGTCATAGTTGTTATGTCTCTGCAGCTCAGGTCGAGTATCTAGATGCTTACTTGAAGTTTTTAATTGTTCATGTCTAACTGATCTTGGATGGCTTATGGTTTCAGGAATGATCATCATGCTCCTGAAGATGTGCCAGAGGCACTAAATGAAAGCCTGAATGATTTACAGCTTGATTACTTGGATCTTTATCTTGTGAGCATCTCCTATTTACGATTATACTCCCTCTATTCTGGCCTCTATATCATTAATATATCTTTTTGTGTGTACTGATATCTCTACTTTTGTGTATTATCGTTTTATTCTATTTTATTAGAAGGTCTCCTCAGCAGGAAAGCGTCACTTGTCTGGTCTATATCACACTTAAATGTTAAATCATATTTACTGACAAAATTATGTATCCGCGCTAATCCATCGTGTGCTATTTCTATGGTATATAATGTTGAAACTGGGCATATGGTTCTGTGTCATTTATTGAATAAATGTGCTCCTATTCCCTGAATTCTGTCTATTCATATAGCCATATTACACCCATGGATGTTTTTCCATCTTATTTGGTATGGATTAACATGGGTCTTATTGATTTCTGTGTCAAATTATTTATTATTTCAAGATCACTTATGATGTTCGTTTTTTGGCTTCTTGAATACATTGCAGAAAATCTTTTGCCTCCGTTTCAAAAAAATACATTGCAGAAAATATTATGTATTGTTCAATGAGTTTTATCTTTTTTACTGGTGCCTTCAGCTTAGCCTTAGATGGGTACATGTTGAACCTGTTTAGCATGATTTTTTTTGCAAATAATTTGATTACGATCTCTGACCGTTTTGTGTATTTTGTAGATCCATTGGCCGTTTAGAGTCAAGAAGGGAACGAACAACAACCCTGAAAACTTTGTTACACCTGACATCCCTGCTACTTGGGGGGCAATGGAGAAGTTACATGATGCTGGCAAAGCTCGCGCGATTGGTGTGAGTAACTTTTCATCAAAGAAGTTGGGTGACTTGCTTGCTGTAGCTCGTGTACCTCCAGGTGTTGATCAGGTGGAATGCCATCCTTGCTGGCAGCAAACTAAGCTCCACAACTTTTGTCAGTCAGCTGGTGTTCATCTTAGTGTAAGTCTGATTACCTCAGCTATTTCTATATTAGTGTGATTATCTTGTGCCTTATTTCTCACTCAAGAAGCTGGATTGCTTTTGCTGAATATTTTGTTCTTCTTCTTTTTTCATCTGTATATGTTTTGCAGGCTTACTCGCCACTAGGTTCACCTGGTACTACTTGGATGAATGGTAACATCCTTAAAGAACCAATAATCATCTCAATATCCGAGAAACTCAGGAAGACACCTGCACAAGTGGCTCTGCGCTGGAACATTCAGATGGGTCACAGCGTGCTACCAAAGAGCACGAATCAAGAAAGGATAAAGCAAAACCTTGATGTTCATGATTGGTCAATTCCAGATGACGTGCTTGCAAAGTTCTCAGAGATTAAGGAGGTATTTAGCATATATGCACTGAATAAATTCATATGATTTCATCTAATGTTCATTTTTGCTCGCTACAAAGGGCACAACTGTGTGTCCCTTGGGTATGGTATATCAATTGCTTTTCTGGAAGAACATTAGTAACAGTAGAGTTGATCATATACTATGATGAGCATTTCCAAAATAAAAATAAAAATGAAGAAGTGTGTGACTAGCTGCACAGCAGAAATTTCTAGACCGTTTTCAATCATTCATTCAGTGATAATCTGCATCTACTATCTTTTTATTTCGTGATCTTCAGGCTAGGCTGCTCAGAGGCAACTTCGCGTTAACCCACAGATCAATTACAAGACCCACGAGGAGCTGTGGGACGGTGAGATTTAGGAAGGCTGGTATCGCTGATCCTGAGCTGGGAGCAGCAAGCATACATATCAGGGCCTGTCAATTCGTTTATCTCAGGATCCGCTCTTCGGAGAGAGACCAAGGTTCAGTGCTCTGAGCTTCGCGATTCTGTCCTGTATCTTGATCCATGAACTATGTTGTCAGTAGCTTCATTATTTATGTTTTTTTTCTGAGACAAAGCTTTATTATTAATGTGCCCTTGGGGATATTGTGCCGTGGGCGTTGCGTTTTGGGCCTGCTGTTCTGTTTTGAGCCTGAAGAGAATCATGAATCCAGTGCGTGATTTCTTCGCGCGACGAAAGCTGGAGGTAACCAAATGTTTGGAGTGTCGCCGTGTCTGGCAGCAAACCAAGCGTTCAATTCTCCGTCTCTCCCTAGGTGTGGCGAACTGATCCTAGCTGAGATGGTTAGCTGATCCTAGCTGAGATAGTTAGCTTTCCTTATGGTCGACTACGAGACGTCTGTGTATGTGAGCGTCTTTGATTGCATTGTGTTAAAAAAAAAACTCTGTAAGTGTGCAACGCAACACGAACGGCTGAGCAAAAGATGCTACACGAAGGGCCGTCTGACCCATCCATGGTCCGTAGGCCATTGACTGCCGAAGCCGGCGCATAAGTGAGAAATGGGTTAAGAGCTTCATAGTGATGGCGGGCGGCAGCAACGGCTGAGGTTCGCTCGTAGTGATGTAATCTGCACCTTGGCGTCGCAAAGCCGTAAGGGCAGGGGCGGAGCCAGGATTTCAACATGAGGGGGCCGAAGAATCTAACGAAACCCACAAAAAAAATTTATTAGAGGATGACCCTTCCCCAACAACCTGGATCTTTATGCACACAACTATTGCATAATATTAAGCCAGAACCCTTTCTTTCATTAGGCGTAATATTTTTTCCGGAATAATTGTGCGGACGACGGAGTGCTAAACGAAATCATACGGCACTCATGATTGACGGCTGTAGCCCACAGAACAACACGGATACATGGCTGCAATTTTTTGTCGTGCAAAAATCAGCCGCAAAATATTATCCATGTAGCAGTGCTCATATTTTTAAGCGCATCTAATCAACAAATTAATCTATTGTCTTGTACACATTATATTCGATGAACAAAATTAAAACAATCCATCTAGTTCGGCAGAAATAATCAACGTTGGAGTATTAAGTAACCAGACTGGTAGATCTAAACTCATAAAAAGCACTGGCCACCAGTATTAACTATTAAGATGTGTGAGATTTACCTTTTAATCTAGTGTTCGCAAGACACAACAGGATATCAATGGAGGCAAAGTAGCCTTGGGCTTGATTTCGTTGGGGGGTGT